>NC_137018.1:41728667-41821167 GCF_032717465.1 Coenobita brevimanus
TCTCTCTCAGCATACTTTAATTCATTTGCGGTTTCATTGCATTATTTCTTTGAACCAGCTTTACTGTTTCGTAAATAACATTGTTACAGTAGTGCTGTTGATAGCTGTGTGTATGTTTTTTCCTTTTGTTTTTCGCTTTGTGTGTTTACCTGTGTGTGTGTGTGTGTGTGTGTGTGTGTGTGTGTGTGTGTGTGTGTGTGTGTTTTGTCTTTGTTACCTTGTTAATCATACTTAGTCTGTTTTTTCTCTTTTATTTTCCTTTTTTTCTATCATTTTTTTCTCCTTGACTTTTTTATATCTCTCTTCCTGTTTATATTTGTTTGGTTGGTTGGTTGGTTGTTTTTTCGTCGTTTCCTCCATTAACTTCTGTTTGAATTTCCCGATGCTGTGGACCCGAGCCAGAACACTCTACCCTAGTTTCACCACCTGACCAGCCACGCCTTTTTTTCTCCCTAGGTGAACTAAATTTGTTACTTTTTTTTTTTTTTCCTGGACCACAGCAAGAGACGTAGTTTACCCCTCTCACGGTCGGAACAACTCTAGTGTTATAAGTAACTATTATTATTATTATTATTATTATTATTATTATTTTAATTGAGAGCCACTGGAGCCTTAGTTAAAAATTGATGTTCTCTGAGTTAAAAATTGATGTCCTTTTTTTTTCACCACCTGACCATTGACACACTCAGTCAGGGTGTCCGGCATTTTTCATACCAATATTTTTTTCCTCGCCGGTCCTGAACAAGAGAGTCGTTCAGTCAAGTGGCCTTTTTTTTTTTTTTTTTTTTTTTTTTTTTTTTTTTTTTTTTTAATCCGCCAACGAAGTAGGAGGTGGTTCTGTACTGGCCCCTTTTGTCTGTCTGTTTTTGTCCACAAGATATCTGAGAAAGCTAATGATAGATTTCAAAATATTTTATGGATATGTCGGTCATGGACCGAGGTAGATTTTATCTTATTTTGGTGGTGATTTCAGTTGTCTAGTATAGGCGTTGCTGGAGGTATGCGCTCTGTGAGAGGCCTTAACTTTTAATTTGTTTTTGTCACAACCAAGCGGTTTTGGTAAAGTTAGGAAGGAAAATTTAACCCCTTTAGTACGATTTTGACCTGTAATATATTTTTCCCAAACACAAGATAATTTTATTCGAGTTAGGAAGGTTCAGTAATACACGTAAGGGTTAACCACTTCACACCTATGATGTATTACATATTTTATTCTTCCTGCCTTCGGACGATTTTTTCCTTGCTTTAATAAGACTTATCATCTGGAGGCCAGATATAGACTGCATTAACTCTCCCACTACCAGGAAGCTGCCCCAAACTGAACGAAATTGTCCGGGGATAGGAAAAATGAAATGCAAAGCAAGTTATTACACTGAAGTTGTTAATGAGGCCAAGCGGTATGTCGTAACCTCTCCACTTCGAGTTTTAGAAAAGTCTTCGGATTTTACTGTAATCTTAGAGAGATTTAGAAAATAAAGTGCAAAGTAGGCTATGCTTTCTGTCAGAAGGAACCCATGTTCACCCTGGAAAGTTTTTTTCTTCTTTTTTCTCTGTCAAATCATGACGTAATACATTATTTCCATATTCAGGATGGTCACCTTTAGACGATTTTGTTCAGCTTGGCGTCTTTTCATGAAAAAGTAAGTGAAGAATGTGTCAAACCGCTTCAGTTTGAAAGGTGTCTCCGGATGCGAATGAAATCATCCGAAACCAGCAATAATAATAATGGTAATAATAATAATAATAATAATAATGATGATGATGATGATGATGATGATGATGATGATGATGATGATCATATGATGATGATGATGATGATGACGACGACGACGACGACGACGACGGCAAGCCGGTAGGCGAGACGGCCAGCTCTAAACGGACCATGCTTTGCTCCCCCAAGGTACAAATTACAGGTGGTACTGCCAGCGACTGGAAGTGAGTTTCGACACTAAAAGCCATCTCAAGACGGAGGTACTCCAGTGCAACATTCCACTCAAGATTCATGGCCCTGGTTTAATAATCTTCGGAGCCTTAGCATTTCGTGCGAGCATAGTCTTGATTTTAGCTATACGTTTTTGCATTTGATGACCTTTGACCCCTGACCTGGCCAATGTAGCACATAGGTGTACAGTAGAAAGTTGTAGTACTAGTCAGTGTCTGTAAGCAAGCAAAGTTACATTCAGTTCCGACAAGCTGAAGGAGAACTAGGGGGACATTTTTAAAAAACTGGTTGCTAGGGTCACTGAGGCCAATCTTCGCTGGGTTGCCACTCGAAAACTAGTGGAGAGAGGAGAAAAATTGGATGGCACACTTCCAATAGGGAATGACCTCAAGATTACGCGTAAAGAAATCAAAACATCCTACACCATCGGTAATGCTTCTACAGCTCAGAACGTGGCGGGGGGGGGGGAGTTTTTTCGGCCATTGCCAGGCAACCAGTAGTTGCCTAGCAACCAAAACATTCGGGACACACCAAGGTCATAGGCCGATCATTGTTTCAAAGTTTGGTCGGAATTGGTTAATTCTGAAGAGTAGAAGTGCCTGCCACAATTGAAATAGAAAGAAAGGAAGAAAACGCAACACACAATAAGGGCAGCATGGAGCTGGCCAAAAATAAAATACATCGTCCTTAAGTGGTTGTGAGTGAGTGTCATTTTTTAGCCTGACCAGTGGATTGAATAGAATTTCACCTTCGCACAGCACTGGCGGCATTTATGTATATTTTTCTTACTGCAGCCGGGAGAGTATATGTAGCTTAGAAAAGCCGTGAATGTTTGCGAGGTGAAGTGGTCTCCAAAAAAACCAGCGCAACCCAACTCTCGGGGCAGCCAAAAGAAAACCATTAAAGACGTCACAGCACAGAAGGGGAAGTGAGTGTAACCTGCCTTAAGGACACCAACCCACCCACAGCCAATCTTTACACTTTACGTTGAGTCTGTCCCGATTTACCGTCACCTCGCCCTTCCCTGATGACACAGCACCTAACCTGTCGAGAAACCTACCCTAACCTTAAGTCACATAATCTCACCTAATAAATTTTAACCACATATTGATATATTTAGCCCTGCTTAACCTAACCTAACTATTGCTAACCCAATTTAATGCGTCAACCTTTCACGACGTAATGACCCAGTAAAATTATAACCTAACTTAATCTGACAATCTGGTATACTCTTAACTAACCTAAATACTCTTAACGACCTTAGCAGTTGACGAGAGAGATATTTCCCTAACATAACTTAACCTTACAAAATCTAACCTAACATTACCTTTTCCCCTCTGGCCTGGATTAACCTAACCAAGACTAACCAAACCCAACCCAACCTAACCCAACCCAACCCAACCCAACCCAGCCCAACACTTTACCTTTCAAAACATAACCCAGTTTCACCTTTTTCTCATTTTACACGACCGTCCCGAATTTGGGATTCTCAGCGAGAGTTGTTTGTTTGCATTCGATATTCACTCTCGGTCGGTTCCGGGTGTGTGTGTGGAGAGAGAGAGAGAGAGAGAGAGAGAGAGAGAGAGAGAGAGAGTATTGAAGTTGCAGTTATTAAAGTGGCTAGAAAAGACAATTGACAGATGGCAAGAGTTTTGTTTCCATCCCACCTAATTGTATTAATTGTTTGTGTGTTTATTTTTTATACAGAAAGTAAGGAACGAAAACATTTGCCAACTCTGTGTGTGTGTGTGTGTGTGTGTGTGTGTGTGTGTGTGTGTGTGAGGCACAGCTGTTGTAATGGAATATCGTAGGCAGGTTGAGTACATTGACTGATAAGCCCCTAAGTTCGGTTCGTATAATTGCATGAAAGTAATATTGTGTGTGTGTGTGTGTGTGTGAGAGAGAGAGAGAGAGAGAGAGAGAGAGAGAGAGAGATTGACGTAACCTTCGATTTGTTTGTTAGATTAGGTTCTTTTTTGTAGTTAAGCCTTTGAATCTAGATCATTTCCACAACTGAATGAAAATATATGATGAATCCATTTTGAAGTGGCACTGGAGACTTTGTAGCACTAATTTCTAAGCAGTTCATTTTGCACATTTCATTTTTTATCCTGTTGCACGTTACTAAGGCGAACTCTGTCGGTACCAGAATTATAGCTATAAAGACATGTGGTATTGTAATAGACGTAATGGCTTGCCAAGAAAAAGATAATATGACGCCCTCAAACAGAATATGTCCCACTGTTCCGCAGAAGAAATCAGTGCATCGTGGGCGCACCCAAAGGACTGCGACGCCCCTGGTCATGGTCCATTGAAAAAGTGCTTCCTTCCATACTAAACAGAAGCCAGGTACTGAACAAACCTCGCTGAGTACCCCTTGCCCTGCGTCCCCTCTCCCTGCTTCCATCCCTGTACCGTACCTTTCTCTGAACGGTTCCACGTGCCCTTACCCTGCTCGTTCTTCTGATCCATTAAAAAGAACTCCATTCCATACGAATCGGTAGCCACGGTACTGTGGCGAACCTTACTGAATACCACCTTCCCTGTTTCCCCTGTCACGCCACCCTCCCTGCTCTCACTTCATCCCTTTCTCCCGTCCCCTGCCCGGTCGTGGCCCCGTGAAAAAGTAATCTCTCTCTTACATAGTAGAAGCCTTGTTACTGAGACGAACCTTTACGGATTACCACCTTCCCTGAATACCACCTTCCCTGTTTCCCCTGTCACGCCACCCTCCCTGCTCTCACTTCATCCCTTTCTCCCGTCCCCTGCCCGGTCGTGGCCCCGTGAAAAAGTAATCTCTCTCTTACATAGTAGAAGCCTTGTTACTGAGACGAACCTTTACGGATTACCACCTTCCCTGCTACCCCTGCCACATGATACCCTGCGTCGCTTCACTGCCGCTTGTTCTGCACCCTTGTCCTGCCTCACAATCCCTAATCATCAACATAGGATGTTGAAAAAGTACATCCTGTCTATACAAAGTAGAAGGTAGAATTTATGTTTCTGATGCGAACTTTACTGGGTACGGTTTTCCTGCCCACCATGCCACTTTCCTCTGTGCCTCTTCCCAGCACACCCTATCACCTCCCTGTAGCCTCACCATGCTGCTCATTGTAGGCTAGTCTGTTGAAAAGTAAACATATGCAGTAAAAGGCCTGGTACTGAAACTTGATTAAAGTTACCTGTATGTGTACTGAATGTTGATCTTGTTGCCTAAAGCCGGCCGTCTGGCATTGCAGACCCATCGTCCACAGATAAGCACCTGCTTCTGTTGGTTCCTCCTACATGTATAGTACAGTACATACACCGTGCAGGGAACCGGCACCTCCCTGTGGTAGACAGCGCCTTGCCAGGGTCGGACAAGGTCCCTTTTCCATGGTGAAGTTTGGTTTCTAGGTGGACGCTGCAGCTGCTTCGCTCCACCCAGGGTACACAGTGTCACCACGTGTAGGTTCTTTGTGGATTAAAGTGATAGCCTATGGCATACGCAACTGAAACAGTTATAGTACGTAGTTTTGTAAATTTTCGTCTTTAAACTACGGAATCTATATAGCCTAACTGTCTCTTCGCCTGGCTGTTAGTCGATTAACAGTATGTAGGTGTGTCCCGGACGTCAGTGTGCCTGCCAGCACTTGTTCCCTTGCCTGTCCCTATCAGCGATCGCACCCCCTGCCTGTGTTCAACATGGCACCAACTAGCACTCTCCCTTGTCTGCCTCAATCCATTGTTACCCTGTCTTCCTGTCACAGCCCCCTCCCCCCTCATCCGTCTGCCCCCTCTTCTTCGTCTCCACCCCTGCATTGCATTTCCACCAGTGCCTGCTCTTGTTCCCCTTTTAACTCAAACACTATCCTGCCAGTCTGTCCTCAAATCACCCCCTCCCCACCTTTCCTCCCTGTCACACATAACACCCCTCTCAGCCTACATCACCCTGCCAACCTTTGTTGCCCTGCCAGCCCCCTCCACACCACCCTACTCCCTGGGAGACTACACCACCCTGCCTACCAACCCCCTGTCAGCCGTCACAGGACCCTGCCCTCATCCCGCCAGCCTGCTTGCCTTGCCTTCCCTACTTGACAGTTTACCTGTGTTGCTGCCACCCTGATCACTGCCTGCATGTTGATGAGAGAGAGAGAGAGAGAGAGAGAGAGAGAGAGAGAGAGAGAACTGATGAGCCTGTTCCTGATTTGTAAGGGAATTTTATTGTGTGTGTGTGTGTGTGTGTGTGTGTGACTATAAGACGGATGTTCCTGATTTGTAAGGGAATTTTATTGTGTGTGTGTGTGTGTGTGTGTGTGTGTGTGTGTGTGTGTGTGTGTGTGTGTGTGACTATAAGACGGATGAGAAGATCATCAAGGACATTGTATACAGAAATGTACGCCCTACAGGCCCCGAACAACACATTTCACTCATCATCTACTACAAAACAAACAGCCCACTTCCTGCTTCATAACCAACCTGCTGTGACCATGATGCTCCTTCAGGAGGACCATGTCATTTACCAGCATAACTGCAACAGTGAGGAGTATGGACCTCACTCGTACACCAGAATGACGTGGACCAGACTATTGAGACTCCTCACCTGTCACCTACAGAATGGAACCATCAAGAACCACTGCACCACCCTACACAACTCCCACATGACTCAACAAAACCTGGATGACAACACCAAAATAATCGGCAGAGATCAAGACCTTTGCCATCTCTTGTTTCTAGATGCAATCTACATTTTCACAAAACAACCTACAATAAACACACAAGTTGATGATTTCCAAATCCTACTGTCATTAAAACGCCACACAGGTTTAACTAACGAAGCAGCCCGTGAGCGATTGGCTTACCTGATCAGCTCCACCCACCTGTCTCCATCTGATTCACCTAAATCGTATATAAGCTGCCACCCATGACAGAACCATCAGATCTAGCCTGAAGGTGAAACAAGATAGTTCTGAAACGTCGCTGCTCTTTGGGGGAACTCCTGAAGAAACTCAAAGAGGATCACCGAAAAATTGTAGCTACGGCAAACAGAAACCGTTCATAAGAAAATCAGTAAAGAAGAATGTGGCATAGCTTTCAACCTTGTATGCCTCCAAGAAGATATGTATATATATATATATATATATATATATATATATATATATATATATATATATATATATAGATAGATAGATATAGATATAGATAGATAGATGTTTATATATATAAGTGCCTTCTCAGTCTCAAATTATGTTTGTCAGTCTTTGTATCTGTCTATTTTATTTATATTTCTGTCTGTATCTATCCATCTTTTATTTCTGTATCTGTGTGTCTGTTTATCCATATACCTGTGTGTCTGTCTGTAATACAAGTTGGACAACCTCCCTTGCTATGGACTAACGTCTTTTGTTTCTCTGCTTTCCTCATATCTCAGTAACAGAAAAATAAGAATAAAAGTAGATGATGTATATTCCAATTTCCACTCAGTTAACGCCGGCGTGCCACAGGGATCAGTTCTGGCGCTAACCCTGTTCCTGGTTCATATTAATGATCTCTTATCTGTCACCCACAGTCCCATCCATTCATATGCAGATGACTCAACACTTCATAGTTCATTCACGCTCAGACACCCATTTACCAAGTCTAATATCTCTAACTCTCAACTCAGTACAGCCATCTCCATAAATCAAGACTTATCTACGATCAGTGAATAGGGACAAAACAACCTTGTCTCATTTAATGCTACTAAAACCAGATATATACAGTTTACTAATAGACAGATATTGCCAGATTCGTATATTACTTTCAGTGCTACAAATAATCATATCTCCAAAAGCATTGAAATTCTCGGTGTCTCACTTAACAATGCCCTCAGCTGGACCTCTCATGTCAGATCACTTGCTAAAACCGCCTCAAAGAAACTTGGATTATTGTACAGAGTCTGTAACTTATTCACTGACGAGCAGTTAGCCATAATTTATAAGAGTCATGTGCGCTCTCAGCTTGCAAAGCTCGCCCTTGTGGAGTGGATGTGGAGAGGTTGCAAACAAGTAGACAAATTCAGAACGAAGCTGCTGGAATTATTAATAACCCTGCTATTATAAATAAACTACCTCCCCTACAAGTAAGAAGGAATGTTGCCTCCCTTGCACTATTTTACAGGTATTTTTATGGCAAATGCTTAGACGAAGTTGCGTCCATGCCTTCCCTTGTGCTACACAGGCATCTGACAGCATTCATGACCGGAACGTCACTCAGCCATATTGCAGAACTTCTGCCTATTAGAATTCTTTCATTCCCCGAACTGCATCTCTCTGGAACTCGCTTCCCCAGAGTTGTTTTCCTCCAAACTTCAACCCACAGCTGTTCAAGTCTACCTGTTACAGATATTTTATGAATGGAGGACACTAGTAATCTGGTTTATGGATTATTTTTTTACTCATTTGTTTTTCCTTCCTCTGTTCTGTTATTTAAAATACAGTACAAAGTTCACATCTATTGTTCCTTCATACTCGTTTAAGCACGTAACGCCAGCAAAGACGTTTTTCTTGCATCCCCGCAAGTCAGATTCGTCTCTTATCCACCCAATATCATTAGTGGCGTCAACCCAATAGCGTTAGGCAAGATTATAGGCTTTACGTGATCTGCATCTTGTTACATACGTAACCGGAGCGCTGTGTTTGAATTTGGGGGTGTGTGCTGTTTTATTTACTGTGTCACTTTGGTTGTGTAGTGTTATATGTCGTTTTTGCTTTAACCGTTTAGGATTGCATTTTTACTTTTTTTTTTTTTATTCACCTCTCTCTCTCTCTCTCTCTCTCTCTCTCTCTCTCTCATGTTTTTTATCCATCCCACCATTCTAATGTGTGCTTCTCTTTCTTCCCCAGGTGAGTTCTCCATACTGCAGTGGCCCAGGAGATTTAAGCAGCGTGGAAGAAGTTACGTGCCTTTCTTATAGAGTGTGTGAAAATTACCGTAGCTCCCCCTCGTCAAAAGTTTAGAGTGAAAGAAAATGGGAGGCGTGTTTGTTATTTCATTACTATCACTTTTTTCTCGGAGTTAATTGCGTTTTCTCTAGTGAATTCCTAATGACGGTCGTTTTAAATGGATTAAGGTGGATGTGTGGAGAGAGAGAGAGAGAGAGAGAGAGAGCCACCCCACCCTTACCTTGACCCGCGGTGTCCACTTAAATCCATGTTTGGTACTGTCACGTCCGTCTCTCCACCCATCCACCTCTCACCCCTCCACACTTACCCTTCCACACTTACCCTTCCACCCCTCTGTACTCACCCTTCCACACCTCCACACTTACCCTTCCACCTCTCTGTACTCACCCTTCCACCCCTCCACAATCACCCTTCCACCCCTCTGTACTCACCCTTTCACTCCACACTCACCCTTCCACCCTTGCACACCCACCCTTCAACTCCCTCCACAATCACCTTTCCACCCCTCCACAGTCACCCCTCCACCCCTCCACAGTCACCCCTCCACACACCCTTCCACCCCTCCACACACCCTTCCACCCCTCCACAATCACCCTTCCACCCCTCCACACACCCTTCCACCCCTCCACTCTCACCTTTCCACCCCTCCACAATCACCCTTCCACTCCTCCACAATCACCCTTCCACTCCTCCACAATCACCCTTTCACCCCTCTACAGCCACCCTTTCACCCCTCCACAATCACTCTTCCACCCCTCCACAGTCACCCTTCCACTTCTCCACAATCACCCTGTCACCCCTCCACAATCACCCTTCCACCCCTTCACAATCACCCTTTCACCCCTCCACAATCACCCTTCCACCCCTCCACAGTCACCCGTCCACCCCTTCACACGCCCATCCACCCCTCCACACTCACCCTTCCACCCCTCCACAATCACCCTTCCACTCCTCCACAATCACCCTTTCACCCCTCTACAATCACTCTTCCACTCCTCCACAATCACCCTTTCACCCCTCTACAATCACTCTTCCACTCCTCCACAATCACCTTTTCACCCCTCCACAATCACCCTTCCACTCCTCCACAATCACCCATTCACCCCTCCACACTCACCATTCCACCCCTCAACACTCACCCTTTCACCCTTCCACACTTACCCTTCCACCCCAGTACACTCACCCTTTCACCTCTCCACGCTCACCTTTCTTCCCCTTTCACTAGCTCCAACGCCTACCGCTCACCCCACAAACACCCCTTCACATCCCCCTACACCCCACCCCCACACCTCATCCACTCAGTAATTTCACCCACAGTCAACCCTTCCACTACCTGCAGTAACCCAAGAGTCACCGCCCCCATCACCCCCTTCACCCCATTCATTCTTTCCTCCATCCAGTAGCTTCACTCCACACACTCTTTCCCTCCCCCTCTTCCACCCTACAGTCCCTCTCGCCCCCTCTTCCATCTTACAGTTACTTCTTCCACTACTGCCCATCCACTTACTACTTTCATTCGTTCCACACTCGCAGTCTACCCCTTGTTCCACTCCACAGTTTCTCTCTCTTCCACTTTACTATTGTCTCCTTCACTACAACCCCTCCACGTACTACTATCACTCTCCCCTCTCTGTTTCCTCGTCTTCCCCCTTCCCCCTCCTTCATCCTTACTTTCACTTCATAATCACCCCTGCCTCCACCCTTCGTTCTCCACTCATTGCCTTCACCCTCATTCACCACCCTTCCACCCATTACTCCTGCCCCTTCCTTCCATCCACCTCCAAAGTTCCCCTCCCCCCCACCTACTCCTTCTTCTCCACACTCCCATACTCCCCTCCCTTCCACCCACCTCCAAAGTTCCTCTCCCTTCCCCATCTACTCCCTCCTCTCCACACTCCCATACATGCACAATCACCATCAGTTCTCCCATTCCTCTCCCCCCCCCTCCCTCCCTGCACCCACTACCAAACCAGCACAACGCCCTCTCACCCTCCCTTCCCTCCACCTAAACCCTTCACTTCATTCCTAGCACTCCCATACATAGAGTCGCCACTTCCTTCACAGTCAGTCCTCCTCCTCCATGTCTGTCTGTCTATCTGTCCGTCTGTGTGTGTGTGTGTGTGTGTGTGTGTCTCTCTCTCTCTCTCTCTCTCTCTCTGCCCCTGAATATGCAAATTAGGCCCGGACATCTGCATAATGAACCAATTAGTATCTCTATACCTTTAACAATTAGCACCACACGTAGCAGGGAATAAACTGAGCACGGCTTGTTTTGCTTCCCCCACGGACAAAGCTGCCGATTGGGTGTGAATGGTTTTTGTATCTGGGTGAGTGTTGGGTGTATATTGTGTGGGGAACTTGAATCAGGGTGTGGATGGTTGGATGTGCATGTTTTTCGTAGCTGGGTGACTGTTGGATGTGTATGTATTGTAGGGGAATTTAATCAAGTGTGTGGATGGTTGGGTGAGAGTTGGATTGATATTGTGGAGTAAATAGATGTGAGTGTGGATGGTTTTTTATAGTTGGCTGGGACTTGGATTTACGAGTATATAGCAGGGTTATTTGGTTTGGATGTGGATGGTTGGGTTGAAACTATAGGGTCACTTGTTTGGATGTGGATGATTGGATGTGAGTTGGTCTTAGGTAATTTAGTCTGTGTGGATTTTTTTAATGGTTAGTGATAGCTTGCTTTATATTCTTTAGTAATTTGGTCTGGGTGTGGATGGCTGGATTTATATATATGGTCATTTGATCTGAGTATGGATGATTGTATACTCTTCTCAAACTAACATGGCTTAAAGTTTCCACCTTTCCACCTTAAATCCTGATATCACAATAGATTAACACTAGAATAGGATGCTACTCCTGAAGGCGTGGTACAGAAAGGATGGAGAGCCGTAGCATTGCCTTCTTCTGCCAGTGAGCTACGTGAAATAAACTACAAAAAGGACGAAAATTTGGGTCAAGGCAAAATGAAAGAACTATAGAAATAACTGTAGTATTAATGTGAAAGTTAGCTTTATATGACGGGTACATGATAATTGGATTGGAATGGGAGGAAAATTGTGGTGATGGGTTTACGAGGTGGAGATTAGGGGGATGGGAGCTTGACAAAGGGGGAGGGTAGGGGAAAACGGTGTGTGAGAGAGACTGACGGGGGTGGAAATGAGTAGTGGATAATAGTATTTGAGGGTAAGGGCTGAACAGATCTGAAAATGATTTGGTGACGATTGAGGTTTTGTGTGTGTGTGTGTGTGTGTGTGTGTAAATTAGTACCCCCATGTGACTAAAGTGAAAGTGAAGGCTTGGGGCTAGGAGGAGGGATGAATTAAAGAGAGGGAGAGGCAGGTTTTGTACAATGAGGGAGGGTGGAGGACATATTTTATTCATGCTGGTACCAGATGATTATATTAGCTTCAGGTGGGTTTGTTGCAGGAATGTGTTTAATGAAGGCTGATGTCGAAAAGTCCCCCCTAAGCTGAAGAAACACCTCTGAAAGTTAAAATGAATAAAATAGAAGTATGTCATTTAAATAAAGTTCTTGAAGGTTAGGGCTGGAGTGGGCTGAAATAAGGTTTGGTTACTGTGAGAAAGGAGGGCTTGGATGGGGAAAAGGTAAGGGTATTGAGCGTGAGGAGGAACAGGGAAAATGAAGATGAGTGGCGTGAGTGAACTCGAAAAAATGAGAGTGAGCCTTGGATTAGAAGGTGCTTTAGTAAGGGGTAGGGAAAGGTGAGAGGTGGGGGTAGGGAATGTACGGGCGAGTGGAGAGACTGAACCGGAGAGGTGAAGAGAGTTGGTGAGGGCGAGAGTGAGGGTGAGTGGTAGGTGATGGAGTGAAAGTGAAGGTTAGTATTTTGGGGTGAGTGTTGGTTACAGTGAACGGTGAAGCTGAGTGTCTTCTTGAGGGTGACTGATTAGGGTGAGATATATTAAAGAAAGTTAGTGTAAGTGAGGGTGAATGGTGAAGTTCTAGGTAAATGTATAGAGTGACTAGTGAGGTTATTAATGGGTTTTACATATGGAGAGAGAGAGAGAGAGAGTGCTGGTGGAGGTGAGATGGATGAAGGTGAGAGTGAGTAAGGAGGGTTAGAGTAAGGTATGGTAAGGGTGGAGTATGGGTCAGGGTTAGGGTGAGGTATATTGAAGGATCAGGGTGGAGTGTAAGGGGGAGGGGTCAGGGTGGAGGCTATATATAACTTAGGTCTGGTCTGTGTTTACCTCAGTAATATATACTTTATAGGGTCGCCCCGCCCTACCATGCCTTACCCTCCCATGGCCTCCCCTGCACAGTCTTTTTGCCCTTCGGTGTCGCCCATACCCTACCCGTCCTTCCATATTTTTAGTGTCTCGAGTTACCACCCTCCCACTTTTACTTGTCCTACCCTAACCTGCCTGACTGTGCCCTGTCCTGCTCTGTCCTGTCCCTGCCTTGCCCTGTCCTGCCCCTGCCTTGCCCTGCCCGCCCAGCCCTGGTCTGCTCTGCTCTGCCCTGCCCTGCTCTGCCGTACCTTATCCTACCCTATCCTGCCCTACTCAACCCTTTCTTACACTCCAACCGTACCCTGCCCTGCCGCACCGTCCCTTCTACCTTCCTTTCCCTACCCTACTTTCAGTGCCCTCCCCTTTCCGCCCGCTTCATCCTTCAGTCCCAGCTCTGTCTTGCCCACCAGTCCCTTTCTTTTCCCTTCCCGTTTCGCTTCATTTTCTTTCCTTATCCTTCCCTTCTGTTCTCGTCGTTTCTCCTCCTTTCTGTTCCTTTCCCATCTCTTCCTTTTTCCTTTTTTTTTACTCTTCTCTCGTTCCCTTTCCTGCTCATTCCCTCCTTTCAGTCCCCTCTCCTTTCCCTTCACCTCCCCGCCTGAGTCCATACATGCTGTAGTCCATTCCTTTTAATATGTATTTATACTTCCTTTGTGTTGGTGATTGTCCCTCCTGCATTACTTACCCATCTCTCTCTCTCTCTCTCTCTCTCTCTCTCTCTCTCTCCATTGCATTCAATTTTTGTAATCTCGCCCAAAATGCTCGAACAATTGCACAAGCATTCTCCTGCATTTGCATAAACATGCACACACCCTCCAAGCAAGCAAGCACACACACACACACACACACACACACACACACACACACACACACACACACACACACACACACACACACACACACACACACACACACACACACACACACACACACACACACACACACACCGAGAGAGAGAGAGAAACACGAGGGGCATGCAGGTAGCCACGTAATTAAAAGTCATGCCTTATAATACAGAGGGAAGGGGGGCAATTAGCAAGAACCAAGGTATTAAGTACAGATAATTACGGTGTAGGTGAAGTTTGCAATGAGTGTGGGGGGACAGGGAATGTAATTATGGTGATTATGGTTAATGAGGGTAATTAGAGTGACATGTGAAGGCAGCATGTCGTGATGTAGAGGAAGATGAGAAGAATAAGGATGATAAGAAGAATATGGAAGATAAGAAAAATAAGAAGAATAAAGAAGAGAAGAAGAATAAGGAAGATTAAAAGAATAAGGAAGATAAGAGGAATAAGGAAGATAAGAAAAATAAGAATAAGGAAGAGTAGAAGAATAAGGAAGATAAGAACAATGTAGAATTCCTAATGTAATTCTCTTGTTGTGTTTTCTTTCTTAGTATATCCCAACAAACGACAGACGATTTTATTCAGTTAAGAGTGGGTTACAGGATCCTAGGGTGGTAAAACTGGCACCATTTATCCTTTCCTGGAGGGGACAACTGGAACATTTTATTCCAGCCAATTCCAGACAGTTTTATTCACCTGGGAGTGTGACGTAGGAGACTGACAATGTTAAAAGATGACGATGTAATTGAGGTCAGTAATATTAGGGAAGGTGCTTATAAACGGAATAAATAATGGAGAACGGTAAATATAACAACAGCTAATCCTACATAGATAATTATAAAGCGGTTAATGAAAGCAGTGTTGACAGGAGGGAGATACGGGGCTTATTATTAGAGTCTAGTAATAATCTTCACTCTTGCTTTAAATATCGGGTGGGAGTAGCCTAGCCGCGGTCCCCTGCGCTCCTGATGGGGTAGAAAGGGATCGGATAATGGAGGGTTAACAATTCTCAGTCGGGCGAGACAGTTGAGATTTCCGTATTACCTGGCGCTGAGCTCTGAAGGGAAAATAATTATAGTGTGAGGTGGGTTAAATGTAGTGGCATTGCGGAGACACTATAATTAGAGTCGAATTTCATAGTGTAGTTGTAGTACAAGCAGCAGCAACAGTAATAGTAGTAGTAGTAATTATTATTATAATTATAATACTAAAACGGATATTCAGAGCTGTTCACCTGATACTCCATTGGCAGGTACATAAGTTAACCCGGTATGTGGACCGTTTAGGCATAATGGATAGGGAGATGGAGGCCTAAACAAGAGTAGAATTGTTCTGGGACCTGCGGCGAGGCTCTTGTTTCAAACAGTTTGCTGTAAAAAAATAACTAGCAGCAACTTTTACTAAAGTTGCTGCTAGATGGTGCCACCACAGGTGTCATCTGACAGTAAATTTGGATTCTGCATGTCAAAAAACCTATGATAGACCGCTTTTATGTCTGAATAGGCTTAAATGAAGCAATTTTACTAAAGTTGTCGCTAGATGGCGCCACCTCAGGCGTCAGCTGATGGCAGATTTGGATTCTCCATGTCCAAACACCTACCATGGTGCCAATGTTATGTCTCCCGAAGATTTGCTGTTAAATCCGCAAGAAGCAGAAAAAGAAAAACGCTGGCCACTCACTGACCTGCTGGCTAACACCGCAGGTAATACTATTATCACAAACTGAGCCACATCTATTTTTAGATTTACACATAATGTATTAGAGAACACACACACACACACACACACACACACACACACACACACACACACACACACACACACACACACACACACACACACACACACACACACACACACACACACACACACACACACACACACACACACATTTGCATAAACGGTTTCAGAATATAACGCTGGATCTCATTTAACCTTGGATTCAGTATTGCTCCGAACGAAAAAGAAAGAAGAAAATGGGAAGGATATGAATGTACCCAGTCTAGTAAGAGGGATGGAAAAATAATGATGAAAATATTGGTAAGTCTTAATAATGAACTGAAACCCTCCACCACCCCACCCCCACCCCATCCCCCTGAGTACATCTGCATAACGAAGTCTATTGACGTTTGTGCTAATAGGGGAGAGAGAGAGAGAGAGAGAATGTTTTTACTTTCATCGAGAGAGAGAGAGAGAGAGAGAGAGAGAATATATCTTTACGTTCATCCTTCGGTAATCCTCTTCCCGTCTTAAAAATTCGCGTCTCCTCTTTTATTTCACTCTCTCTTTTCTCCTCTGTTATTCTTTCCTTCTATTTCTGCTCTTATTACAGATGTTCTCTCTCTGTGTGTGTGACGTGTCTTTGGTAGTGTTATGCCTCTTGTGACTAATTCTGTGTTGGTTTTTATTCATTCCCTTCGTTACTTCATCTCCCCTCCTCCTCCTCCTCCTCCTCCCTTCCCGTTTCTCTCCTTCCTCCCTCCTTCTTCTCCCTCACTCCTCCTTCAGTAGCCGCCTAAAGGAGTTTCCCTGTCATCTGAAGTCGGCTTGTAGGACAGTCGTAGAAGTCTCAGCCAACTTTCGCGTCCTCCCCTCCTCCCTTCCATCCCTCCCACTCAGTTTCTGTTTAGATTTGTCCCCCCCCCCTCCCCCTTCAGCGTAGCATTCCTTACCCGTTTTCTTTGTATCTTGTTTTGTTTTGCTCCTTTTCCCTTGCCCCTCTCCCGTTTTCTTTGGGGTTTGGTTTGTTTTTCCCGTTTCCCTTTTTCTTTGCAGTGTTTTCTTTGTTTTTTCTTCCGTAGGCAAATTAAACTATCGTAAACAAACACCATGCAAAACAGACAGGTGAACCAAAATATTCAAGCGCTAAACATTATAACAGGTAGGCACATTAAGCCAAAGCAGACAAGCTCCAAATAAAACAGACAAACAAATCCTAAGTAAGAAAAACACACACACACACACACACACACACACACACACACACACACACACACACACACACACACACACACACACACACACACACACCAAGCAAAACAAAGCCACAAATTAACCCCCAGCAGAGAAACACCACGCAGAGCAAAGTGACGTCAAGTAAAACACCAAACAGCAAATCAAGGCATAATAAGCAAACAACAAACAGAGAGACACACTTAATCTTGACCAAACTCCTTGACAATTTTCTCTCCCAACTCTCTCTCCCCTTCCTCTTGGGGTCGCCTGGTTGAATAAAAGGACCCTCCACCAACTTAATGCACTTCTCTCTCTCTCTCTCTCTCTCTCTCTCTCTCTCTCTCTCTCGTTGATACTGATTGTTATTTTCTTCGAGATGTTAAAGGTAGTGTTAGGAAGTCCTGCTGTTGAAGATTGCATAGGTAGGTGAGTTCGCAAAGGCTTCTGGAAATAGATGTTGAGAGAGAGAGAGTATGAGTACGGGAATATGGCAGCGAATCTCACTTCTGCCTCCCCCTTTTTCCCTGCCTTACCTCTTGCCTATCTGTTTGCTTACGTATCCGCTGAGTCTTCCCTGCATCCTCTGTTTTCCTCCTTTCTTTCCTCCTCCCTCTGTTCTTCTCTTCGTCTCTCCTCTTCTTACTTCCTTGTCTGTTTTCTCTCCGTTATTGCCTCATTTCCTCCCTGCTTCACTCCCTTTCATTCCTTCCGCCCCTTCCTCATATTCCCAACTTTCCTTCCTACCTCCGTCTTGTTACCTACTTCCCTCCCTACCTCTCCCTTTTTTCCTCCATCTTTTGCTTCTCCCATCATTTTTTTTTTTTCCTTTTCTCCTTTCCAATTTTTTCTCTCCATTTCTCCTTCCTTCCCTATCTATTTTCCTTACTTGACTCTCTTATCTTTCCTTCTTCTTATATCTGTTATATCTCCATTCCTCCCTCCTTCCCTCCCTTCTTCCTTCTCTGTTTTCCCTCCTTCCCTCATTGTTTCCTCGCCTTCCCTTCCTTTTTCCCATTCTGTTTTCTCTCCCTTTCTCGCCCTTCTTCCTTCACTTTTTCCTCCTTCTCTCCCTTCTTCTCTGTTTTCCCTCCCTTCTTCCCTCTCTGTTTTCCCTCCTTCCCTCCCTTTTTTCTTCTGTTTTCCCTCTTTCCCTCCCTTCTTCTTTCTCTGTTTTTCCTCCTTCCCTCCCTTCTTCCTTCTCTGTTTTCCCTCCATCCCTCATTGTTTCCTCTCTTGCCCTCCTTCCCCTTGGCCTTGTTGTTGAATCTATGTCCAGTTTTCCTGCTCAGTTTTCCTACGGCCCAAACCAATACTTCTCCAGCAAAATTTTTAGCGCCTCCTCTCTCACTTTCTCACTTTCTTTCATAGTCTTACTTTCTCATTTTTCATTCTCGCTCATTTTCTCCATCATGACATACTTTCATCTCTCTCTCTCTCTCTCTCTCTCTCTCATTTCTCTGGCCTGCGTATTTCTTATAATTATCTTCCTACTCTTTTTTTTTTCTTCTTAGTTTTCCTGCCTATTTTGCGAGAGAGAGAGAGAGAGAGAGAGAGAGAGAGAGAGTGTGGAAGAATGAGTTGGCGAGTTGTAATAGAGGTGTCCTGGAAGAATAAGATGGAAGAGGACTGTGCTGTGCTGGAGAGAGAGAGAGAGAGAGAGAGAACTATAACTTTGTTTCCTACTCCGTGTCCTCAGACTTCTTCCTCTGTTTTCCTTCCTTCCCTCCATCGTTACTTAAATCGCCTCCTTCTTTTATGTCCCTTTCTCTTACATTTTCTTTCCTTCCTCTCTCGTCACTTCCCTTTTGGTTTTCCTAAGTACCAGTCTCTCTCTCTCTCTCTCTCTCTGTTATCCTTTTTTTTTCTTCATTCCTCATTTCCTTTACCAATCTTCTCAAAAAAACTTTTCTCTATTTTTTCCCCCCCTCCCCTCGTCCCTAGTTCTGCTCCACCTTATTACCTCCCCTCTCTTTCCTTCACCTCTCCTTTTTAGTTTCCTATTTCCTTCCCTTCCCTTCCCTTCCCTTCCCCTCACTTCTGTTCCCTTCTCTCTCTCTCTCTCACACACTTCCGTCGCTCTTCCTTTCCTTTTGTCCATTTTATCGTTTCCCTTTCCTTATCTGTCCCTCTACACCTCCTTGTCTCTCATTTCCTTTTCGTATCTCGATTACATTCCACCCCCCCCCCTTTTTTTTTTTTTTTTTCATATTCTCTTCCTCCCTCTCCTTTCAACTTCCTTCTTTCCCCCCATCCTCTTCTCTTCCTCTGTTCTCTAACGTTGCACCTTCCTCTTCCTTTTCTCCCTTCATTCTTGTTTTACCATCCATCCCTTCGACTCATAGAAAAGATACCGTAGTCGTTGCCTTCTCTGTAACAAACATTAGGTCTGATTCTGTTTGCTCTCCTTTGTACTCCCTCACTTCTCATCCGTCATCCCTCGCTTCTGTGTCTCCTTTCTATCCCTTACCCTTCCCTTCTTTTTGTCCTCCCTAATTCTTTCCATTTCCTTCCTTTCTCCTCTCCTCATCTTTCCCTTCCTCTTCTTCTTTCCCCCATCTTTCTGTCCTTCTCCCTCCCTACCCTGCCCCCTTGTCTCTTCCTCTTGCCTCTTCTGTCCCAGCCTGTTCCCTCCTCCTTGTTCTTCTTTCCTCTTTACTTGATGTCACGTCCCTGTTTCATCAGTATCCCCACCAGCTTCCTTTCCTTCCCCCATCCTCAGAACTTTTTATTTCCCTTCTCACTTCTTTCCTCCTCCTCCTCCTCCTCCTCTTCTTCTTCTTCTTCCTCCTCCTCCTCCTCCTCCTCCTCTTCTTCTTCTTCTTCTTCCTCCTCCTCCTCTTCTTCTTCTTCTTCCTCCTCCTCCTCCTCCTCCTCCTCCTTTTCCTCGTGTTCGATTTTTCTGTTCATGCTCGTCCTCTTCCTCCTGCTCACCTTTCCTCTTTCTTATTCTCACCATTTCTATCTTCTCTTCTGTATTCGTTCTCTTACTCTTCCTCCTCCTTTCCCTTCCTCTTACTGCCCTCCGTTCCTGTTTCCTCTTGTAGTTCTCTCCCCTGCCTTTTCCCTCTGCTTTCCTATTCTGTTTCTTCGTCCCCCTCTTCCTCTTTCCTCGTCTCCCTCTTCCTCTTTCCTCGTCTCCTCTTCCTCTTTCCTCGTCTTCCTCTTCCTCTTTCCTCGTCTCCCTCTTCCTTTTTCCTCTTTTTTCCCTTTCCTGACTCCATCTTACCTCTCTTCTCTCCTTTCCTCCCTCGTCCTCTTACCTCTCTTCTTCCTTTCCACCCTCTTCTCAGCCAACACTGTGGCTTTCTCTCCGTCTTTGCCTTATACGTTCAGTGCTTCAAACTTTCCCACACTTGTTCGGACCCCCTCCCCTCCCCTCCCCTCCCCTCCCCTCCCCTCCCGACCACGTTACTGTGTGCTCTCCCCCCCTCCTCCTCCTCCTCTCCTTCTCGTGGCTCTTCTCCTTCCTTCCATCTTCTTCCTTATTGTTCCTTCTCAACTTTCTTCCATCCTTCCTCGTCCAAGCTTCTTTTGTATCCTGTAGCTCCTTCTTTCTTTCCTCCCTTCCTCCCTCCCTCCTTCCATCCATCCATCCATCCATCCATCCATCCATCCTTCCTTCCTTCCTTCTTTCCTTCCTTCCTTCCATCCTTCTTTCCTTCCATCCTTCCTTCCTTCCTCCCTCCGTTCCTTCTTCGTATTTACCTTGTATAGTCTTTCTTTTCGTCCTAATCCTATTTTCGTTTCTTTTCATTCCTCCGTTCATTTTCTCGCCTCGTGTCGCTCTTCCTTTCTTGTCTTTCTTCCTTCAGAGTCTCCCCTCCCTCTCTCTCTCCTTCTTCCCTTGCTTGCTTTTTGTTTTTCTTGCTTGCTTGCTTGCCTCCTTTCTTCCTTCCTTCTCTTTTCCTTCATTCATTCTTTTCTTCCCTCCTTCCCCCCCTCCTTCCTTTCCTCTCCCATCCCCACCCCACCCCCCGCTCCCGGTCCTCCCCCACGCTTTTGCTCATTCCCTCTCGTTCATCGTTCACTCACCCCGAACGCATTTGGCATCTTTTGGTTTTACTCTCCATTTTCCTCCTTCCTTCTCCCTTCCCTTCTTCCTTCTCCCTTCCCTTCTTCCCTCCCCCTCTTCCTGCCTTCCCTCCTACCTACCTACCTTTCCTTCTTTCCTTGCTTCCCTTCTTCCTTCTCCTTCCCTCTCTCTCCTTCCCTCCTTCCTGTTTTTTTTTCTTCATTCTTTTCTTCTCCCATTTCCCACATTCCGACCTTCTTTTCCTTTTTGTCTTTCTCCCCGACTCCCATTTTTCTCTTCTTGCCTTCCTTTCTGCCTTCCTTTGTTACTCTTCCTTTCTTCCCTCGTGCTTCCCTTCCTGCTTGCTCATTCCTTTCAACCTTTCCACCTGCATTCCTCCCTACCCACCCTCCTGCCTTCCTTTCTACATTTCTTTCATTCTTTTCATTCTTTCTTTCTTTTCATTCATCTCCCCATCCATCCATCCATCCATCCGTCCATACTTTATTCAGTCACTGGTTATCCCCATCCCTCCCTCCCTCCCTCCTACAGGTATGCTTTATATTTGAATACCTTCCTACTGTCACTGCATTCCCTCCTCCCTCCCTCCATGTCTGCCTCCCTCCATTCTTTACCACTGCTCCTTCATTCTTCCATACTTCCTACATTCCTAAGTTTCCTTCTTGCCATCTATCCCTTATTCCTCTCACCCTCTTTCCTTCTTCTTTTTTCCTTGATGCTCATTCTGTTTTCTTTTCATCTTTCTTGTTCTCTAAACTTGGCTCCAACTCTCCCTCTCCTTCTTCCACAATTTCCTCCCTTTCTTCCCATCCAGACTTGCCTACCTGCCTATCTTCCCCCCCTTCCTGCCTTCTTGCATCCCTGTCTCCCTCCCTCCCCCTTACTCTGCCTACCCCCCCTGCCTGTCTGCCTGGTACTGGTGTGCATGGTAATGGTGGGGCCGGCCGGGTCCACCAAGACTTCATTTGCATCTGTTTTACCCCAGGCTGCAGACTCGGAGGGGAGGGGGGAGGGTCTGGGGTGATTGCGGAGGGAGTTAGGGAATAACTGGGGACGGAGGGAGTCGGGTGGGAGGAAGGGAGGGAGGTATAAGGGTTGGGAGGTGAATGGGGAGATGGGGTGTATGGGATAAGTAGGTGGGCAAGTAGGGAGGAAGTGGGCAGGTAGGTAGATAGGCAGGGAGGAAGTGGGCAGGTAGGTTGGTAGTTAGGGAGGAAGCTGGCAGGTAGGTGGGAAGGTAGGAAGGAAGTGGGCAGGTAGGTTGGTAGGTAGGGAATATACAGTATGTGTATTGTAGCGGGCGGCTTGAATGTCCCTGGTATGGAGGGGAAGCACTACTGTACACACTCATGCCATGGTTAACAGGGTCCCGAGGGGCAGCTGATCCGTAGTTCAAAGATGTACTACTTTTGATGGAGGGAACCTGGACAGGGTGCGAATATCTGAGAATACATGCAAGGGCGTACGTGGACAGGTAAACGGGGAGGTAGGTAAGTGGACAGGTAGGTGGCAAGGTAATAATGGAGGTAGGAAGGTCATACGAGAGGCAGGTGAGGGTAAGTGGGGAGGTAGGGAAAAGAAACAGGTGGGAGGTTGGGGGGGTGGTAGGGAAAAGATGCAGGTGGGGGGGAAAGGAGTAAGTGGGAAAGGCGGGCAAGGAGTAAGGCAGGAAGTTAATTAGTGGTGAGGCAGGTGGGTAGGAAGGCAGAAACATGAGGAGCTGGGTAAGAAGGTTAGGCAGAGAGACGGTGAGTTTATCAAGACGGGCACGAAGAAGGAAATGGAAGTAGGTAGATAGTAAGCAGGTAGGTAAGTAGGGATGGGGTAGGGGTAGGAAGATAGGAAAAAGTAGAGGCAGGTAGAGAGGTAGGTAAAGGAGATTGGTATGGGGAGGGGGTTGTAAAGGAGTAACGAAGTAGTATTAGGGTATAGGTAGGGGAGGAAAATATCGATAGCAAGGAAAGGGGGTGGGGAAGGACGTAGAGAGATAGGAAAGAGATAAAGAGGTAGGTAGGGAAGTAGAAAAAGGGGTATTGAGGGGATAGGAGAGAAGGTAGGGAGGTAGGCAAGAAAAGAGAGAAATAAGGAGGTAGGTAAGTGGGGAAGAAGGTAGGGAGGAAGGAAGGGGGCCCTGAGGTAGGCGAGGAGATAAATAAACGGACAGACAGGCAAACAGACTGGCAGCCTGGGAGGAAGGAAGGGAGATAAGCAAGGAGGAAGTCAAGCAGGCAGGGAAAGAAGACAAGGAGAGAGAGAGAGAGAGAGAGAGAGAGAGAGGCAAAGGAAATGCATTAAAGAAGTGCAAGATGAATAGGAGGAAAGATGGATGACGAGGGGGGGAGAGATGGATTCACGGAGAGAGAGAGAGAGAGAGAGAGAAAGAGAGAGAGAGATTTAGACTAAGGGGATGGGAAAGCTGTATAGGTATAGGGAAGATTGCTGTTTAAAAGTTAAGAAGGAAGGAAATGTACTCTCTCTCTCTCTCTCTACCTACCTACCTACCTACCTACCTACCTACCTACCTATCTCTTTATTTGTCTGACCCATTCTGTTCTCCGCAGCTGTGCTTTCTTTGTATAATTCTTTTTCTTTTTTAATTGCGGTTTCAATCTTCATTTCCCATCTTTATCTCCCTTCGCATTCCACTCCTTCCTTCCCTTGCATTGACCTCCCTCACACCCTCTCCTTTCTGTCCTTCCCTGCCACTCTTCCTTTCCCATACCATCGTCCCCCTCTCGCTCCCCATTTTTCTCTTTTTCTCTCTTCGCCCTTTCTCCCTCTCCATCCGCTCCTTTTACTTCCGTATTTACTCATCTGTCTTCTCATTGCATACTCCCCCCCCCCCCGCTCTCCCCTCTGCTCGTCTCTCTGCTCTTTTCTCCCCTCTCTCCCCTCCCCTCCCCTTATGCTGCCCTTACCCTCTTCTCTTCCCCCCTTCCACTCTCTCCTCCCTACTCCCTTGCTCCTGCCCTTTTTCCATCTTCTTTCCCTTTCTTTCCTTCCCCCCTTTCTCCTCATTACCCGTTTTCCCTCCTCTTTCCTCCTTACCCCGCTTCTCCCCCTCACCCCTCTTTCCCCCCCTTCTCTCCTCCCTCCCCTTTCTCGCCATTCCCTCCAGACCTTGAACGTAACAGGTCTACGTAACGCTGCACCGCTCTAGTGAGTGTTAATATCTATGGTAATGAGAGGCTGCAGGAGAAGGGGCCGAGAGAGAGAGAGAGAGAGAGAGAGAGCAACAAGTGAGGGGGAGGGAGGAGAGGAGGAGGAACCGAAGAGAAAGGAGATAAAATTGAAGAAACGATAGAAGATACTGAGGAGGAAGAGAGAAAGGGTGGAGAAACGGAAGGAACAGAGGAAAGAGAGGAAATAGGTTGAGGAAAAAGAGGGAATACATAGGAAATCGGAAACAGGAGAAGAGGATGAGAGGAGGCAGAATGGGGGGAGGAGAGAAAGGGGAAGAAGAGATGATACAAACGGATAATAAATGGGAGAAGAGAAGAAGTTGATGAAGAGAAAGGAAGAAGGGCAAACAAAAGTGAAGCAAAAATGAGAAGACACAAAAAGAGAGAACAAGAAACGGAGGCATTAGTTAGTGTGTTATAAATGGGAAGAAAGGAAAATGATGAAAATGGCCGTAAAGGGAGATGTGATGAAAGAGAGAGAGAGAGAGAGAGAGAGAGAGAGAGAGAGAGAGAGGCAAGAAAAAGAAGAGATGTCAGAGTAAGAGAAATAAGAGATGCGTGAATGGAAGGAGAGTTGCCTGACTAAGAGAGGAAGAATAGATATCTGAGTAAGACGTTTTAATGAGAACAGTTCTGGTATTGAATTCCAGGTAATGCCAATCTGTTTTATTGAGGTGAGAGAGTCATAGGAGCCTGACCTTTCCTAACCTTTCTGTCGTGGTATTACTAGGTTGTAGTGAGAAGAATATACTAGGTTACATAATCAGTCCTTAGTCCTCAGTGGGGTACAAATTTGGAACTGTGTAATAATATGGTTGTGAAAAATGATAATGTTAGCTTCTTCAGTGCGGTGATGTCATATATTGGGTGCCGCTTTACACTGTAGTAAAATTATGGCGGAACCTTATCTGATGGTGTAAATTAACGGTACGTATGTGTTGCTTTGACGATAATATTTGTAACGTTAGTGGTAATAATAATAAAAAATATAATAATAATAATAGTAATAATAATAATAATAATAATAATAATAATCAGGGTTGGATCAAATACTTTTTTTAATAGGTCAAATACAAATAAAAAGGCTTTCGAAGTTATGATACAAAAATACAAAAACAAATACTTTTAATCCCAAATTCAGAAATACAATTGCAAATACAAATCCCGATACCTACATACCAGAATTAAATTTTATCATCATTAATGCACGGAAAATTTCACACATTGCCTGTAAATAATAACACATAAAACATTATGAAGAAATACAAATACAATTATACAAATACAAAATCCTTTTTTTCTGGGTGCCAGATAACAGGTACAAATACAAATACTTCGAAAATGTATTTAAATACACCTCAAATACAAATACAGTTGTATTTGATCCACCCCTGATAATACACCACCACCACCACCACCACCATACCCAGCAGTAATAATAAGTTACATACTCTGATAATAATCACAACTCCCATAACATCCGTAATAATAATGTCAGCGTCAAAACACTCCATTGCCAAACTTTATTAATTACAACTGTTAAACAAAAGCACTGTCACCACCACCACCACCACTGGCGATAACAGCCTCACTCCCCCCTCCCCTCAAATATCTCGTTATCCCGTCACACCAGTTAAAGGTCAAAGGTCAGCTGCTGGGGGTCACTGGGCAGGCGTGTGGGTTAAGGTCAGGAGCGGGATGAGGTTCGCACAAGGTCAGATTGGGTTAGGTTATGGTAGGGTTGGTTGCGGTCGAATGTTGAGTTAAATTCCGGTAAGTTTGGATAAAATTAACTTGGGTGACGTTGGGTTGAGCTGGGTATGTTTGCCTTAATGTTATGATGGGTCAGGTCGAGGTTGGGTTGAACTGGGGAGTGTGTGAGTTGATATCTAAGTTTGGTTTGGTTGAGTTGGGTATGTGTAGCTTGATATTTCAGTTTGGTCGATAATTTTGGGTAGGTAGTTAAGGTGAATTGTGTTTGGTCAGTTTTTGATGGGTTAGAGTAATTTAGAGTAAGTCAGAGTGGGTAGTAAATTTGCATTGATCTAGTAAGGTTGTGATAGGTTAGGTTTAATTTGCTCAGGTGAGGTTAGGGTAGAGTAAGCCAGGTTGGTTTAGGTTAGGTTAGGCCCTGGTATGTTAGTTTGTTAGTAGTAAATCATATCATTGTTGTTAGTGTAATAGAAAAACAGATATATATAATGGTCAGTTGTGAGGGGGATGTGGGAAAAATGAGGGATTGATATTGTATAGAGCCAGCGAAAAAGGGGGATAGAAGAGGAGAAAAAAAGAGCCAGAGGGAGAGAGAGAGAGAAATATGAGGGGAAGGATGGGGAGGAATACTGAGAGAGATGGGTGACTTGATACGAAGGAGGAGAGAGGGAAAATGTGTAAGAAAAGAAAGAAAACTTAGGAGTAGCGTGGACAGAGCGAGAGAAAGAGAGGGGGGGGGGGGAGAAGGAGGGGAGTCGCGGTTTGGGCGGAAGGAAAGTAAATGAGTAAATGGAGCAGTATGTAAGGGGAGAAAAACAGTTCGTGGAGAGGAAGTATATGAAGGGGGGGAGGAGGATATTCAGTGACGGACAGATTAGAATGATAGAGTGAGGCGGAGGTTCATCTGGACGTGAACCCAGAGGACTGCAGAAAACCGGTCACTTCAGCCGGGCGCTCCTTGAGATCTTTGGTAGGGATTTTGGTGAAGGATTGCCTGTGTTGTGATGGTGAGATGCAGGAGGTAAGTGTGTTGTGTGTCTGAGGCTGCAAAATAAAATGGACTTAGTGGATATCTTTTAAGTTGTATTTTGTGTTGGCACTGTAGCAGAGTAGGGTGGTGGCAGCATCGTAGTCTGGCTAGGTGTACTTGTGGTGGTTTCTGACGGGTGGATGTCTGGTAGTGGTTCCTGTAGCATGCTGTTTGGCTGATGGTTTTGGATGGTTGTGGTGGCGTTGGGTTTGTGTGTGTGTGTGTGTGTGTGTAGCATTGGGTGTTGGAGGATTGGCTTTGTTTCCGAGGGAGGTGATGTGACAGAAGAGTTAGCCACCGGTACATGATTGGAATGAATCTTGAGCTGAAGCAGTGAATTACGTACCTCTCATACGGTCCTTGATTGGGTAAAGGTCGAGTACGGAAAAGGGAGGGGGAGCGAAGGAGTAAGGTAATAGGGAGGGGCGGCGCGGTGGCTCGGTTGGTTTCGTGCTGGCGTCACACTTGGAGGACGATCTGAAGTGGTAGGTTTGAGCTCGATCGACTGCCGATGAGTTTGTGAAGTGGACGGTCACAAGATTGCGCCAGTCCACAAACCTTCACCGAACCAGAAATTATTCCCTTTATCTTCTGTTCCACCTTGTGCTCGTATTTACCCTACCCTTCTCCAAATCCCCCAACGAGTTTACCCTTTTAAGTAGGGAGGGAGGAGGATGTGTAATGGGAGGGGGAGGAGAGTGGTATTGGAGGGGAGGGCGTTAATTCCAGCAAATGGGAGGCTTTGGTGTGGTATGGAGGATAGAGGAAAGGGAGGAAGGAGGGTGTAAAGAGATTAGTCCTACACCCAGATGAGACTAAAGGGGTGTAGACGAGGTGTAGAGGGATGGGGCAGAGCTGGTGGTGGTTTAGAGGGGAGTAGGAAGGTGTAGAAGGAAGTAAGATGATGATGATGATGGATATGGCTATGTCTAAGTTTAAAGTGTGTGATTTGCCAAGACTCGAAGAAGGTGTATTATATGTAGAAACACTTAAAGATGGTGACGATGATGCTTAGTGTTCGGTATTAAAGACGTACCGCAGTAGGATTTGCCAAGACTGGGATGAGTTGTAAAGGGAGCTTGGGAAAGTTTAGAGAGTAGTAGTAGTAAGTGTAGAAAGGTCAATCTAGTAAAATTGCCTACTACCACAGTCGTATGTTTCTTGTATGTACCATCCTTCTCTTTACCCTTACGACTTGAAAGAGATTGATGGTGATAATGATGGTGATGGATGTAGAGGTGTTGAGGGAGTTACGAAGAAGACTGATTATGAGGTGTTGGGGGGGAGGGTACGAGGGTGTGGAAGTTAGTACTGTTGCCTGTGGAAAGGTTTAAAGATGACTATAATGATGCCGCTGATGATGAGTGCAAGAAAGGTGTGGAAGGATTTACCAAGATGGGTGAGGTGTAGAGGTTAGGGTATGAATGGGATAGAGGGAAGGGGAGGGAGGGAGGGAGTAAATCAGGTGGAGATAAGTTTAAAGATGATGGAGGTGGTGGTGGTGATGATGATGATGACGATGATGATGATGATGCTGTTAGTGTGGTGGTATTGGTGATGGTGATGATAATGAGGAGGATATCAGCGATGGACGATGATAGGGGTAGAACTGGAAGGTGTAGAAGGGTTTTAGCAGGACTGCATTGAGGTATAAAGGAGAGGGGAACATGTCAGTAGATCTCTGTCAGGTGTCAGTAAGTCAACGATGATGATGACGATGATAATGAATGGTGTGGGGAAGATGTACAAAAGTTTATCAAGAATGGGATGAACGCTAGAGGAAGGGAGAGCAGGGAAGTTGGTCTCTGGGGGATATAGGTGAGTTTAGAGGTGATGATGATGACAGCGACGACGGAAATATAGGGAATGTGTAGAAAGGTTTAGTAATACTGGAATGACGTGTAGATGTAAGGGGGGGGGGACGGTAGGGAAGTAGGCCTCCGGTAGGTGTAGATAAGTTGAAAGGTGTCCTGGGATGTAGGAAGCATGTAGAAGGATTTGTAAAGATGAAGGGAAGGAGGGGTTGGGGGGTAAGCAGGAGGGATCAGCGAGAGACGTAAAAAGGATGCTGAAGGATTTGTTGAGATTGGGGGACTGTAGGAATGTGTGGAGGGGAAGGTGAGAGGTGGGAGAGGGTACGAAGGACTTATGGGATGTGCTAAATGTTTGTACTTCTGTTGTAATTTTACCTCATTTGCGCACCTTAGTTCAGTCCCAGGAACCAGGGACAGTAAATGCAAACATCATTGGGCAATGAAATTTTTTTTGTTAGAAATTAAAAAAAAAAAGTTCAAATTGTTGTATATGCTTATTTTAACCTTAATTCTAGCAAAACAGAAAGTGAGTGTCTTAAACTCTTGGTTCATCTGCTGTAGACCGATGTTGGGACTTCCTGAAAATAAAAGGAGAAACACAGCAAATGAAAATTAACTGTACACAAAGAATGACCAATGACCTAACATGTTAGGTAACTTGGGGTCTGACAGACAGCAATGGGTCTATAGAGAAAAATCAGAGTCAATTCCAGGAACGACCCCATCATCCCCATGAAGGACTTCACTATACTCATTTTTTTTTATGGAGGCGAAGATGCACTTGACAGATTGGTGATTATTGGCTGAATGCAACATTACTTCATAATCTACCATTATTAACTGACAACAAATACCTGAGGTGGAAATTTGGGTTTGTAAATATTTTTTGGACATGTTGCATTCAGCCAGTCATCATCAACCCGTCAAGGGCATCTTCGCCTCAGCAAAAAAAAATGGGGTATAGTCAGAAAGGTTGACGGAAGGACAGATCCCATGGCCCTAAGTTCATATATCGGTATCTAAAAAATAATTTGGGGGGCCTGGGGTCTAGGAGACCTCGGGTTACCTGCAGGTAAGTAGGGTTCTAAGTAGCTATATGATATATGAATCATGTGATTATTGTGCAGAATTGAACTGGAATGTATTTTATGATTTTAATTTAGTAGTAGTAGTAGTAGTCGTAGTAGTAGTAGTTGTAGTAATAATAATAATAATAATAATGTTGTTATTATTATTATTATTATTATTATTATTATTAATATAGTAGAGTACAGATGTTAATGATTACGTGAGTAAATTAGTTACTAAAAATATTAAGGAAAAGTTATATAAAATTATTAATATACTGTATATGTGTGTGAAGTTGGAAGGTGTGGTGAGGCTGGAGGGCAAGCAAGGGTACGAAGGCCTTGAACCCATTCACCCCGGGGACGTCATTTTAATGTATTTTTCCTGCTACCTCTCGACTGTTTACTTTAGCTTTGGGGAAACCCGTCGCAGTGAAGGATTTACAGTTAGTCCTTATTAAGCCTCTCCAGTATGGAAATGTGTCCTGGAGGCTAAATAATATAGTCAGGTGGTAGGAAGAATAAATACGAAATACGCTGCCATGTGATGTTAAGGATGTGCTAAGTCTCGTAAGGATGGAAAGGTATAAGGCTATGCTGGGGGGTGGAGAAGGATGGGGGAGACAGGGGAACAGTAAAGGTGGTTAGATGAATGGAGAAGGTATGGAGAATGTTGGAGAGAAAGATGGGGGAGACAAGGGAATACTGAAGGTGATCAGGCTAGGTGAAGAGTGGAGAAAGTATGGAGAGTGTTGGAGAGAAGTTAGAGAAGGATGGAGGAGAGAAGGGAAATGGAGGTGATAAGATAAAGGATTGTAGTAGATGGAGGAAGCATGGAGAAGGATGTTTGTAGGACAGAGAAGGATGGAGGGGAGAAAGATAACTGGATGTGGTCAGGTAAGGAATGAAGGGAGGTGAAGAAGGAATGGAAGAACTTGAAGGACAGGGGAAAAAAAAAAAGAAGCTGAGAGAAAATAGAGGATTGGAAAAATCTTTGGCTGGATAGGATTGGAGAAAAAGGAGAGAATATGTGTGGAGAAGAGTGAGGAAGAAAGGAGGAAGGAAACTGAACAAAGGATAAAAGTGGGTGTAGTGGAGAGAGAGAGAGAGAGAGAGAGAGAGAGGGGGAGAAAGAGGAGATGAATGGAGGGAAAGTGAAGGAGGGAAGATGGAGGAGAGTGAAGGCGGAAGGTGTGAGAGGGAAGGAGAGTTTGAGGAGATATAGGTGCTGAAGGACCATTGTGACGGTGTGTGTAGTGTTTGGAGAGTGTTGTCTTTGTGTGTGTGTGTGTGTGTGTGTGTGTGTGTGTGTGTGTGTGTGTGTGTGTGTGTGTGTGTGTGTGTGAAAGAGAGTAAGGAGGAATATTTGGAGAGATTGTTTCGGTGTTCAGAGAGAGGAGTTGGTACGGGGAATGTGAAGGGAAGCGGGAGATATATCGAGAGGAAAGGAGTAATGGTGTGGAGGAAGACAGAGAGGAAAAAAAGGAGGAAAGTAAATAAGGAAAAATGAACGACACTGGATAAAGGTTACGGGCGAACGTAATAGGTGGTGATGATGATGATGATGATAAAAGAAAAAATAACACAAAAAATAATAATTGTGTAAGAGAGAAAGAAAAGACTAAGGGGATATTGCTTTTGAAGGACCATCCAGGCGTTTGTACAAGTTTGAGTGTGTTGTCTTGGGAGAGGGGAGATGGGGAGAGAAGGGGGAGATGGGGAGAAGGGAGGGAGAGGAGGAATGTGAAGAGAGAGGATTGGTATGCGGAGAGAGGAGGAGGGACACGCGAAGGAGCTAGGAAGAGGAATGTAGAGATGGGAGGGAAGGAGGTATGTGAAGGAGAGAGGAGTAAATATGTACCGGCTGAGAAAGGGGTGTGTGAAAATGGAGTAGGGAAGGAATGTGTAGGGGAGAAACAAAGAGTGAGAAAAATAAAGAGGGAGAAAGAAATGTATGGATACAGAGAGAGTGAGTGAGAGAGAGAGAGAGAGAGAGAGAGAGAGAGAGAGAGTGGATGAGGGAGAGAAGACCGGAAACAAAGGATCCCCACCAGGCTTCTGTTCCGCTCCTTTTAGTCCCAATGGAGCGACCACACACTCACTTCGAGGAATCCATATCCAGTTAATAATGAAGATCTTTTTGAATTTAGTTTTCCATTAATTCCTTTACGTTGGGGAGCTTTTATAATGACGTTGGTTCTTTGATTCATGGTGGGAAGGAAGTCTGGATAATAATGATGATGCCGATGATGATGATGATGATGGTGATTCGTTTGTTTCTGTACTGCTTCTGGAATTTATTTACTTCTAAAATTCTACAAGTATTTATGTAATCCTGTTGGTACTAAATTCTGAGTCGCCAAGAATGGACCGTAAAGTCAGTCTGTGTGATCTGTAAATCTCTCTCTCTCTCTCTCTCTCTCACACCTTTAATCCTTTTCCCTCACATTTTTGCCAAGAACCCGCGTCATTTCCAAGTTTCTTCTCCATTCTTTTTCCTGTCTGTCTTTCTCGTTTAATACTTTCTTTTTCCCCGTTTCCTCACACTCCGTAATCAATGCAGTGCATATTAACTCTCTCTCTCTCTCTCTCTCTCTCTCTCTCTCTCTCTCTCTCCAGTATATTCTTTTCTTCGTTCTAGTCTTCTCCTCAAGTCTTCCTCACACGAGACGCAACCCCACCACCACTCTGCAGACGAAGGTACGGATCCCCGACTCTTCCTTAACGTGAGGAAGTAAGCGATTTGGTGATGTGTGATGTTTGGAGCTACAGGCCATCACAGTTACATGGCTTCGCGGTTAGGAGAGACTGGAGTGTAAAGGAGGCTTCGCAACACCACTCCTTTTGCTATCTAGTTTGCATTTCACACATTTTATTCTCCTGTGTGTTGTTTTAGTGTTCGTTTGAATAAGTATCATACCAGTGGAGCTAAAATATGCAGAATAAAACGCTAAGATAGAGGTGTTAGGATATGTTCAATGCCACTTGAAATACGAACCTGGATGGCTTATATCATCTATTTTTTTACACTGAAATTCGTGGAGTTGGCACTATATAATTCGCGGCCTCGCAGAATGGTAAGAGCTAAGCCACCTAACCCAGCCTAACACACCTAAGCCACCGTGAGTGATGTAAATGTGACCTAACCTTACTGACACTGATATTTACCCTCATGTCATTTATATCCTAGAGCAAGAAAAGGGTGGTAGGGAAGTGGCAGTGATATTCCCACATACACGCTCTTCTATCCATCCTAATACGTCTTTTTCCACGATTGTCTTATGTTTCTCTTTCTGCCGTGTTCCTCCCAATCTTTCTCCTTCGTTGCTTTCTACCCCGTTTGGTCTTCCCTCTCCTGTGTCCTTTGTTTCTTACGTGAGTCCGCATTTTCTCCATCTTCCTTCCCAGTCTCTCTCTCTTTTCCTTTTCCTCCTTTCTTTTCCCTCCATTCCCATTTCCTGTAGCTATATGTTTTTCTTTCATTCACCTCTTTCGTCTTTTCTACCCGTTCTCCATTTTTCTTCGTATTCCCCTCAGCCTTCCAGTCTCACTCACCTCCACTCGTTCTCTTTCTCTCATTCTTACCCAACTTCATTTTCTAGTCTTCCTCTTTCGCTTCTACTTCCATCCTCTTTCGGTCTCTTCCTCATCTTGCGTTCTGAGCTTTCTTTGTTGTCCTTCCCCCTCCCCCTTACTTGCTTGCTTGCTTGCTTGCTTGCTTGCTTCCTTCCTTCCTTCCTTCCTTGCTTGCTTGCTTGCTTCCTTCCTTCCTTCCTTCCTTCCCTCTTTCCTCATTTTCTTGTTTTTTCCTTCCATTCTTTATACAGTCGACCATTCCTCCCTCCCGCCCTCATCCCTCCTTTCCAGTTCCTTCTTTCGTTCACCATTCCTCTGCTGCCCTCTATTTCCACCCTCCCTCCCTCCCTCCCTCCAGTCTCACTCAATCTCTCTGCTCTGCCCCCCAAATGTAGTGGACCCCTGGGAATGTGGGTGAACAAGGACTGGCCATGTAATTGATGGACCCCTGGGCAATATATATAACACCCCCCTCCACCAACACCAGTTCACGCCAAAAGAACATGGGAGGGGGAAAAAACGGGGATGGGGAGGGAGTCAGGGATGGAGGGGGGGGGGATAAGCAAGCAAACAGTGGCTGGGGAAAGAGTGAGGTTCGAGTGCAGTATATATTTAAGACCCCCCGCCACCAGCACCAGTTCACGCCAAAGAACATGGAGGGAAAAAAATGGACACTGAAACTGCGATGAGGTGGTTGGGAGGGAAGAGGAATTCAAGCAGAGTGGGAGAAGAGTGAGTGAGTTCAAAGAAAGAGTGCAAAAATTAAAAGTGAGTGAATGTAAGACCTTCTCCTTATGCTAAAGAACACTGGGGGAAAAAATGGGGTTTGGCATGACGGGGGAATTTAGGCAAAGAGTGACTGAGGAGAGAGTGAGTTCCTGGAAAAGAGAGAGAGAGAGAGAGAGAGAGATGGTTCATGCAAGGAGGATGAAACCAGTTCAGCCTGCTCAGATAACCTGAAAATTTTACTCAACCCCAGATAACCTTGGGTCTGGCTGACCCCAATACTTAAAAAGTTTACCAATTATACTTACAATATCTTTATTGAAAGAAACACTTATATACAAGTCCTATAGCTCTTTTTCTTCACTTTTGTGAAAAATGTATGAAATTATAAGTGAAGAAATATTGTAAGGAAAATTAACAAGAAGAACATTGAAAAATGTTATACTCACTTAAGTTAGTGGCTGCCATAGCGAAACTGAAATGTTCCACCAGTTTTCTGTTATTGCCTGCTGTAGACGAATGGCCCAAGTACACGTAAAAACGAGAGAGAGAGAAAGAGAGAGAAGCACATGTCATTATTAATGACTGTAGGCAATATAGATTAATATGATCCAAAAAACACACAACTTAGGTAACCTTGGGTCTCTTTGACCTTAAAGCCCTTTTAGCCCGAAAATAGAGCCAGATTCCGAAATGACCCCATCACCTCCCCAAACTTCTCTGCTAGTCAGGAAGGTAGAGGGAAAAACCGGATCTCAAGACCTTATAATAATATGTGAAATAACACTAAGACAAGTACCCTGGTGTCTGACTGACCCCAGGTTCTTGCAGGAACGGCCTCTCTTACTGAGAGGATTAATGAAGGCTATACGAATAAATGACCCTCTGTAGCTTGAAGTCACGTAAGGTGGCAAAATCGTTTGGACGTAGGTTCAGTAAGATGCAAAAGACATCATTGGACTGTAGGGGTTAAAGCTCTGAGGCTCCTTTGGTACACGCCGGCTTGAATAAATGTTTGATGTAAGCTGGAATAGAATACTAGAATTGTCTCTAGTAGAAGAGAGTTCATGATGATGATATTTACTCTTTGTCTCACTCCCAGGTGTATAAAGTAGTTTAGCGTTGGATAGAGCAAAACACTAGAGTTTTTCCGACCATGAGTAGGTTAATGGGGACAGTATGATCACACAGACAACCATGTCTCAGTTTTATATACTCGTTTGATATTAACTGGAATAGAATACTAGAGTTGCCTCGTCCATGAGAGGGTTAAGAGGAACAAAGTCTGAAAGGCATAGAATGAATTGCGATATGAGAAGAGGGGAAAGGGTGGGGGAGGGGGAGACTCAAAGGACGGGGTACTTTGGTGAATCAGACGGGTTGCTTTTGGCCAGAGTAAGATATCAGTGTCCCAAACTTCTCGTAGTGAAGAGAGAAATGAAGGCTTCATCTGACCCCTCCAGTTTCAAAAGTCACTCCATAAACCGAAGAACAAGACGGGCTCGGGCAGAAGGGAAAAAATTAAGAGGGGAGAAGAAACTAAGAGGAAATGTGAGGATGGTAAGAGGGGAAAGAGAAGGGAAGGTAACACGGAAGGAAAATGTGGGGGTGGGAAGGAGGTCTTAAACACTCAAAGGGCGGGGTACTTTCCTTGATGAATAAGAAGGTTTAGCTGTGGCCGGAATAACATATCAAAGCGTTCCGTCCTTCAAGGGGTTTAGGACGAGGGGGAAAAAAAAAAAAAAAGGTTCTGAGTGGTAGGAAGTGAAAAGGCGGGATTTTTATTTTTGTTCGTGATATCCAGGCGATTTCATTCAGTTTGGAAGAGGCTGTTTGAACTGAAGAATTTAGAGAGGTTTATCCTTCAGTAATCCCTTCAGTACAGCGTCTCTGTCTGTCTGTCTGTCTGTCTGTCTCTCTCTCTCTCTCTCTCTCTCTCTCTCTCTCGCTGAATAAAATCGTCTGGGGATAGGAGGGATGGAATGAAAAATGCGTCATCTTGTCCAAGGGAAAAAAAAAAAAAAAGAAGCCGAAGGGATTTGTACCACAGATTTCAAGGAAGAGCGACAGAAATATAAGAAAAAAACTGGAAGGCTGTGAGGCGAAAAACGTGAAACTAGAGCTGGGTGAGGGAACGAGGTGAAAATAGACGTGGGAGGAGTGTACAGAGAAGAGTAAAATTAGCGCCTTCCATCATCATCATCATCATCATCATCCTGACCTCGTTTCCCCAGCTGAGGATAGAATGAGGTAGGATCCAGATAACAAGACAAGAGAAAGCATGATATAAGGGAGAACGATGAACGGCATGCCCAGTGAAAGATATATAACCTAAAATTAATGATGAAAGAAGTGGTGAAAAGCGTGATTGATTAACCCCTTCACGGCTTATATGTTTGTCTCGTAAAGGAACATAAATTCGCCTGGAGGTAGCAAAAATATCAAAAACTCTTCGGCACTTGATTTTTTTCTTTTTCGAAGCTGTTGACTGTGACTGTACGTGGAAAAGGTGAAGATGGCTAGGAGTGAAAGTCATGTGATCGGTAAGGACAGGAAAAAGTGGGCTCAGGTAGGGAAAGGGGTCTGTGTTGAACATTCACTCACTCACTCGCCACACACACACACACACACACACACACACACACACACACACACACACACACACACACACACACACACACACACACACAGCCCGGGACGGTATCTTTAAGACACAAGAAGGTGAATATGTCTGTGGCAGCAAACCCCCCCCCTCTACACGTACACGGACAAAACGTACATGGATAACACACGAAGAGGGGAGATTACGCCTTACATGATCGTACTGTATACAGACCCAGGGCAGTACGTACACAGGCTCATGAAAATACGTACAGAACATGCGTAAAAAATGCATATATGGGTGTGCACATTACAGAAAGTACACATGATATTACACACACAAAATCGTGCATCTTCTGAGGGGTAGAGTGTACAGGAAGATCACCAGGTAGTTAGTTTGTCTCTTCACATTCTGACACTTCTCATCGCAGCGTATATATACCTGTCCTCAGTATTTCCTCCGTTGCTTTTTCATTCCTCCAAACCCTATTTCAAGTTTGCGCCATTCGTTTATTTATTTATTTATATTTACGAATTTCGCTTCGAACTTGGCGCAGCTGTTCCATGGGTCAGCATCCCTGAACACCTTTTTCTTATTTTTTCTTTTTCAATTTGGGTATTTTGAAAGGATTAATGGGGTTCACACATCAGACCATAAATTATAAACACGGGAAGTTTTAGCTCGTGTTTTTTTGCTTGTTAATAAATCACCATGGCAATAGGCACAGAAGTATGTCAGTTTTAAAATTTTATCTGCGTGGAGGCCATCTTGCATTCCCATGGGTATGTTGACACTACTGCATTTTATAAATTATTATCATACCTTGACCCTGGTTTTTCACTCCTTGAAGTCTACCCACTCTGGTTCACACACACACACACACACACACACACACACACACACACACACACACACACACAGAGTGAGAGAGAGAGAGAGAGAGAGAGAGAGAGAGAGAGAGAGAGAGAGAGAGAGGAATGTTATGAACTTTGCTTTTTGGTGTTGGATATTTCGTGGTGACAGTCAGGGAGAGGGGTGAGTGGGGGAGGAGAGGAGGATGAGGGAGAGAGAGAGAGAGAAAGAGAGAGAGAGAGATGAAAAGATGGACATGCAGAAGGGAGGAAATGAAAGATGAAAAGAGGGAGAGAGGAAACTGAAGAAAAAGTAGAAGCAAATGGTCAGGGGGGAGAGAGGAACGGGAAACACGAAATTTGAGGAAGAGAGAAATTAAAAAGGAAATGGGAACGGGACAGATATGGAGAGAGAGAAAGAGAGAGAGAGAGAGAGAGAGATCAAAAGGTAGGGGAGGAGAGGGAAATTAAAGGAGATGGAGACTGCAGGAGAAAAGCAGAAAAAAGTAAACGGGGAGAGTGGTTGGAGGAAGGGGATGGGAAGGAGGGATAAGAAAAGGAAGGGGAGACAGAAAAGGAGAAATATAGGTGGAGGAGAGAAGGGGAGAGAAATTTGAGGGAGAAGAGGGAAAGAAGATGGGCAACTGGAGGTGAGAGGGGGGGGGAAGATCGAGAGGTATACGAAAGGAGAGGGAGAGAAACGAAGAAGAATAGATAGGAGGAGAAGAGGGGAGGGAATGAGATTGGAAGGAGAAAAGAGGGAGAGAGGAGAAGAGGTGAGGGAAAGAGATAGGGGATAGGGAGAGTGGAGGTAAAGATGGAAAGAGGGAGAGAGGGGAGAGGTGAGGAGTGATCTAATTAAGTGAGAGTGGAAAGGTTAATTTATTGAGAGTAAGGGAACATGTCAGCCTGAGTGAGGGGAGGGAGGGGCGGGGAGGGTAGGAGGGGGAGGGGAGGGGAGGGGAGGGGGAGGATGGTTAGAGGGAAGGGAGGGAGAGGGAGAGTAGGATGGAGAAAGGAGAAGAATCGGAGAATAGGTTGGGTGGAGAGAAATGGGAGAGTGAAGGGTAGAGGAAAGGAAGGGAGAGTTGCCTAATGGAGAGGAAGTGAAGGGAGAGGGGAGAGGGTATGGGAGGAAGGGGATAAGAGGGTGAGTGAAAGAGATGAGAAAGCGATGAAGAGTGATGTAATTGAGAGTGGTTAGGTTAATGTAGGGAGAGTAAGGGATCATGTAGGCTAGAGTGAGGTGGAGTGTGGGAAGGATGAGGAGGGGGGAGAAAGGGTGGGGAAAGGAGGGAGGGTGGAGGGGAGAGAAAGGGTGGGGAAGGGAAGGGGGAAGGAGGAGAGTGAAGGTGGGGAGAGGATAGGAGGGATAGAGCAGGGAGGGGATCTGTAGTGAACATGAAGAGGAGTAACAGACAGGGGAAGGGGAGAGGTGAGGGAGGAGGAAAATTAGGATAGTAGAAGTGAAAGAAGGGAAAGTAGAGATGAGCTGGGTGAGAGACAGTGGGGAGGAAGGGGAACAGTCGAGTGAGGGTAACGATGAGAGGGGAGGAAAGGAGCGAAGGATTTTGGTAGAAACAGTAGATAAAGAAGAAAATGAGAGTGAACGTGGGGGTGAGGGGGAAAAAAAAAAAAAAAAAAAAAAAGATTGTGTCCCTTCACTACGATGACTTCATTTTGCCGTTTTTTTCCGCCATCAGCTAATTAGATTTAGTCCAGGATAGATAAGTTTTTAAAGGTTACTAAAGGTTACCATATATTTAACTCCTTCAGTTGCAAAGTAAGTGAATATTATCGCCTGGAGACAGCAAAAAGATAAATAAATAAATAAAATATAAAATAAAATAAAATAAAAAAACCTTCATCTGATTGAAAGGGATGAAAGAGTTTGGGTGTTCGTAAAGATAGGGGGTGAGAAAGGGATGGGGAAAGAAGGGGAGAAGGAGGTATGGGTGATGGGGGAAGGGAGAGGTAAAAGTGAGAGTAAATTAAGTACAGGAGGATGAGGAAGGGAGGAGGGGGGGAGTTGAGGGGAGAGGAGGGTGAAAGTTGAGGGGGGGAAGGGGAGGAAAGGCAGGGGTTAGGGTAGTGATAAATTAATTGAAGGAGAGAGAGAGAGAGAGAGAGAGAGAGAGAGAGAGAGAGAGAGAGGATGCAGTAAAAATAAATACCGTACAAGTTGTAGAGTAATAAAGAAGTGAGAGAGAAATAATACTTGTGAGAAAGTGAGCGAGGGAGAGTGACAGACAGGGAGGAATGATGAAAACAGAGAAGACAGGCAGAGTCGACAGCTATATTGAGACAGAGTATGATTGTGTGACAGATAAAAAAAAGACAGATAGATGGAGAGATAGAGATAGATAGAGGGATGGAACTTAAGTGATGGATGGGTAGATAGAAGAAAAAGGTACGTACCAGTGTGTATTGGTTTGGCTGTTAGATTAATGTTTGAGACAGATGGGTGGGTAATAGGTAAATAGATAGATAGATAGACAGATGGATAAAACATAAAAGTGATAGGTAGAGGGATTGATACATATTGACTAATTAATATATTGACAGATTTACATTCACATTTATAAATGTTTCCAATTTATCATCTGTCTGGCAGAGTGAAGAATGCAGCCCTTCTCGGCAGACTTCTTCATTGTTTGTACTAAGACGGCCTTTGATGACAGTCATAAAAGAGTCCTCTCATATATATAGGCTTAATCTGGGTTATGGAAGTGAGATAAAAGGGAGGTGAGTGAGGTTCTTGGTTGGAAGGAGAAGGAGACTAAGAACACGGTGGAGATAGAAGGTGCGAGAGAGTTTGAGGAAGGGTAGTGGGTCGTGGTGGGAAGGTGGGTCGTTGTTGAGCAGTGACAAATCCCTGGAGGGAGTTTTATTTTTAGCCACCCCTCACAGGATGCGGAGTCAGGCAGTAGACAATTAGATGTCACTGTAGTGAAGGTGATGAAGATCCGTGTTTCAAAGCTCGTGACAAAAACTTGCTAATTAATAAGAAAGAATAATTTGCTTTTTTTATCGTCGACCCTAAACTACTTTTTTTTTAAACTGAACCAAACGTTATATAATATTTGTAGGCTAAACTGTACTGGATCTTAGTTAATGTTACTGATTGTTTCTTTCTCCCAACAGGTAAGTGTGTGTTGTGGAGCTGCCTGATTAGAGGACAGGTGAGAAGACGTATGGGGGCGGAAAGGTAGGTACTGTATACATCTGTTATTTACAGGTGGACTGTCACCGTTGTTGCAGGAGGGAATACAGGGGATAGTGCCTTGATTTTTGTGAGAATTGGGTCTCTCTCTCTCTCTCTCTCTCTCTCTCTCTCTCTCTCTCTCTCTCTCTCACACACACACACACACACACACACACACACACACACACACACACACACACACACACACACACACACACACACACACACACACACACACACACACACACACACACACACACACACACACACAAAGCCGTATTCTCGTTGCATAGGAGACCACATAACACTTCCTCCATCTCGATTTATTTTGCACATTGCTCCTTAACACCCTTTCTGTGCTATTTATCTATATTTAATAAGAACTTAAAACACTACCACCCCTTCCACTTCAAATAACCTCCCCATAGTATGAATGACGGATTTATTTTGCTCACAGCGCCATAATATCCTCTCTTGTTTTACTCGTGTTTTTCTTACCATTCCTTTTATTTATTAAGCTTATGTTTTTATTTTATTGGTTTATTTCTTCACTTTTCGTTTTTCAAGAAGCCCTTATGACAGTTATCATTAAAAAAAAATTGAGGCATCCGTATATAACATTGAATAATAAAACATTTAGTTATCATTTCTTTTCTCTTCTGTTCTTATCTGTTTTCTCTGTTCTATGGCCTGCCGCCTTAATCCCGTAAGGGGTGGCCTCAGACAAATCGCCTCCATGTCACCCTCTCCTCTGCCATTAGGCTGCCCTCCCTCCAGCTTACTCCCCTCTTTCCTATCTCTCTTCCTTCCATCCCTCTTTCTCATCATCGGCCTCTCCCATCCTCTCCCTCTTCCACCTCATCCACATAGGCTACATTCCTCTTGCCAGCCTCTCATTCTCCATCCTTTCCACATCATCGCATGGCCAAATCATCTCGGAGTGTATATTCCAACGCTTTCAATCAATCCACACCATCACAACGCTCTTTCTCATCTCATTTGTCTGTCAGTGTGTCTGTCCATGTAACTCCACGTGCTGCCCTCAGATAACTCATTTCCACCGCTCTCACTCGTCATGTTCTTTTATATACTTGTTTTTGTTTGTTTGATGGGAGGGTAACAAGCCAAGTGGAGTTTTACCGTTGGTGATTGATGTGTGCTAATGCCATCACCTTCCTCAAAAACCATCCGCTGTCAGTCACAATCAATCACTTCACTCTTTTATCCGGCCAGGCTGGTATTCTGACGGATATTTTTACATCATCATCATCGTTGTCGTCGTCGTTATCATCCTCATGACCGTCCCTCCCCCCCAACCCTTTTTCCACATAAGGAAGGGGGACGTAACTTACACATCCACTTACTTCACGTGATCACCTTCAATACACCAAACTGTTTGTCGTTTTATACTTCCTGTCTGTAGACGATTTTATTCAGATGAGGACTAACCCATCGTTGGGAGGGGGCTGTTAACAGTGTCCATTCACTTTTTAATCACAGTGGATGATTGATATGTACTAATTACTTTACCTTCATGCTCGATCCCTCCTTCCCCTCCCCCCCAAAAAAATGACATTTTTAGGAAGGCAATTTGCTATGTTAGGTACAAATTCCACGTGTTTGTTGCTGATGCTGGTCAGATGGTGTGCGTCTAGGTTTCCCAAAGCTTGAGTGACGCCTGAGGTAGAGAGCCCGTTTTCATTGGGGATTGGAAAGATGGTGCTTCTATTTTTATTTATCTTTTTATTCATTTTATATATGTATTTATCCATTTATTTCTTGATCTTGCCTGCCCCATTTAGACTGGGGTACTAAAGTTGATGGTGATGATGATGATGATGGTTTATATGGCGAAGAGGTAACCCAGTGAGCCAGATGAAGCCTTTGGATGTGAAATGCAAAGTTTAAATATATTCTGACAAACTTTGTACAGTTTTATTCAGCTTAGAGAAACCCGCCATGAGAGAGAGAGAGAGAGAGAGAGAGAGAGAGAGAGAGAGAGAGAGAGAGAGAGAATAGATTTACCTTTGATCGAAAACTTTTTTTTTTTTCCTACTTCAATAGAAACCCACCACATCCAACGAGATGTTTCCGTATTTTTCCTTATACCTGTGCTGTGTTTTTCTTCTTATATAGAGTATAGGTAAAAAAAAAAAAAAGTGCTTTTCTTTGTACAGAGAGAACTGAATTACAAAAACTGTATTCTCTTCCAGTAAAAAGTCCTTACTTTTCTTTAAGTACAAAAAATATGAAATTCCTCTGAAATGCCAGCAATGAGTAAGAGACTTGATTTTTCACTGAATGTAATACAAATGCAAAATCTATACCTTTCGTATAATAAAAACGAATAGAAAACCTGTATTTCTGTTATATATAGACAACTGAATAACAAAGAATACTCCTAATAAAAAGAGCTTAATAACTCCAAAATGAGCGTGTTCATTTTACCTCTGCAAAACCCGCCTTTGTGCAGGACATGAAAGCTGGATTAAGTCTGGAAAAAGGTGGTCTGTTTTATTTCTCTCTCTCTCTCTCTCTCCTTTTCATTCCCGTCCTTCCCTTCACTACGGTATCTTGCTATTTATTCCTGCGGCCGCCACACGATTCTCATAGAGGCAGGCTGTTTGATTCGTGTAAGGAAGTATTGTTTAGTTCATGGCGTTTGTTTTATTTTTTTGTAAGCCCTTCAGAACGATGACTTTTGTTTTATTCTTTGCTGCCGCCAGACGATTCCTGATCATTTACCATAGTCGGTTTGTTTCCAGCTGGCAAAAGTTCGTAACCCCTTTTAGCTTACGTGATGGCCAGGTGTTGTGAAATTGGAGGGTAAATATTAATATACTGTTTTTATTTCAACTTGACCTAAAAATGCCACCACGCTATCCCGAATGCTAAGACGTGGCAGTAGATTGACACTAGGATATGATGCTAGTCACGATGAATCGCAATGAAAAGACTGTAGGTCAGTTTCATTGTGTTTGTATACCACTACTCTGCGTGATAAAAGCTGCGAAAGGAAGAAAATCTAGTAAAAACAGTATGGTAACCAAGGAGACTCATTCCTGCCTCGTAACTCTAAGCCTTCAAGGTGTGAGTGACCCAGTTCCCTCAGATGAAAACGGGCCAGCCATACCAAACGTGGCTCCGAGGCTGATGATAATTTCGTCCAGCTAGAGAGAGAGAGAGAGAGAGAGAGAGAAAGAAAATAGAAAAACGCTGCTACCTGACGTGATAAATTGGTGAATCAGTAGGAAATCCCTGCAAACTGACGAGGTAAATGGGTGAATCAGTAGATAATCCCTGCTACCTGACGAGCTGGATGGGTGAATCAGTGGCGTATACATAAACTGTCCTGTCGCCTGTCACATAAAGCCAGTCGCCTCCCAGGAAATTATCGCTACGTTTAATTGCCTTCCTGCTCACCTCATTACGTCCATCGGTGAATAATAGCGCTGTGTGTGTGGCTGGATTTGTATTTATTTATTTATTTATATTTTTAAGGATCGTTTTGTGTACATTTGTGGTCCCTAATTCTTTAATATGTCTGGTGTTCTGAGCTAAAGCGTGTTTGTTCAAAGATGAAGGAGATCCTGAATAATGGGAGAGAACTAAATTGAGAACAAGTGAAGGGGATAATAAAATAAGAAATGAAAAGTGAGAGAGAGAGAGAGAGAGAGAGAGGGAGAGAGAGAGAGAGAGAGAGAGAGAGAACTACACCTTGTTTGCTTTAACCTGACGCCGATCCCAAACCCTGTCCAGCTCAGTTGATGGCCAAGTGCAATCAGATTAGAGGGTCAATTTCCCACTGATAAACAAGGAGACTCATCCCTACCTCATAACTCTCCTGTAATTTCCTATAACCACAACTTAGTATTTACGTTGTAGCGGTGGGTCAGTTCGATCAGATAAACCAAACCGACGGTAGTTACGAGAGATGCTGCCCCTTGAAAACCCAGTTACGGGTTTTATTGTTTTTGTTTTTTCTTTCTATCTCTCCAGACGACTTTATTCAGCTCATTATTCAGCACCTGGGTGACCTTATACAACGAAGGGGTATGTGAAGGCTGTATCTAATCCCTCGTAGTTCTTATAGTGTCCCATTAGCCTGATAAAGCTGTCTGGAAGTAGCAAGAATATTACAGACCGATTTGGAAAGTGTCATTGGGTTTAGAGCTTTAGACACAGTTTGGAGGCAGTGCATGAGAACTTTTGAGGGCTGCTGTACCTTGGAGTTATTTGGTGTGGCTTTATTGGTTATGAGTGTATTCTAACCACTGTAGCACGGTTAGGTCTTTTTGTAGTTTATTTTTCTTGGTACGAGATGAGTTTATTCAGATTAAGAGAGTCTGACTGTAGAGAAAAGGTTACTGAAAGTTATGCCATACCATAGTTAACCCGTGCAGTCCAATATCAGAGTTTGTATTAATATTCTTGCTGATACGAGACCTCTTTGTGTGTGTGTGTGTGTGTGTGTGTGTGTGTGTGTGTGTGTGTGTGTGTGTGTGTGTGTGTGTGTGTGTGTGTAGATTTTGGCAGTGAAAGGGTTAATGGAAACTGTCTAATCCCTCCAGTCTGAAAAACCTCACTAAAGCTGAATAAAATCGTCTAAAAACAGCAAGAATTAAAAAAAAAAAAAAATCGAATTGTCTGCCGAGCGTACCTGCCACCTACCCTGGCCATCCTGTTATTGGCATACCTTCTCCCACACCAACCGCAGTGAGAGGAAGCAGCCTATTAACGTTCAAGGTCCCTATTTTTAGCATATCTTACATCATATTTAGCCTGCCCTTTGTTCCCTGGGCTATATTCTCTCTCTCTCTCTCTCTCTCTCTCTCTCTCTCTCTCTCTCTCTCTCTCTCTCTCTCTACCATCTATCACTGTATCTGTCCTTTCATTAATTTATTCATCCATCCCTTCATCCACCATATACTTATCCCTTCTTTATCTGCTATCTATCTATCCATCTATCTACCTATCCATCTCCCGGCCTGTGATCTTTGCCATTAGAACTTGGTGATTAAAAAGGCATATTAAGAGGTGGTCTATTGAAAGAGAGGTCTTAATTAATAGCTTTTATTCCTCTCTCTCTCTCTCTCTCTCTCTCTCTCTCTCTCTCTCTCTCTCTCTCCCCTCCCTTCTCCACCTATCTTCTTTCTCTCTCTCTCTCTCTCCGCCCTTCCCCACCTATCTTCTTTCCCCTCCCCCCTCACTTCCTTCTTCCCTCTCCTTTTGTTTTAACCCTTTTCACGTCCACCTGCTCTCTTTCCCCTCCTTATTTTTTTCATTTTCTCCTTTATTCATTCATCTAACCACCTTTTTCCTTCCTTCTTTTCCCCATTTTTATCATTTCCATTCCATCTATTTTCATCAGACTTATAACTCCCTCTTCACCCCACGTTCTCTCCCTTTTCCAATTATTTTTTTTTTCCACTCAGTTAACTTATTTATCGTCTCGTCTTTCTCCTCTACCTTCCTCTGTCTGTCTGCCGCTTCACCCTCTAATTTTTTCCCTCTCACTCTTCCCCCCGATTCTCTCCTTCCTCTACCTCCCTCCATCCGTCCACCCCTTCTCCAGTGACAGGGTAGATAGGTTTTTATTGAAGGAATGAAAGAGGGGGAAAGCCTTTGAGTGTTCGAGAGAGAGAGAGAGAGAGAGAGAGAGAGAGAGAGAGAGAGAGAGAGAGAGAGAGATTGTGGTTAAAGAGGAAGGTGAAAAGCAATACGAGTGAAGGATTTTGTAAGTCTGAAGGAGGCATATAGAAAGTAGAGGTGAGAGAAGAGAAGAACAGAGGAGGGAAGAGGCAGAGAAGTGGTAAAAGAGGAAGCGAGTGAGAAAAGGGAAAAATAAGAAAGGATGGTGAGAAGGACTGCATAAAAGAAAGGAGAAATGGTACAGGAGGAGGGTAGAGTAGGGAAGTGGAGTGGTAAGGATGGAAAAACGGAAGCAGGAACAGGAGCAAGGGAAGTGCAAAAGGAGGAAGGAAGGAATGAGCAAGGGAGGGAAGAGAATAAAGTGGTAAATGAGTAAGGAATGGAGAGATGTGGTAAAAGAGGAAAGAAAGATGATAAAAGAGAAGGAGAGAGAGGGGAGAGAGAAGTAAAACATTTAACGAGAGGAGAGAAAACATAGAAGAGGAAGGAAGAATGAAAGAAGAAGTGGGTGGGAAAGGAGAGGTAAAGAGGATCAAGGAAGGGAGAGAAGTGAAAGAAATGAAGGGAGAGGAGGGAGGGAAGTAAGGGAGGGAGAAAGGAGAGTGAGAAGAGAGAGAGAGAGAGGGGTAAAGGAATAAGGGACAAAAATACATAGAAAAGAGGGCGAGGCGGGAAGGAGAGAGAGAAAGAGGGGGGGGGGGAGGCAACGCATGGGAGAATGAGGTGAGATGAGGGAGCAGGAAGAGAAAGAGAGGGTGTTAAAACGCCCTTAGTATCACTTAGGGCGGTAACGTTGTGGAGCCTCCCTCTTATTACACGAGGTGGTGCGTATGGAGGGAGGGAGGGAGAGAGGTAGGTACGTAGGGAGGGAGGTAAGGAGAGGCAGGGGATAGGGTAAGAGAGAAAGAGGTAGCCAGAGAGGAAGGTAAATACGATGGAAAGGAGGTTGGTAGGGAGGGAGAGAGGTAGGTTGGAAGAAAGGGAGACTGGGAGGGAAAGGGGTAGGTAGGGAGGAAGGGTGATTGGCAGGTGGGAGGTAGAGAGAGAGAGAGAGTTAAGGATGGAGACAGGAAGAATGAAAGCGAAACTTGGGTTAGTAGAGAAGGAGGGAGGAAAGAAGTATGGAAAGCTAAAGGAAGGATGAGAGAGTGGGGGGATTACAAAGACGTATAAAGGAGAAAGACTATTAAGAGAGTGAGACATGTATAGGTTGATATTAAGTAAACGAAAAAAGCACTCGTATTCAGGAAACTAAGGTGATAAACGATGGCCACCACGATGACATATTGTTTATTTTATTTTTACTATCCAGATGTTTTAACCCGTTCTTTCCCATGACACTATTTTTTTTATTTTTAGTTTATTGTGCTATTTACAGACAATTTCCAGTCTAGAGGGTTTAGATACAGTCCTCATCAACCCCTCTGCTATTAGTGCGCTCTCTCCTGTGCTGAATAAAATCGTCTGGTGAGAGCAAGAGTAAATTAAAATGTGGGTCTCGATAGTTGAATAAAAATCGTCTGTAGGTTGAAGGAATAAAATGAAGAGGTCCTAGGATGAAGGGGTAACGCGAAGGTGAGGGGGGGGGGCGAGGAGGGGAGAAGTAAAGACGAGAAAGGTGAGAATGATGTGGTAAGACTAAGGATAGTAATGATGAGCGAGAGAGAAAAGAAGATAGATGGGAAGGAATGATAAGGAATGGAGAGGTTTATGCCATGCTGAGTAACATCGTGGCAGGGTAGGGAGAATAAAATAATGTGTGGGTAGGGAGAATAAAATCATGTGAGAGTAGGGAGAATCAAGAATTAAATATGAAGGTAGGGAGAATCAAGATTAAAATTGTAAGGGTAGGGAGAATAAGAATAAAATGTGAGGGTAGGGAGAATAAGAATAAAATCATGTGGGTAGGGAGAATAAGACAAATCATGTGAAAGTAGGGAGAATAAGAATAAAATCATGTGGGTAGGGAGAATAAGAATAATATCGTGTGAGGGAAGGGAGAATAAGAACAAAATCATGTGTGGGTAGAGAGAGTGAGAATAAATCATTTGAGGGTAGGGAGGATAAGAATAAAATCATGTCTGGGTAGGGAGAATAAGAAAAAAAAAAACATGTGAGGGTAGGGAGGGTGAAAATAAATCATTTTAGGGAAGGGAGAAAAAGAATGAAATCGTGAGAGGGAAGGGAGAATAAGATTAACCAGGTATAATCGTGCTGAAGGGGTAAGGGGGACTTTCAAACCCCTTCACTACGAGAAGTCTGTCCAAAGCTACATAAAATCGTCTGTAGGAAGCAAGTATAAGATGAGAAGGCGTCGTGGTGGTGAAAGGGTTAACGTAGGTGTTGAAGGGAGTGCGTGCATTAGGGAGAAAAATGAAAGAAAAGAACTAGAAATAAAAAAAGCGAGAGATGAAAGAAGGGAGGGAAGATGAAAGGGAATGAAATTTAAAGAGTGGAGGAGAGTACTATGCGGTGGGTGAATAAAGTCCATACATGATGAGAGGTGAATAAAAAGAGAGAAGGAATGTGAAGCAAGGAGAGAGGGAGAGCAGGTGAGAGATAGATGATAAAGAGAAGAGGAAAGAATGGAGGAAAGGAGAGAAGAAGGTAAGGAGTTGGAGAGGAAATGAAAATGAGAGGAGGGAGAAGGGGAAGAAGGTGTGGGGTTAGAGAGTAAAAGAAAATGGATAAAAAGAGAAAAGAGACAGGGAAGAAAGTGAAGAGGTGAAAAATAAAGGAAATGAATAAAAAAAGATGAGGGAGGTAGGGAAGAAGGTGAGGAGGTGTGAGATACCAGGCTATGAAGAAGATATTGGAAGTATGCTAAGAATGTGTACAGGAGTCGGGAGGGAGGAGGAGAAAGGATGGAAGGGATAAGAAGGGAGGGAGGAATGACGAGAGAAGCAGAAGAGGAAGGGAGGAAGGTGGAGGAGAGTAAAGGATGGATGAAGTAATAAAGGCAAAAGGAAATAGAGAAAGGATGATGTGGGGAGAAGAGGGAAAAAGACTAGAGAGAGAAAAAAATATGAAGGAATGATAAAAAAGGAATAGAATATGGAGAGAAGAACGAGGAGAAGAAAGGGTGGATAGAAAAGTAAGGAGGAAGGAAATAAAGGAAAGGAGGAAGCAAGATATATAGAGGGAAGGAGAAATGAAGAAAAGAAGAGCAGAGGAAAGAGGAAACGAGGATAATCATTGAGAAACGAATAAAAAAAAACAGGAGGGGGAGAGAGACAGGAAGAGAAGACGAGGCAGGAATGAAGAAAGGAGGAGCAGGAGGAGGAGGAGAAGAAGGAGGAGAGAGAGAGAGAAGACGACGCAGGAAAGAAGAGAGGAGGGGAGGGAGAGAGAGAGGAAGAGGTTCGTGGAAATACAGATTTATGTTTGATCAGATAATATACACAGAGGACAGAGGGAGGTAATAGAAGAGGGAGAGAGAGAGAGAGAGAGAGACAGACAGACAGACAGAGACAGACATACAGACAGACAGATTAGTAATAAACTATAAAATATGTTGAACAAAATGATGCCAGATGGTCAGACAACGGGAGATAGTAAAAGATGAAATTCTCTCTCTCTCTCTCTCTCTCTCACACACACACACACACACACACACACACACACACACACACACACACACACACACACACACACACACACACACACACACACACACACACACACACACACACACACACACACACACACACACACACACACACACACACACACGTATCTGCGTTTCCTCAAAGTTTCCTACCAGAGTCCTTGAAGGAGGGAGGAGGAAGAGAGAAAGACACAAGGAAGAGGAGGGGGAGGAAGAGGAGAGCTTTGTTGTGTTTCTCCATCGTGTATGATATTTCGGTGTTGGGTAATGATGGATGTATAAATATTATGTGGTATATTACACTACCCATTGAAGAGTACAGTAAAATGAAGAGTAAGGAAATTAATCGTTTTTATCTTTACTTTGCTAAACAGAGTCAGAAATGGAAAGCATTATTATCAGCGGTGTATCAGGGCGTCAGTCGAGTCAGTAGTTATTCCCAGTGACCGAGGTTTGTACTTAAATATTCTTGTTTAAGCCCTTCAGTACGATAATGGTTGCCTCCACATCGTTGTTACTAACAGCAGATGATTTATTTAGTTGAGAAGTTTTTTTTTTTTGTATGAAACAGTAAATTAAAAATGCTTCGAAAATATCTCCCAGGTGATTAATAAAATCGCCTGGAGATATAGAGAATAGAGATAGTCAAGCAATGTTTTTTCTTAATTCTAGTGGTCAATGGAACAGTGAAATGAGGAATTTTTATCAATGTAAATCAGGCTTGTATTGAATCATCTGTTAAAAAGTTCATTAATTTCTTGAGCTGTATTGTGAGTATGGAACCCTGTACATGATATGAGCATTCTGTGCACTAGCTTGGTAAATTTATGAATAATAATAGTAGATTCAGAATTTGTAACCATCCATCCCTTCAGTGCTGTGTAACAAGCTGTGTTAAACTTAGTAGCTCAGTTAAATTTCTGGTAAGTAAAAAATGCTGTAGGTACTGTAGCGTTGTGGCCAGAGCAGTATTTGTTTACGTCATCACAACACCCTGCCAGAAGCAAAATAAGTATTGCCAGGCTGATCAGCAGTTTATATCTTACTCTGTTGGTTAGGAAGCCCAGATGTACGCCAAGGATTCATTAACCTTGCCTGTATTCCGTGATGACTTGCTAAACTAATCAACAAAGTTCACTTGAGTTAAAATCTCTTGGGTAGTAAGGAACCTCAAAGAAAACATTTGACAGGACTGCACTGTTACTTGCAGGATTTTCTTCTGTCTGTAACCCTTTGAATTTGATGATGTATGTTTTGTTGTATTCTTGCCACATCCTTACAGTTATACTGGAATTAGGATAGACTTTACAAGCTTTGGGGATTAGTTATATTCTTAGTAAACCCCTTCAGTATCAAAGGCCACTTAGGCGGAATGAAATAGTCTAGTACGAGAGCAGAATTAAAAGTACTTGACTAGATTAAAGGGTTTGATATTGCTTCCTTCATGGGGAGGTAATGGGAAATGGGTATTGTTAGGAAGTGAGCATTGGAGAGTTTTGTTCTAATTCATTATTTGTTGTGTGAAGAAAAGTAACAGCTTAAGTCAGACTGATACTAAAGGAAAATAGATATCATGGAAGGAAAAGAAACTCCTGCGGGCACCTGAACCTTCTGTCGTGCTGGACCTTCCAATTTACCCTCCAGTTTACCTGCTAATTACCCTCTCAATTAGCCTGCCTAGACTCCAGCAGTGAGGCAGACTTCTCAGAATTAGTAAGAGCAGCAGCAGTTCCAGTTTAGAGGTCACTTGGGGGAAGACAGAAGTCGGATTAAAGAGTAACAATGCCAGTGCAACAAGGTAATATAAATCTTCATGTTCGCTTATGTCGTAAATATGGTAATCAACAGAAAGCAAGTGGGTGGAAATCTTACTTTATTGATTAAGAACCCGTACAATTTAAAAGAATCATTGACTGAGACTACCTTTTAATTTACCTTCCGCTTTATCTGTAAAGTTACCTTCCAGTTTATCTGTGAATTGCCCTTCCAATTAGCCTGCCTAGACTCTGGCAGTGAGATAAACTTCCCAGAATCGATAAGAGCAACAGCAGTTCCAGTTTAGAGGTCACTGGGGAAGATGCAGGCCGGATTAACGAATAACAAAGCTGGTGTAGCAAGGCAGTCTTAAGTCTCCATGTTCGCTTATCCACAGAACTTGTTGTTCAGTGAAGCAGGGGAAAGATGTGTTGTCGAAGTGGATTGCATGGTTTGGTTGTTGGTGATGTTAAGGTGGAAAGCTTGGGTGTAACTTATTGTACACAGATGATATGACAAGATTTTGAGATGTAATCATAAGTTGTGAAGATTTGTTGAGGAAATGTTGGTATGTAATTGTTAACTTGCGAGGATGTTACGATGGGATGTTGAGTGTATTTGTAAATTAGATGACATGTAAGAAGGTATGAGTGGCTTCAAATTATTAATGTTTTTAAAGACAGTAGTCCCCAATAACCCCTTCAGTACTGTACTGCCATTTTACTTTCGCTGCCAGCAGGCATTGCACCAATCTTAAGGGAGATCCTGCACTGAAACATATAAAGGCCAGATTAACCCATTCAGTATGGTGATGACGGAGTGAGTTTTCTCATGCTTCTTCCAGACAATTTAATTAAGCTATGAGACCTCTAGTAGTGAAGGGGCTAGTGAAAACCGTCTCAGTAACTCCTTTCGTTTTAAAAAGTATCTCCTGAGCCGAAGAAAATTGGCTAGAAATAGGAGGAATAAAGAGAAAATAAGTCTCTGGATAGAGAATTTATGGTTTAGTGAATTAGTCTCCATGTTCAAATATTCACAGATCGTCTTTCACAGCTAGGTTTGTGGTGATGTGTTCTCAGTTGGGGGAGCTTGTCGGAATACACAACTTTGTGGAGTGGTTGTTTAATAATGTTACAGACGAAAAGCGGAGGTGTAATTGTTAACTTTGGTGAAGATTTGGTTAGAGGCAGAAAGTTGCTTGATGGTAGCAGTGTCAAATGAATTATTAACCTGATGAAGACATACAGGAATGGAAAACTTGTGGCATGGATGTCGTTACTGGTACAAAGACAAGCCGAGATGTAATTGTTAACTTTGGTGAGGATTTGGTTAGAGGCAGAAAGTTGTAGAAAGTTAGCGGTATCAGGCTAATTATGTAGTTGATGAAGGGACATTGTTGGAATGGAGAGTTGTATTGTGGGGTGTAATTGTTAACTTTGGTGAAGATTTGGTTAGAGATGGAAAGTTGTAGGAAGGTAGCAGTGTCAGGTAATTAATGAAGGCTAACTGATGAAAGCATACTGACAGACTGGAAAACTTGTGATATGTTGGTCAATACTCGTAGTGATGTGAGGGGAAGGTCAGAGTATATTCGTTAACCTGGATGAACGTCTGGTTGTAGAAGGTTGTGGGAAGGAATTTGTGGTGCCATATTATTGACGAAACATAGTTGGAATATTAACTTTGTATCTTGTTGAAAATGTCAGGATGTAAACTGAGAGTGTAGACAATAGGTAACTTGGATGCAGAACTGGTTGTAGCCAGGAAGCTGTAAGGTTTTATTACTAGTGTCAGGTTACTGGTACTGTTTATGGACTGGTTAAAAAAAAAAAAAAAAAAAGTGGCATGGTTGTCGATACCATGGAAATTGACGTGCGTCTTTAACAGTGGAGATTTATTTGAATATTGGTTTTTGAGTACTTACAGTATGGTGGAATGGTGGTTGTTTTGAGGAAAGTAAGGATATGGTTACTGGACGTGGTGGTAGTGGAATATAAGTGACGGGTAGTTGTTTAATGAAATTGCCGGAGTGGAAATGGATCTCACACACACACACACACACACACACACACACACACACACACACACACACACACACACACACGTCCTCCTCCCTTTCATTACGGTTCTCAGTCTCTCTTCTCCGCATTTCCTCCCTTCTCCTCTCTTCCGGTCTCTCCCTGTCTCCGTTCCTCACTGTTACTTCTCCTTTCCCCTTCTTACTTTTATTTTCGCTTTGTATCCTTTCATTTCCTTTACTTTTTATTCCTTTCCTCACTTCATTTCTTCTCCTCCTCCTCCTCCTCCCTCTCTCTCACCCAATTTCCCCTCATCTCTCGCCTCCCCTCACCTCTAATTTACTACCTCTCTCTACTTCTCTCTACTCCTCTCCTCTCCTCTCTCTCTCTCTCTCTCTCTCTCTCTCTCTCTCTCTCTCTCTCTCTCAGCATTAAAACCGATTGTCGTAGCCCCTCTCATAACAAAGGCCCGAGAGAGATCAGTAGGGCCTTTTGCTGCTGGCTTTCCTTTGTACTCTTTTATATTCTCCCCCCCCCTCTCTCTCTCCCTCTGCTATCTATCTGTCTATCTGTCTATCTATCTGCCGGTAGAGATCAGTGGGTCTTTTGCTGCGGGCGGTACTCATTTATATTCTTTTCCCCTCCACCCATATCCCCGTCTCCCTTTCCCCACCTCTCACTGTCTGTCTCAGTCTATCAGTCTGTCTATCTGTATCTCTGTCTACCGGTCTGCCTACCTTTCTGTCTGTCCTTGCTAATCCGTCTCAACTTTTGCCTATTTCCCTGTTTATCTATCTATCTGTCTGTCTATCTACTTAACACCGTCTGCCTTTACTGTCCCTCACTGTCCTTATTTATCTGTGTGCATCTTCGTTCTTCCCCTCTTTCTATCATTATTTATCTACCTCGTCTGTCTTCATCTCTGCTCTCCGATCTGCTTTTCCTTCCCTTTCCCCTTTCTCCTTCCCCCCTCCCCTCTCACTCTCTCTCTCTCCTTCACTCTTCATCCCTCTCTTCCTCAGCCTCTTCCTCTCCTTCTCCCTTTGCTTTCCGTCCATTTGTCTGTTTCCTTTCCTCTCTTTCTTTGCATTCTCTCTCTCCTCCCCAAAACCTTTCTCCCTCTCCCTTCTCCCCACTCAGCATTGTTTTCCCCTCTTCCATTCTTCTTTCCCCTTCCGCTCGTCCATTGCATTATTGTATTTCTTCTCTATCTTTTCCCTCTTCTCCCCCTCCCATCTCCCTTCACCCTCTTTCCTCTTCCTCTGGACATTATCTTTTATATCATACGTCTGGGTTTAAAATTTTCACCTCCCTGTATCTTGCTTTCCCTCTTTTGCTCCCTCTGCTTCTCCCTTTTCCCCCTTCTTTTCCTCTCCCTAGCCTTTTTCATTATTTTCATCTCCCTTACCCTCTCCCTCTTCCTTGTCCTGTCCCTCTCCCTTTTCCTCACCCTTTCCCTTTTCTTCTCCCCTCCACCTCTTCTTTTTTCCTCTGCTATTTTTCTCTTTTCCTCTCCCCCTCACCTTTCTACTCCCACTCACTTTTACTCTCCCCCTTCCCTCTCAGTTTTCCTCTCCTCAGTCTTCCTTCTTCTCTCTTGTCCTCTCCCTTTCCATCTCTCGTCCTCGCTTTTCCTCTCTCCCTCCCTCCCTCATAATTCATAGTAACACATCATGTCTCCCGCCTCCTCCCACCTTATTTGTTTTAACCATATTTTGCCTCTCTCTCTCTCTCTCTCTCTCTCTCTCTCTCTCTCTCTCTTTTCCCCTTCCCGCTTGATCCGTACTAACAGGGATAAGAGGGTCATAGCTGATCCACACAAACCTAATATAGGGAGGGAAGTGGCTTGGGAGAGAGAGAGAGAGAGAGAGAATGTATATGTTATTGGGTACCTGAACAGGGTGTGAATATTTGCGAGTACGTGAAAAGACCTGCTGGTATTACTGCACCCTCGTAATGTCCGCCCCCATGTAGGATTGAACCCAAGTTAGGTCATGTGCACACGCTCCCGACCAGACCACCGAAGGTTCCATACGTCACTATAAAGGTGAAACAAAGGACTGCCTCTTACAGCCTTCGCCAGGTGGGCAGTATAGGGTTAGGGAAATGGGGAGAGGGAGGCAGTTGATTAAGGATGACCAGGGGGGTCTATACGTATCTGTCTATAGCCAGACGCCATAATCCCGGCAGGGGTGGCCACAAACAAATCCCCTCCATGTCGCCCTGTCCCTTACCATTTCACTAGCCACCAGGGGATGAACCTCCATATTACAAAAGAGTATAAGGGAGTACGGTATGATGTGGCTGTATTATATTTTAGAATATGAAGGTAGTGTGTGAGACGGAGTCGAGAGCAAGGAGCGAGGGAAGATGAGGCAGCGAAAGAAAGAGGAGTAGAAGGGAGGGGGGATTGTGAGGCGAAGGAGGGGCAAGGGGACCAGGAAAGTAATGGGTTGGATGAGAAGAAGGGAAGGGGTAGTGGGAGAGGTGCATAGGAGGGGGAAAGAGGAGGGTAAGGGGTGAGATGGAGGGGATGGGGGTGAGAGGAGGAGGGATGGTGACCTAAGGACTCCAGATTTCCCAGCTAATTGGAAACGTCGGCAGCAGGAGGGGAGGGGAGGAGGTGAAGATAGTCAGAGGGGAGGATGGGGAGAGGGGAGGAAGCGGGGGAAGTGAAGATAATTGGAGAGGAAGGTGGGATGGGAATATAGGAGAGAGGGGGGAGGAGGGTCGATAGAATGAGGGAAAGTGAAGGTGGTCGAAGGGGAGGGGGAGAAAAGGGTGGGGAGTGGGACGAGGTGGGGGAGTTGAGGATGAGTAAAGGGGGAAGGTAGGTTGAAGAGACAGAGAGTTAAATTAGAAGGGGAGGGGGTCAGAGGTAAGAGTGAGAAGGAGGGGAGGGGGGGTTGGGGACAGCTGGGGGAGACATTAGGGAGGGGAAGGAAACTATGAAGAGGGACGAGAATGAAAGGGAGGGAGGAGGAAAGGGAGAAAGATGAAAGGGGGAAGGGGATGGGGACGGTAGTTGAAGAGGAATGTGTGGAGAGAGCGCGAGGAGAGGAGGATAGAGAGAAGATAGCCGGGGGAGGAGAGAGGAGGAAAAGAATAGAGCTGGAAGAGGGAGGAAGGTGAAAGACGGAGAGGTGAGGAGGAAATAGCTGGAGGGGAAGAGGGTGGCGAGAGGAAGGTGGTTGAGAGGAGAGGAAAGAGAATAAAGAACGAAAGGGGAATGGAGAGTGGGGAGGGGGGAGGGGAAGATAATGTAGTGGAGGGGGAACAAGAACGGGGAGGAGAAAGAGAGAAAGTAGGGTGTGGTTCTGGTGAGAGAGAAAGGGACAGGAGGAGAAAGGGAGAGACGATGGTGAAAGCTATTAGAGAGAGAGAGGGGGGGGGGATGACCCGAGATAATAGGAGAATTGATAGGGAAAGAAGGTGATGAGGGGAGGGGGGGAAGGGATATAAGGGAGGAGGAGAATAATGGAGAGAGAGAGAGAGAGAGAGTAGAAGGGGGGGAAGAAGGGTAAGGAAGTTAGACCGGAAGGGATGGAGAGAGAGAGAGAGAGAGACGTGACCAATAAGGTGTCAAAGAGGATGTAGAGACAGAGGGAGAGAGGAGGGAATAAGGAAGAGGAGGAAGGACGTGTTAGAGAGGAGAGAGGTTAAGTAAGAGGAGAGAGAGGTGGAGGATAATGAGAGAGAGAAGGGGGGGGGAAGGCAGGGAGGAATATTAAAGAAAGACAGATAAGGAGAAGAAGGGAGGAAGAACTAAGGAGAGATAAGAATGGGTGGATAGAGGGACAGGTAGGTAGGAAGAGGAAGGAATGGAATGAGAGAGAGAGAGAGGGAGAGAGAGAGAGAGAGAGAGAGAGGCAGATTTTCCCTGGCACATATATTTCTTACGCCCCCCCCCCCCGACGGACGGCCTCCCAGCAGATTTATTATTCACAGTAAATCCGTCTCGCGGCAAATTTACGCCAGGCAAATAATTCCGCGGCGTATTACTGGCAGGTGTTGTATTAATATTCACCGCCGCCACCACCTCGCCTGACTCATGTGTATGCTGTATTACGCACACTACTTTTCCTTCTTTCCTTTGTGTGTGTGTGTGTGTGTGTGTGTGTGTGTGTAAGTATCGTTGTAGCATGTGTAAAAACCAACCCAGAAAATTACCTGTCTGCCACAAAAAAAAATACCTGTCTGCCACAAAAAAAAATACCTGTCTACTACACGAGGGTCACGGTCAGTTTTTGTAAAGTCCCCAGTTTGGCTCCAGCATACGATATGCAGCGGTCGAATTTACAATCAGGTCCCTGTTTCACTTCAAGCTGCGAACGAGGGGAAAAAAAAAAAAAAAAAAACTTACCCAAAGATCTCATTGCTGGCTCAGGAATCGAACCCTGGTCTCCTCGGTTGCGTATCAGGTGTGCTTCCCATCATACCACCGGCACCCCATGTTAGCAGAAACCAAGATCAAGCTGCTCGTGAACCTCTACAGCTGGATGACTGACTCCAGACGATTTTATTCAGCGTAGAAGAGACCCTTACTGTATGGTAGTTACAGACGATCTAATTGATAACCTACAGTATATTGATGATAATAATGCTAATAATAATCATCATCATCATCATCAAATCTAACAGACCAGTGAGCATGATAAAAGATATTATATATTTGGGAATATCTAGAAGCTCAGCCGTTATACATTTTTGTGGACACGTAAAATATTTGACAGTTTTCTTGTGAATTTTGGTTGAGGGGATAAAGCAGTGGTCTGCCGTTCGTGAGCCGGATTTTGAGTACCCCGTAACCCTGAGAGAGAGAGAGAGAGAGGGAGAGGTTTATAGTAAAAAAATCTGTGTGTCTATCTATCTACTTATCTATATGTATTTATATTTAGCCTCTGTATATACCCGGTATATTATACTGACACGGTTTTTAGTCGTGTGCACTTTTAAACGTTTTCTCTTGGTTTTATTACTTTTCATGTGGACCATTTCGCACTCGTTTTGAAAAAAAATATGCGACAGTTTTTCTTTCTTTACATGGACATCCGTATTTTGTCCAGGATAATGACATTTCTGAACCTCATTTGGCGTCCATAAAGTCATTAACTGCAGCCGAAAAATAGTGATGTTTTATACTAGCGTTGTGCATCATCATCATCATCATCGTCATCATCATCATCATCATCATCATCATCATCATCATCATGGTGGTGGTGACGACGACGACGGGTGGCGAATGCAATAGCCACTGTCACCATAACTTTCTCTTACACAGTGATGTATGTAACCAGAAATATAGGTATGCCTCAGCTAAAAAGAATCTGCATAAAAAAATACCACACTTCCTCGTTTGTCGTTGACCTTCACTACCTCCCTGTTATTCTGCTTCCTTTTTGACCTTGTGGGGTGGTGTGTAGGTGATGGGAGGTGGTAGGTAGGTAAGGGCGTGGGGACTCATCTCAACTTATAATGGGTCCAACAAAGTCCATTCAGAATCCACCAAACTCGATTTTCCGCCCCTGTCACATTCCTCCGATCCCTCCCCTCCTATCCTCTCCTTACCTCTCTCCTCCTTTCCTCTCCTCTCCTTTCTGCTACTCTACCCTTCTTTCCCCTCACCTTCCCCGCGTATCCTTTCACCTCCCTTCCTCACCCGTTTCCATTTCTGTTCATAGTTTTATAACAGTAGGTACAAAATTCCTTCGATCTTGTTCTTTCCTCTTCCTTTTTTTTTTTTTTTTTTTTTCCCACCCTCTCCTCTCCCCTGCTCTCCTCTCCTCTGGTCCCTTTGTCTCTCCTCATATCTCCTCTCGTTTCTGTTTTTCACTCTTCTTCTTTTCCCTTTCCTTTCCTATTTCCAGACTCATAGACTAGATACCATAGCCATAGTCTACCCAGCTTATAACAGATGATCTCAAAACTTCCAGTAGGTCTGTTGCTGGTTGGTTTCCATTGTACAGTACTACTGTCCTTCCCCCGTCCCCCGAGCCTGCCCTCTGGCCTGACACCTGGAGAGAGAGAGAGAGAGAGAGAGAGAGAGAGAGAGAGAGAGAGAGGGAGGGAGGGAGGGGTGATCGATTGATGAAAACATTCCTAACACTGTAACAGAAAAGGTCACTGCTATTGAAAAGAGGGTGAGAAGGATAGAGGGAAAGGGAAAGGAGGGAGAAAAAGGAGAGAAGGGAAAGGGGGAGGAAAAGAGGATTACACAGGAAAGCAAACAGCAACAGACCTTATGGTCCTTTCGAGGCTGCTTGTTAGAGAAAACTATGACTACAAGATCTAACTCTACATGTTGAAGGATAAGGATAGTAAAGCAAGAAGGCTCCCCCCACCACCAAACCCTCCAGGAAAAAGTGAGAAAAACCACCATGCAGCATGGAAAAACTGACATGGAAATTTTATAGGAAACACTGGAAAGGAAAAGTCACATTCTATAATACTTTATCTATAAGCTACCCGATAGAGTAACCTGAAAGAGAAAGTAAACAAATAAAATAATAGTTACGGCATGACATTATAAACCGGTTACACTGAGTTAATGGGAAGTTTGTGGACATAACGTGGAAGCTACACACTGCACAGTGTGGATGTTTAGGGGTGGTGCAGCAGCCTTGCCTGGCGCTTTTAAGGTAGGCAGCAGTCAATCAGGCCCTAGCTCCGTTTGCTCCACTGAGACAAGGAACTCTCCCATGTGGGACAAGTACACAAGTTTCATCCTGAAGCAGTGACCCCTGGTACATTAAAAAAAATCCCGATGGTGGTCACTTGACTAACAGGGACCCTCAGTGATCCACAGCCCATCACAGGTCGAAAGTAAGAGTAGTGACCGTTAACTCAGGGTTATCTGTGCAGATCCTAATCTGTGCTTATATTGCTTTCTTTGCACTGGGGAGATTGAAAAGTATATAGGACGGGTGTCTTAGATAAAAGGGGACTGCACAGTGCACAGTGTGGATGTGCAATGCACAGAGTGGATGTTTAGGGGTGGTGCGGCAACCTTCCCTGGCGCTTTTTAGGTAGGCAGCAGTCAATCAGGCAATAGCTCCGTTCACTCCACTGAGACAAGGAACTCTCCCATGTGGGACAGTACACAAGTTTCATCCTGAAGCAGTGACCCCTGGTACATTAAAAAAATCCCGATGGTGGTCACTTGACTAACAGGGACCCTCAGTGATCCACATCCCATCACAGGTCGAAAGTAAAAGTAGTGACCGTTAACTCAGGGTTATCTGTGCAGAAAGGAAAGGTAAGGAAAGGAGAGAGAGAAAAGGGGAGAGGAGAAGGGGGAGAAAAGGGGAGAGGGGAAGAAAAAGGAGGTGAAAGGAGGAAGAAAAAGAGAGAGGGGATGGGAAATGAGGCACAACAGGGAAGGAGGAGGAAAGAGGAAGGGCGGAAGGAAGTAGTGAGGAATAGGGAAAAGGAGATTGGAGAGGCGGGAAGAAGATTGAGGGCGTGGGGAGGGGGGATGGAGGGCAGGGAAGGGGGTGAGGGTGGGAGGGAGGGTGGAGGAAAGCATTTTGTGGCATATTCTGCAGTCCCGCATTCTGATGAGACGGGGTGGGGGTGAGGCGGTGAGGGTGAGGGTGGGGGGAGGGGCATGAGGGAGGACTTGGAAGAATCTGTGAGGCGAATTTGAAGAAGATGACTCAGGGACACTTCACCCCTTCACCACGAGACGCCCTTCCTTGGCCCCTTCACTACGAGGCCACTTTATCTGAGCTGCATATCCTCGTGTGGCGGTAGCTGGGATGTGGCTGGAGAAATAGTTGCTGTGGTTAACTCTTTGGGTGATGCTATTTTGTGTTTCAGTATTTCTGCCACCTGACGATTTTACTCAGCTGTGGACTCTCTCTCTCTCTCTCTCTCTTTCTCTCACACACACACACACACACACACACACACACACACACACACACACACACACACACACACACACACACACACACACACACACACACACACACACACACACACACGCACACCATTTTGACCTCTTTTCCTCCGTCATCCAACCTCTCTGTTCCAACTCCCATTTCCTCTTCCTCTTCTCATTCCTTCATTCCCCCCTCCCCCCCCCTCCGCATACTCAAACTCTCCACAAGCCAAACTTTTCTCCCCCTCATTAAATTATCATAATACACACACACACAAAAAAAAACTTTCCTTCATGTTTTTTTCGTTCTTTACTTACTCCGTAATGTCACTGAGCATAATAGCGTTTTCTTTAGCTTGGTATATTATGGGAGGGGGTGATAGGGTGTTTTTATACGTCCTTTATTTATTTCTGTTTTATTTATTCATTTGTTATCATTCATTATTTATTGATTTATGAAGGGTGTGGTATGGTGTTTTTGTGTACCCTTTAACTGTGTTCTTTGCTTATTTATTTCTTTGATGTTATTTATTTTTTAGTTATTTATTTTTGGAGGGAGTGAGAGGACGTTTTTATTTACCCATTATGTTGTTTTTTTATTTATTTTTTTATTTTTTATTAATTTAGGAGGGTGTGATTGAGTGTTTTTTTGTACCCATTATGTGTTTTATTTATTATTATTATTTGTTATTTATTTATGAAGGGCATGATGGGATATTTTGGTTAACCCATTATTTGTGTTTTTGTTTATTATTCACTTTTTATTCATTATTATTTATTTACCTTTGAAGGGTGTGATGGGGTGTTTTTGTTTACCCTGTGTTGATTTGTTATTTTACTTGTTTTCGTTTACAAGTATTCGTTTATTAACTTATTTATCTTTATTTTTATTTTACTCAGGGACACAGCGGGTGATGCAAACTTGTCCCTTAACCCCTGCAGCCCGGTGACTTATTCTTTAGTTTATCCATCCTAACTCCAAGCTAATGTAATCTGCCTAGAAGTAATATCTAACAGTGACGGCATTATTAAAAACTGTATACAATCCCTCCCTTAAAAAAAAAAAAAAACATGAAAATAGTCTCCTGAGCTGAATAAAGTCGACGGGTGGTAAGAGGAATAAAATACACAGCTACGTATTGGGTTCATGGGGTTAACTGTTTTATTAGTTTTATTAAGAGTCACACAAGGATGACTTTGTGCACCTGAGAGATTTGTCCACCTGAGAGATTTTGTCCACCTGAGAGATTTTGTCCACCTGAAAGACATGTCCACCTGAGAAATTTGGCCACCTGAGAGATTTGGCCACCTGAGAGGTTTGGCCATCTGAGAGATTTGTTCACCTGAGAGATTTTGTCCACCTGAGAGATTTGTTCACCTGAGAGATTTGTCCACCTGAGAGATTTGACCACCTGAGAGATTTGTCCACCTGAGAGATTAGTCCACCCGAGAGCTAAGTCCACCTGAGAGTTATCCACATGGTCTCACTGCTCTGTATTTAAGTCCACGCCGGGGGACTTTCACTCTGCCCACCTGATTGAAATCCTACAATAAAGAGAGTTAGAAAGTCTCGATTAACCCTTTTGCTTGGATATCTTAAAGTTGTTGGGTAAAAGAAAAAAATAAAATAAAATAAGGCAGTCCGTATATTGCACCTCCTATCTTCTGCGTCGCTAGAATGGCTCAGTCTGCTGGTAAGGGGAGCTCGGACATTTTCGTTGCTTAGTGAAAGAGTAATGAGGCACACGAGATTCAGGGGTGCGCACTGTTTGGACCATCTTGCATAGTAGGATAGAGTAGGTTGTGCTAGGTAAAGGTGGGTCACGGGCAGGTAGGATAGGCGGCCGTATTCCCACCTGTATTTCCCCTAATAACCTTCACCATCCTCTATCCCCTTCCCCTTCTGTTCCTCTCACCAATACCATCCTCTCTCTCTCTCTCTCTCTCTCTCTCTCTCTCTCCCTCTCTCTCTCTCTCTCTCTCTCTCTCTCTCTCTCCTGAATGATGGCGTTAAAAGTCCTTGGAGTTTAATTAATTGTTTGTACTTGGGCTGAGGACGGATTAACCTTGTCACTGCTATGCCTTTTTTTTTTTTTCTTCTCATTTTAATCCTACGACTGACGATTTTACTCAGTGATTTTTATTAATAGCACAGATATTTACGCCTGTTTAAATTGAATGGAGTATAGACTATTAAAAAAATTGATATATAAGTCACCTGCCTGATGATAAAAGAAAGGAAAAGGTGAGGAAATGAGGAGAAGCCGATTATTTATTTATTTATTTTTTTACTTATGGTTAGATGACTCCTAACCCACACATGCTGGGAACAACTCTTGCAGGTGAAGGTCTTTGCCTGCCGAGAGTGAGTCATAGGAGTCAGAGCGGTGATAGTGTATGTACTCAGGTTTGACGTCCTAGCAAGACCGTAGAGAGAGAGAGAGAGAGAGAGAGAGAGAGAGAGAGAGAGAGAGAGAGAGAGAGAGAGAGAGAGAGAGAACTAGGTAAAAGTAAGACAAAACAGGATAAATAATGAGAGAGAGAGAGAGAGAGAGAGTGTCCTGTGCCAGCTGTTAATGAGGGCCTCGGGACAATGATGGGGATTCTCTCTCTCTCTCTCTCTCTCTCTCTCTCTCTCTCTTAATTGCCTTCCCTGCTTACTGATGTTGTTGGGATTCCGTTTTTATTGTCTCCCCGGCAGAGAGAGAGAGAGAGAGAGAGAGAGACAGACAGACAGACAGACAGACAGAGAACAGTACGGAATGTTTGTCAAGTCATGTGTGTGTGTGCTCTCTCTCTCTCTCTCTCTCTCTCTCTCTCTCTCTCTCTCAAATTTTCTCTCTTCTCCTTTCCTCCCTGTTTGTCTTCCTCCTCACAAAACTCCTTCTTGCCTTTTTCCGTATAACCTTCCCTAATTATTCTCATCATCTTTCCTCCTTACCTTCTTTGCTGTGGCTTTTTTCTTCTTCTTAATCCTTCCTTGACCTTCTTGCTTCCTTCAGTCCCCTCCCCCCCCAATTTCCTGATTTTCTCTCCTTCCCGTCCTTTCTCCTTCCCCTTCCTTCCTTCGTGTCTTTCTTCTTTGCTTCCTTCCTTCCTTCTTTGCCAGTTTTTCTTTGTAATGCTTAGACTTGTTTCGTTATTTTTAACTTAAACTATAAAAAGCAGCCGCCAGAGAACAAGTGTGTGTTTTACTGTTCGCATGCACTTGTACTTCTTCCTTCCTTCCTGTTTCTTTCCCTCCTATTTCCTTCCTTCCTTCCTTCCTTTCTTTCTTTCCTTCCTTCCGTGCTTTGTTTCTTTCTTTCCTTCCTTCCTCTTTTCCTTCTTTTTTCTGTCCTCTTTTCGTCTGGCTCCCTCACTTCTTTTCTTTCTTTCCCCCTTCCTTCATTTATCCTTTCCCGCATCTACCCTTTCTTCTCTCCTTCCTCCCTTCCTTCCTTCTTTCCTTCCTTCATTTTTTTCATTCATTTCTCCTTTCCTTCCTTCCATCCAACCATCCATCCATCCATCCATTAATCGTTATCTCTCCCTCTCTCCTTCATTCATCACTCACTGTATTTTCTCAGTCTCCCCTTATCTCCCTCCTCTTCCTTTTTCTCTCTCTCCCTCCTCTTCATCCCTCTTATCCCTTCCTCTCTCCCTCCCTCTTTTTCGTGCATATCACTCTTCCTCTCACTTCAGTCTCTCTCTCTCTCTCTCTCTCTCTCTCTCTCTCTCTCTCTCTCTCTCACGTACCCTGTTTTTCCTTCCATCTCCCCCTAACTCCTTCAATATGTCTTGATTCTCTTCTTCCCACGCTTCCCGTTTCTTTCCCATCCTTTTCCTACTCCTTTCTTCTCCATCCTTTCCACTCTCCTCCCTCGGCCTTTTCGACTTCTTTCTCCCTCCCTCCATTTTATCTTGTCATGTTCCTCTCGTTTCTTCCTTTGCCTTCCTTCCCTCTCGGTTTCATCAGTCTTTCTCCTCTCTTCTTCTCTAGTGCGTCGCCATTCTCGCCTCTCCCTCCAGCTCTCCCTCCCTTTCCCTTATCGTGACCTACCCTCCCTATCCAATCTGTTAATTCTGACTCCCTCCCTTCCTCCCTTCTCCATTATTTCTCGCATCCCTCTCTCCCTCTCTCCCTCTCCCCCCCTCTCTCCTTTATTATTTGTCACGTCCCTCCGCCTCTCCTTCCCTCCTTTCCAGAACCAGTCTTCCTGCTTCACTATCCTTGTCTTCGCCACATAAAAATGATATCATAGTCTCTGTACCATGCAGCCTCGAAAGGACCATTAATTCTGTTGCTGTTTGCTTTCCTTTGTACTCCTTTATACCTGTTTTCCTCTCCCATCCTTTCAGCTTGCCTACCTAATGCCTCCCATGCCTTCATACTTCTTTCCCTCTGTCCTTCCCTTACTCATTCACCCACTCCCCTACCTATCCACCTCCCCTTCCCATCCCTTCCCTCAGTCCTCTGTCCTTTTCCTTCCAGTTTCTACCCTCTTTTACTCATCTCCCTTCCCTCTCATCTCCGTTCCTTCCCTCCCTTCCTTCTCATCTCTGTTCCTTCCCTCCCTTCCCTCTCATCTCCTTCCTTCCCTTCCTCCCTCTCCCCCTCCCCTCCTCAGCCCCAGCTGGCCCATACTGCCTCCTTGATAGGCTCCAAGACGCCAATTTTTAATGTTTGGGGAGGAGAGGGAAGTCAGTTTGGAGAAGCAGGAGAGAAGGAGAGGAAAGTAGGGAGGAAAAGGAAGGTAAGGAGAGAGGAACGGAGGGGAGAAGAAAAAAAAATGAGGGAGGAAAATGGAGAGGGGGGAGAAGGAAAGAGGAAGTAAGAAGGGGTGGAAGATGAAAGTAAGAGAGAGAGAAAAGTTTGGAGAGGCAGGATAGAAGGAGAAGAAGTGAGAGAGAGAGAGAGAGAAGAGAGAAAGAAGGACACAGTGAGAGAGGGAGGGAGGGGAAGCTAAAAACGGAGAGAGATGGATGGAGTAAGAAAGGATGGAAGGTGAAGATAAGGAGAAGGCGAGGTAATTTTAGAGGGACTGGAGGAGGGAGGGGGGGTGGAGCGAGCAGAGGAAAGGAAGGAGGGAAGGAGACAGGGAAAGAGAAGTGTGAGAAAGGAAGGGCAGATGGTGGATGAGAGAGTGGAATAAGGAATGAAGGAAGTACGAGAGAGAGAGAGAGAGAGAGAGAGGTAAAGTGAATAGAATTTCTCTGTGGTGTTCTTTCCCTTTGTTTCTTTGTCTGCATGTGTCTCTTGGTCTCAGTGTCTTCTTTCTCCTCTCCCCCTCCTCTCCTCCCTCTTCGATCACCACCTGCTTCTCCAGCGTTTCTCTCCTCCTCCTCCTCCTTTCTCTCTCTCTTTCCTCCTCCGTTTTCTACCACCATCACCTGTCTTTTTTCCCCATCCACCTCCCCTCCCTGAGCACCACCTCGTCCTTTCGCTTCCCTTCCCCTCCATTCCCCTTCATATTCTGTCTTTCCCTCCCCTCCTTTCCTCTCGTCTCTACCACCACCCACTTGTCCTCTTTCCTCCTCACTTCTCTCCTCTTCTCTTTGTGCTCTTCCTTGCCCCCCCGTCTTCCAATATTTACTCTCTCTCTCTCTCTCTCTCTCTCTCTCTCTCTTATACATATGTACACACACACACACACACTATCTATCTATCTATCTATCTATCTATCTATCTATCTATATATATATATATATATATATATATATATATATATATATATATATATATATATATCAGTCTTTCCTTTGTAAACTGTCATTGCGCACTGGCCTTCCCTCTCCGTTGCTCCCCATTCCCCTCCCATCACGCCTCCCCCCCGTCCCTCACTTCTCCGTCCCTCCGAATTCGTATCTTTCTTCTTTGCAAGCTGACATCACTGACTAGCCTCCCTCTCCCCCTCCCCTTCCCCCTTCTCCTCCCCCTACCCCTTCCATTCCCTCATCCCCATCCCCATCCCCTTCCTCCCTCCCTTCCTCCTCCACGGCCCTTCCGGTCTCCCATCTCTCCTCAGCAAGCTGTCATCGCTAACTTCCCTCTTCTTCTCTCCCGTCCCCTCCCCTCCCTCCCTCCCTCCTTTCCCCTCCCCTCCCTTCCTTTCCTCTCCCCTCTCCTCCCTCTCCTCTCCCCTCTCCTCCCTCTCCCTGTTCTCCCTCTCCCTACTTCCTCACTCTCTCTTTCCTTCCAAAATACTCCCTTCTTTCTCCTTAGTTCGCAGTCATCACTTATTCCCCTCTCACCCCCATCTCCTACCTCTCCCTTCTCTCCTACCTCTTCCCTTCCCTCTCCTCCCCTCCCATCGTCTCCTCTCTTCTCCTTTCCATTCCTCCCCTCTCCCTCTCTCTTTCTCTTCTCGTCCCTCCATCCCCCTCCCCTCCTCCCTCCTTTGTGTCTTTTTTTTCCCTTTTATATCCGTTTACCTCCTATCATCAGTGACAGCTTTTATCTCCGCTCCTCTGTTTCCTCCCTCCCTCCCCCCTTCCCTCCCCCCCTCCTTGTCTTTTCTCTTTTCCTCCCTCCCCCCTCCTTGTCTTTTCTCCCTTCCTCCCTCCTCTCCCTCTTCTGTCCCGACTCTCTCTCTCTCTCTCTCTCTCTCTCTCTCTCTCTCTCTCTCTCTCTCTCTCTCTCTCTCTCTCTCTCTCTCTCATTTTCCCCTGTTCTCCTTAACCAGTAAATCTCTCTTTTTCTTATCTCCAGTTTCTCCTGCCCATCATTTCCTCTCATTTCCATATTTCATTCGCTTCCTCTCCTTCCCTAATCGTCTTTGGTTGTTTCCTGGTCACTTTTTTATCTTTTCTTTTGCGTCTTTTATTTCACTTTTTATGATCGGTTTCTGGTACAATTTTTCCGTCTTTTTCGTCTTTGTTTTTCGCTCGGCTGCTGTCCTCATTATCGGTTTTTGTAGCACCTTTTTTTTTTTTTCTTGTTTTTCGTCACCTCGTATTTTTTCTCGTTTTCATTATCGGTTTCTCATACATACCTCTTGCCAGGATCTCCGCTTTCTATCGCCCTCCCTCACTATTTCTTTCTTTTCCCTTCCTTTCTCTCTTTTTCTCTTTTTCTGTTTGTCTCTTAGTCGTAGCGTTATTCCCTCCTCCAAATCTTCCTTTTCTGTTGCGTATTACTTTTAAAAATTCGTCCATCATTCTCTCTTCAATCTTACTTAAAGGCGTAGAATTTATAGACACCTTTTTTTCTCTTTAATTCTGTCCCCCCCTTCCGCGTCTTCCCCCATCCCTGTCAGTCTCCTTGCCTTTTCAGAGTGAGGCAGAGTGACAGGGGTGTTGTTCCTCTCTCTCTCTCTCTCTCTCTCTCTCTCTCTCTCTTTCTGTGTGTGTGTGTGTAATTCACCGGGTCGGTCAGGATCACTTGATGGTCGTGATCGTCAGCTTTTACCCTCCCGGAAGGGAGCTGAGAGCTCATATAGTCCGATCTAAGGGCAAGGCTGTGATCTTCACACACGCACACACCCGTCCCCTTGCTCAAGGGGGACAGTAACCACCCACTTCGTCAGTGAACTTTTCGCAACCTGAGCGAGGCGCGAACTCCCGTCCACCAGTTGGCAGGCGAGAGCGTTACCACTGCACCAGCGAGCGGTGTGTGTGTGTGTGTGTGTGTGTGGTAAGGGAGTGGCCGTACAGCAATTATCCCAGTCTTGTTATCTTCAGTCTTGCTTATTCCATCAGTGTTGCTACCCGCCTCAAACTTATTCCATTTGCCTCAGTCCTTCTTCCTCGCCTTCTTATTCTTATTCTTTTGTTTCATCCTGTTGTTTCCCCTTCTCTCCTTATTCCCTGTATTAATCTTTATAGTCCTCAATCTTCTTGCTTATTTTTATTCTCCTCCTCCTCCTCCTCCTGTCTTACTTTCGACCTGTGATGGGCTGTGGATCACTGAGGGTCCCTGTTAGTCAAGTGACCACCATCGGGATTTTTTTTAATGTACCAGGGGTCACTGCTTCAGGATGAAACTTGTGTACTTGTCCCACATGGGAGAGTTCCTTGTGTTAGTGGAGTGAACGGAGCTAGGGCCTGATTGACTGCTGCCTTCCTAAAAAGCGCCAGGAAAGGCTGCCGCACCACCCCTAAACATCCACACTGTGCAGTGTGTAGTTTCCACGTTATGTCCACAGACTTCGCATTAACTCAGTGTACCAGTTTATAATGTCATGCTGTAACTATTACTTTATTTGATTACTTTCTCTTTCAGGTTACTCAGTCGGGTAGCTTATAGACAAAGTATTATAGAATGTGACTTTTCATTCCAGTATTTTCTATGAAATTTACAAGTCAGTTTTTCCATGCTGCATGGTGGTTTTTCTCACTTTTTCCTGGAGGGTTTGGTGGTGGGGGGAGCCTTCTTGCTTTACTATCCTTATCCTACAGCATGTAGAGTTAAATCATGTAGTCATAGTTTTCTCTGTAACAAGCAGACTCGAAAGGACCATAAGGTCTGTTGCTGTTTGCTTTCCTGTGTAATCCTCCTCCTCCTCCTCCTCCTCCTCCTCGTCTGTGTCGCCGTGGGAGTCCCAAGATGAGATGCTGTCCAGAAACACGTTATGATGATGTCAGCTTAACCCTTTGACCCCCGGGATGATAACTAGGCCAAGATGAAATACGTAAGCGACTCAGAGGAGAAGGTAATTGCGTTAGGGAATAGAGTAGATTAGTTTTGGACTGAGTTGGGGTAGGTTAGGTTGGATTAGGTCAGATTAGGAATGGTTAAATGGTTAGGATGGGAGTGGTTAGGAGAGAGAGGTTAGGTTAGGTTAAGTTTGTTTATGTTAAATTGGGGTTAAATTAGATTCAGTTATGTATTCTGAGGTGAGGGTGATTCGGCCCTTCTGGCTACTTATGTTAGACTTTGACTGTGAAATATGATTTAATATTTGCTTTCCTTGTTTATGTTTGTATTTAGTTAGCAGTGTGTGTGTGTGTGTGTGTGTGTGTGTGTGTGTGTGTGTGTGTGTGTGTGTGTGTGTGTGTGTAGGCAGCACCGATAGTAGTCGACTATGTTTGTAAGTCATTGGGCGGTGTTTGGACAATTTTTTTCGCCCAATACCGTAACAGCCACTTAACCAGCCAGTGTTTTTTTTTTTTTCTGTCCTTTGTGTGTGTGTATTTCTCAGTAGGGAATTGTAAAGGGAAAGAGGGGGAGAGAGAGAGAGAGAGAGAGAGAGAGAGTCTGTTAGTAGCAAAAATAAAATTTAAATGATACCCCTACCTGTCTGGGTGATATCAGGTAGGTTGATAGATGTAGGAAAGGTTAATAGATGTGGGACAGGTAGATGGATAGATGTGGGACAGGTAGATGGATAGATGTGGGACAGGTAGATGGATAGATGTGGGACAGGTAGATGGATAGATGTGGGACAGGTAGATGGATAGATGTGGGACAGGTAGATAGGTAGATGTGGGAAAGATAATGAGCCGGCTCGTAGACAGAAGACAGACAGGCACACTAGATCCAGACAGACAGCTGAAATATTTTTAGCTGGAGAGAGTCACCCCTCCCCCCCCTCTCTCTCTCTGACACACACACACACACACACACACACACACACACACACACACACACACACACACACACACACACACACACACACACACACACACACACACACACACACACACACACACACACACACACACACACACACACACACACACAGCCTTACTACTCCTACACCTAGGTACAAATGGCATAGATACAAGTGTAGTGAGAGACACACCACTAGACACATGCACACACACACAAGCACTTATGCACGCCCCCAAAACAAGTCACACCCAGGACGCCCAACAAATGTATACTTACTATGCTGCTTTTTACTCTTTAAGTTCGCCCAGATTATCATCCCTGTGTAGCTTATTCCACGTAGCTCAGTGGTAGCTAAAGATAATACTACGGCTCTGCATCCTTTCCTCAGCACTTCTGCGTGACTAGCATCATATTCTAGTGTTGATCGACTGCTGCAGCGCAGTATTCAACATGGTGAGTTGTCAGTTTTGGCCAGGTTAAAGTGATAACAATATAGCACACATTTACTGACACTTGCACAGAGTATATATATATATATATGTATATATATATATATATATCATCTCATCAGCCGTTTAAATGTCCACTGCAGGACCGGCCTATACCAACCGAAGCGGGGACGATACAGCCAATGTGTCTCTACCAAGTGCCTTAGGCTGTCTGGTAGAGATTGTATGTAGGGTGAGAAGTGCTTGTAAGGTACTGTAGTGTTGGAGTGGCTTTGGATGTGTGTGTAGTCTGTGAACCAAGTGTAATATGCCCGCGCAAGCCGACTGGGTGCAAGCATACTTTATAGTATGCGACACTGGTTAAACCACATCACTCCTGATGTCCGCCAATGCAGTTCGTGGCTAGAAGAACGCTCCCAAAGTTTATATATACTCTGTACATATATGTTCGCTATCATGTGCTTCTAGTATAAACAAATGCAAAACAGCACACACACGCATACAGGCGTACCCCGCATCCACACACACACACACACAAACAGATACTCTCCCAACTGAGGCACACTGAAATGTCACGTGCTTGCATTCACACACACACACACACACACACACACACACACACACACACACACACACACACACACACAAGGTCAGCTTACAGGGATGGTTTTGCAGTTTCATTTGGTAGTGTTGGTGATTTTTTGTTTTTTTCTATTTCTCATCAGTTATTTTTGTCTCCATCTGCGGCATTTTTTTCGCTGTATTTTCTCGGCATCTGTTTCGTATAAGAGAGAGAATGAACCGTATAAGGAAGGAGATTGTGTGCAAGAAGAAGTCAGATGAGAGAGAAATATATGAGAAAAATTAAACGCACGACAGGGAGTAATGCATGGGATGTAAAAATTAAACAAGTAGGGAAATATATGAAAGAGAAAGATAACTGGATGAGAGAGAGAGAGAGAGACTGGAGGGGGGACTCAGTAAAAAAATATAAACCTGCTTCTTACCTTTTCTCACCATTTAAACTTTCCCTTCCCATTCATTAGGAGTAAAAAGCAAGACACAAGACAGGGAACCCGAGGAGAAAGGAAGGTCGTGTTGCGTAAAAGAAGGGGAGAGGGAGGGGAGGGGGGAAGAGGTAGGGACGGGGCTCAGGTGAGAAAGAGAAGAGAATTAGAAGTATTGGAGAGAGAGAGAGAGAGAGAGAGAGAGAGAGAGAGAGAGAGAGAGAGAGAGAGAGAAAATGAGCATAAGAGAGAATGGAAGGTAGATAGCAATGAGGGGGGGGGGAAGCGTTCGGGTGGAGAGGGAGTGGACGTGTGTGTGTTTGTGTTAGGCGTCTGGTGGGGTATATTAGGTGGGGTGATGGGGTGGAGAGGGGAGGAGGGGGAGGGAGGTTGTGGGAAGGCGGGTAGAGGGGTAGGAGAGGAGAGGGAGGCAGGTGGGAGGGGTGGGGAGGCGGGGAGAGAGGTAGGAGGGGAGAGGGAGGCAGGTGGGAGGGATGGGGAGGTAAGTCACGGTGGAGGGGAGGGAGAGGGGGGGTTGGGTGGGGTGGAGGGATGAGGTGACAAGGTGAAGTGACGTAGAAGGAAATCGAGGAGGGGGAGGAAAAGGCCGAGAAGAGGGGAGGGAGTAGAAGGGAATGGAAGAGGGGGGGCAGGGTTGAGGGGAGGGGATGAGAAGGTAATAGGGTGGGTTGGGGGGTGGGGGAGGAGAAGGGGAGGGGGACAGAGATGAAGGAGCTTGTGATAAGGGGAGATGGCGGGAGATTATACGTTGAAGAAAGAGAGGACAAAGGAAAGTTGAAAGAGGGGAACAAAGAAGAAAGTAAGAGGGAAAGAAAAATAAAAAGAAAAAGGGAAAGGAAGAGGAAACTATGAAGGAGAGAAAGAGGGAATTCAGCAGAAGTGAGAGTAATTTGAAGGAGAGAAAAGAGTAAAATAAGAGGGACAGTGAATTCGAAAAAGGCGGAATAGTGATGGTAGAAAGAAAGAGGAAAATAAAAGTGGGAGGAGAAAGTAAAAGGGATGGAAATAGAGAGGAAAATACAAGGGAGGAGAGAGAAAGATGGAAGTAAGAGAGGGAGAGGGGATGAAATACGAGGAAGGGAAAGTAGAAATAAGAGGGAAAGAAAATGGAAGTAGGGATAAAGAGAGAGGAAAGTGAAAGGTGAAAGAAAGGGATATCAGAGGTAGAGAAAGATGGAAATAAAGAGTTGGAGAAAGAGAGGAGAGAGAGAAGACACACACACAGAGAAAGGACAGGGAATTAAGGAGAAGGAGAGAAATTACTGAGTTCGAAAAGAGGGAAAAGAGGCTAGGTTGCAGTGAGAGAGAGAGAGAGAGAGAGATTAAATACTGTGAATTAATGGAGGTACGTCTGTTTCCCTTGTTAGTCTCATTCGATGTAACAGGTTAAATTGAATAACGTGCGTTCGAGAGAGAGAGAGAGAGAGAGAGGTTAATTGGTGGACGTCAAAGGAAATCCGGGTAGAGAAAAATTGATGATTTTAAAAATGGCGGAGGAAATAGGTAAATTTTTGGAAAGTGAGAAGTGATGAAGAGGGTGAGGGAGAAGGGGAGAGAGTGAAGGGAAGGAGGGGGAGGGATAGATAGACAGAGAGAGAGAGAGATTAGGAAGGTGAAAAGAAGAGTAATGACGGTAAGGGAAAGACTGAAGGAAGTAGATGTATGAAAAGGGGTAAAAACGAAGACAAGTTGAGATGTGAAGACAAGAGTAACGGAGAGAAATAAAAGAGTGAAAGGGAAGTGGAAGAAAGGAATAAAAAAGAGTGAATGTTGGACGTAGGGAAAAGGAAAGACTAAAATGAATGTCTGTAGAAGTGAGTAGAGAGGAAATGAAACTAAGGAGGGGAGACAGGAAGTAAGGAAGGAGGAAGATGATAACACACCAAGAGGAGAGAGAATAGAGAACAGAGAATTTTGGCGAGGTGATGGAGTGGAAGGTTGATAAAGAAGGTAGTGACGAACTGGACAGATGCGGTAAAAAGTAGTGAAGGGAAGGAAAATATTGAAAGGAGTAAGGAAAAATGTACGGCAGACGTGAAGGAAAATGGCAGAATGAGTGAAAAGAATGATTCATGAGACTAGAGAAAAAAGAGGAAATGAAGAAAGACCTGGGAGGGGGGAGAGAGAGAGAGTGAGAGAGAGAGAGAGAGAGAGAGAGAGGCAAAGGAATGGATGGTTTACATGAAGGCAAACGACAGAAAGGAAACAGATGGGAAGGGTGGTGAAACTAAAACAGGAAAAAGGAAAAAATGAGGAGGTAGTGAAACGTAAAGGAATAACGACTGGAAGGGCTGGAGAAAAGAGGACAGGTAAAGGGGGGAGGGGAGAGACGGGGACGTAAGTGGGGAGGTAAAGTTTGGAGGGGAGAGGAGGGGGAAAAGTTCGAGTTGAGGGGAGGGAAGAGGAGGAGAGGAAAGTTGGGAGGGGAGAAGAAGGGGAAAAAGTTGGTAGGGAGAAGAGGGGAGGTAAGTGGGGAGAGGAGAGGATGGGAGGTAAGAAGGGAAAGGAAAGTAGTGAAGGTAAGTGAAGAAGGGAGAGAGTGAAGGTAAAGTGGGAAGGGAGAAGAGGAGGGGAAGAAGGGCAAGATGAGAGGAGAGGAGACAGAGTGGAATGGGAGGGAACAGGAAGGAAAGCAAGGTAGGAGGGGAGGGAAGGAAGGGAAGGCGAGGGGAGAAGAGAGGAATACAATCTACCGTATGATGGGGGGGGAGGGAAGAGAAAGGAAGAGGAGAGGAGGGGAAACGGCAAGGGACCTAATAGTAGAAGGGAAGGGAGGGTAAGTGAACGGGGATGATAGGGAAGAGGAGGCGAGGAGAAACAGGGTGAGATAATTGGAGTGGAGAGGATTGGGGAGCGAAGAGGAGGGGAACGGCAAAGGAGGCAGTATAGGAGGAGGGAGGAAGAAAGGCTAGGTGATGGGAGGGGAAAGAAGAGAATGTAAAGGAAGGGGAGGAGATGGAGGAGGGGAGAGAAGAGAAGAGAAAACAGGACAGCCAATGAGAAAAGAAAGGGGAAAAGAAGAGAAGGGAGGAGGCAAGAGGAAATGAGAGAGGAAGGGGAGGAATGAAAACATGATAAAAAGTAAAGGAGAAGGGAAAGAGGGCAAGATAAGAGTAAAGGAGAGGAGAGGGAAGGTGAGGCGAGGTAACTGGAATTGGAATGGAGAGGAAGTGAGGTCTGGAATATTTCACCCACATCTGACGCCCCGCTGGCTCTGTGTGGGCGTGGGAGTGTAGTTAGTGCGTGTGTGGGTACAGGAGTGTAGATGTGGTTGGTTGTGGGTGGGTATAGAAGATTATATGTGGGTGAGGGTTGTTGTGGGTTTTATGTCGGTGTGGGAGTGGAAGTGAGGTGTGGATATGACGGAAGGAAGCAGACTGTGTGAGTGTAGGTGTAGTCAAAGGAGCAGGGTGGTAGAAGAGGTATGGGCGTGGGTGTGATGGGAAAGGGAGTGCGTGTGGGTATGGCAGAAAGGGCATGTAGGTGTGGGTGAAGCATAGGAAATGTATGGGTGTGGGAGGGAGAGGGAGAGAAAGACACTCCATATGTGTGATGTGAGGGCGTGGTGGGGTGTAGAACTTCAGTTGTGGGCATGGGTGTAGGTAGGAGTGTGTGTGTGTGTGAGAGAGGGAGTGTGTGTGGGTATAAATAACTGTGTGTGGAACAGAGACTTTAATAATGTAGTTGTGGGAGTGTGTAGGTGAAGGTGGTAGTGGGTCTACTTGTAGGAGTGGAAGCAGGTGTGTGTGTGTTTGTGGGCTTGGGAGAGTATTAATCCTTCAGACCTAGGACGTCTTAACTATTTCATTCAACCCATCTCAGAACGACTTGATTCAGGTGTGGAGAGACGTCTTACTGAAAGCGTTCGATTATAACCTTCATTAACCCCTTCATTGCGAGAGGGTATTTCTGAGTTGAAAATAACCTCACATTAGCCTGAATGAAGGAGATGTCCTCGCGCAGGAGGAGTTAAACATCACTTTAGGAAGAAACAGTATGCCGGTGAATGTGAGACAGGAGGAGGGAGCATAGGAGTGTGTGGGTGTGGGAATTGGCATATAACAGAAGGAGCATATATGGGTGTGGGAATTGGCATATAACAGAAGGAGCATACATGGATGTGGGAATTGACACGTACCGGTATATAACGGGAAAAGCATATATTGCTGTGGGAATAGACACTTAAACAACAGAGAGCTTATATGGTGGTGGAAATGGACACATATACCTATGAGAGCATACGAGTACGTGGGTGTGAAAATGGATACATATGACTTAGAGAACGTGTGTGGGTGTGGGAATGGACACATATAACTGAGAGCATATGTGGGTGTGAAATGGACACGCATGTAACTGTGACTGAGGTTAAATGTAGAATACTTAATGTGTGGGTGAGGGAGAGGGAGCGGTGAAAATAAAGGGAGTTTTGAAGGGGGAACATATGTTGCGTGACAGAGATATAGGAGGCTATGTGAAGTGTAAAAAAGTTTGCGTATATGTGTATTCAGCCGCTTCACTACGATTTTTTTTTTAATTATTATTCCTACGGTCTCCGGACGATCGTTTTCAGACAAGGATAGACTTCTCGAACAGCAGGGATTAGAAATCGACTTCATTTTTTTTAAGCGTATCCCATCAACGAGAGGTTTCACCAGGACAGGAAAGATTGTGGCGCATCAGCAGGAATAAAAATGGCATCATATTGAAGGGGGTAATGAGACGCTACTGGTCATTTCAACACGGAAGGCCAAACCCCAGAAATAGATAAAACCGTCTGACGATATAAAGAATAAATAGATAATAGTTGTTACTGATGGGATTGTGGAAATTATGTGGCGATACCTTGACTAAGTAATAAATGGAAGTCATAATACTGCACTGAGAGGAGTAAGACCGTGGTTGTGGGGGAAAGAAAATATGTTAGGAAACAATCGTGGGAGATTATTATTTTTTTTTCCATTGGAAATAATGGGAGTTGGAGGGAGTGGGAGTTGAGGGAGTGCCAGTTGGAGGGAGTAGAATTTGGAGGAAGTGGGAGGTGGAGGGAGTAGGATTTGGAGTAAGTGGGAGTTGGAGGAGTGCCAGTTGGAGGGAGTAGGATTTGGAGGAAGAGGGAGGTGGGAGGAGTAGGCTTTGGAGGGAGTGTCAGTTGGAGATAGCAGTTGGAGGGAATAGCAGCTGGAGATAGTGGGAATTGGGGGAGTGGCAGCTAGAGAGAGTGGAAGTTAGAACCCCGCAATAGCAAAACAGAGTGCAGGAAGATGTGGAGAACCTCTGAAATGTTTACGGTAATGCCTGAAGCGTGTGATGAAGGAGTATGTCTGACGATGCTGTATCCTTGCTGACTGTAACGAGAGAGGCAGCCCGAGTATAGCAAAAAATTACGTATATCCTTAATTGATTGTTGTATATGTGGGGTTTGCTGTTACTCCTGTAGACGAAGTTTGTATTGTGTATGATTGATGTCACGGTTCATGTTACTGGAAGGCTGCAATCCTGTTTTGAACGCTAGTAAACTCACTGGGAAGAATTGGCCCTTTTAGGAACAATGAGGAGTTCTTGGTATTGTTCTTGTTATCATTATTATTATTATCATTATTATTATTAGTTTTATCATCGTCATCATCATCATCGTCGTCATCGTCGTCGTCGTCGTCATCATCATTATCATCATCATCATCGTCATCATCATCATCATCATCATCATCATCATCATTACACTGTAGCACTCTGTTCTGTGAATACAGTCGTTAAAGTGAATTGCGTGGGAGTGCAAGGGAGGGAGTGTGGTCGGTCAAGGGAGTGTGTGTGCGTGGGTGTGCGAAAGACAAGGGGAAGCATTTACAGTGAGGGAAAATGGAGAGAGTTGAGAAAAACATGAGAGTTTAAACGAGGTCAGGGAATGCATAGGAGAGAGAGAGAGAGAGAGAGAGAGAGAGAGAGAGAGAGAGAGAGAGAGAGAGAGAGAGAGTTTTGGGGAGAGTGTGGGCAAGGCAAGGGAAACGAAAGTGAGTGTGTGTGGGAGAGAGGGAATGTGAGAAAGAGGGAGAGGAAGGGAGTGTGAGAGAGGAAGAAAAGTTGAGAGGCTTCTTGGGGAGAGTGTGGGTGAGAGGGGAGAAAATGAATGTGTGAGAGTGTAGGAGAGAGCGTGGGAATGTGAGAGAGTTGAAGGAGAGTCAGGGAATATCAGTGTGGGAGGGGACTGGAATGTGAGAGTGTTGGAAGGTGTGTGAAAATGTGAGAGAGAGGGAGATTGAAGTCGTGGGTGAGGGGGAATATCAGAATGAGAGAGAGAGAGAGAGAGAGAGAGAGAGAGAAGAGGGGGGGAATAGGAGCATAGGAAGTGAATGTGGATAGTCATGGTAGAGTGTTAGGGAGTAGTGATACAGGATAGTGTGTGGGTGGGTTTAGAAGTGCATGAGGGCGTGCCTGGAGTGGGAGGGAACGTGGGTGGGTGTGGGAGAGTGTTAGTGTGGGAGGAGGAGAAACTGTGAATGGGTGCGACTGAGTGGATATGGGAAGTTTGAGGGACTTTCTATACTTTGAGGGGGTGTATTAGGGTGTGTGAGAGCGAGGGTGGATGTAGGAGTGTGTGCGAGCTTGACAGGATATGAGAGAGTGTGAAAAAGTGTGTGGGTGTATGAGGGATTATGATTGAACGTGGGGGAGCGGTGGAATGTGAGTGTATGAGTTAATGGAAGGATTAATGAAGTTACTTGTGAATACAGTGGAATTTGACTGTAGAAAATTATGTATCAACCCTGCGAAGAGATGATTCGGCGTAACTGTGTGTGTGTGTGTGTGTGTGTGTGTGTGTGTGTGTGTGTCTGTCTGTCTGTCTGTCTGTCTGTCTGTCTGTCTGTCTGTTGTCTGTCAGTCTGTCATTAAGTCCTTTCCAAACAACTGCATGGCTCACTGAATCTTGATATGCATTCGGTGCTGATCAATCTCCCGCCATCCTGAAAGCCTTTCCTAAAGTTTCCTGGGGGAAAATAGAATTTTTGATGAGTAATTTGCCAAACAACACAGGTTAGCTTCCAGACATATGAAAATACTCTAGAGAAATTTTTGAAATAAGTTAAATAAAAGAAACAAATCCAACGGTGTCCAATATTGAAATTTAACTATTTTGATATATTTGTACATATATTTATTGTTTTGGTAGATAGGTAAAATCCAGTTAGAATTACTGTTGTTATAAAATTTTCTGTTACTGGTATAGGAGATGATAGTAATTTTATTCTGTTGTTAATGATATGTATTATTTTTTACAGGTAAGTGGCGTTCTTCCCTTGACGTGCTACGGAAGTGGTAAGTATACGAGCACACCTAAAACTATATGCACTGATTTACAGCCGTGGACACAAGTTCGCTGACACTTTTCTGCCTGCTGACAGTGGAAGGTGGTACATGAATTATCATTTTTGAGATACCAGTATGAAGCATATAATAAAAGAGTATGCGAAGGAAGGCCAGCGTTTTGGGTGGTAGGAAAATATGGAAGGCAAAACACAGTGCTGACGGTGGATTTTTCGGCGAACCTTTGCCTCGGGCTGTATCGTTACCTTCATAGTGTGTACTTTCTAAAACACAGAGCTAAGAGTTCTGAAACACTGGGCTTTAAAGTCCTGTATTAGTAGCCATATGATTTTACCCTAAAGAGCCAGCTGGTGTTTTGTGGTACGTGACATGGTAATAGAGTTAGATGGTCCGAATGTCAGTCAGTAATTGGATTCCCACCTCCACCCTCAAGACCCCACACCAAAAGACCAACAGAAATTATTGCCAAAATTAACCAGTCTTTGTTAAAGTCTTACTCACAGCGAAATGACCTTTAGGAAATTTGTTCTAAACATTTTCAGTCTCACTCTCAGCTGAATAAAACCGTCTGGCTGGAGTAATACTGTATACAGCAGTTGTCCCGGCTATGAGGGAGTTAAATGGTTATATATCGAGGTCACAGGTCAGGGTCAAACTGTGTAGATAACTAACGAGAACAGTTTGTTAAGAGGACTGTTTTGTACATGAAAATGATGTATTTTTGGAAGGATATGAGGGTGAATTGCCCTCTCCCTAAGTGCCGTGTTGTAAGTGCCCCAGATTTAAGGGATGACACAAAACTCCCCCCTCCCCCCCCTTTTTGTGTGTGTGTGGCTGAATCGGTAGAGAGGCTGCCTGCGGTCCTAATGGATCCAGGTTCGATTCCCGGGTGGGGGCAGGGAACAGTTTAAGGATTTGAATTTCTGATCTACCAGATGACCCGCCGACGTCATAAAAGTACCTCCGCTAATACCAGTACACCAGTCCTGTATGAGACAGCCCTAGCATGCATTCAATATGGACGGTGGGTGTTGGCGCCGAAGTGGTGACATGTGCAGATGTAGGAGGACTACTGGGACTTGGGAATAGGCACTGAAGCCTTTGCCCAGGGTCGCACACGTTAAATATATATATATATATATATATATATATATATATATATATATATATATATATATATATATATATATATATATAGGTGTGTGTGTGTGTTTTTGTGTTATATACTATATATATATATATATATATATATATATATATATATATATATATATATATATATATATATATATATATATATATATATATATATATAGGTGTGTGTGTGTGTGTGTTTTTGTTATATATACTATATATATATATATATATATATATATATATATATATATATATATATATATATATATATATATAAAATGTGTGTGTGCGTGTGGTGGCGACCATCATCCTTTCACTTGATGTAGCTGCCTACTTCTTCCTTCACCTTTATCATTCTTTTTCTGTGCCTGCACTCCTCTCACCCTACTTCTCCCATCTGTACTGTCACTTCTTCTTCATCTTTTTTTTTAAGGTGGCTTTACATTGATTGACAAGCCTGATGGTTTCCTGCAGATCAGGAAATAATTTACAACGCTGGTTGGCAACCATATAACCAGTCCATACGTGATGGCTGCTTGTCAACAAATGGGTTCGTGGAGGATTAGTGTCCCTCCCCGTAAAACGACTAACTCAAAGACAAACGGCCACCCCTTACGGGATTATGATGTCTGGCTATATACAGTACATACATGCATATATATATATATATATATGTATATATATATATATGTATGTATATATATATGTATATATATATATATATGTATGTATATATATATATGTATGTATATATATATATATATATATATATATATATATGTATTTATATATATATATGTATGTATGTATATATATATATATGTATATATATATATATATATATATATATATATGTATGTATATATATATATATATGTATATATATATATATATATATATGTATGTATATATATATATATGTATATATATATATATATATATGTATATATATATATATATGTATGTATATATATATATATATATATATATATATATATATATATGTATATATATATATATATATATATATATGTATATATATATATATATATGTATATATATATATATATATGTATATATATATATATATATGTATATATATATATATATATGTATATATATATATATATATGTATATATATATATATGTATATATATATATATATGTATATATATATATATGTATATATATATATATATATATATATATATATATATATATATATATATATATGTATATATATATGTATATATATATATATATATATATATATATATATATATATATATATATATATATATATATATATATATATATATATATATGTATGTATAGTGAGGTAGCACGTAGATACAGATTTATATATGTAAATTATATCTGTTAAGAGAGATTTTCTCAGCAGGGCTCGGTTTGGAGCATTTATCTTAGATTAAAGACGTGTAATGATGTATTCATTACGTACTCCAGTTGAATTATTTGTTAACGTTGATGGGGCTCAGAATATGATGAGGCAATCTGAGAGGGGAAGATGATTATGGAAGATAATAGAAAGACATGGAGGTGGTAAGGATGAGGGTTGAAATGGAATATTGCAGTGAGTACAGCTATGTAATGAAGAAGAGGATACGAACGTTATGAAGTTGGCTTTGCTTCTGTAGAAAGAGAAAATAGAGGGTGAAGTATAAGAGTAAGGCAGTGGTCACGAGATGGAGAAAAGAAAGTTTGATCCAGACTGACTAAATTTAGAAGAAACGAGTTGTTCCAGTGTGAGAATGGTAATAACTGAAAAGACAGAGGAAACTCATGTTAAAGAAAATGATGGCCGCCTTTCTCAGTGGATGAAGGGAAGTAACATTAATGGAGTCGAGTTGAAGATGATGCTGTGATGAAATATTGAGATGACACGCAAAATAAAACATGAGTAGCAGGATGTGGGGAGGGAGACTTGTAGCATACGGAGATGAAAGCATGTGTTTGGAGAGAGAGAAAACGCAGTCTGACATGTTTCCCCTCGACGCCAATCTCTCTCTCTCTCTCTCTCACACACACACACACACACACACACACACACACACACACACACACACACACACACACACACACACACACACACACACACACACACACACACACACACAGACTGTACACTGGCTCACTCTTTGGTACTTAATTTTGTCGTAAAGTTGGTTTGGACAGACGGGGCAAGGGATGGGTGAGAGAGGGGTAGAAGAGGATGTGGGTTGGTGATTAACTTAACACATTACCATCTTCACTGTGCTATGTCTGTTTAGGGAAGGGGTGATAGGAAGGGAGGGGATGAGGGAGGTGGTGGTAGGGAGATGACGATGGTGATGATGATGAGCTAGGGTTAGAGGGGATATGGGGGAGGGTAAAATGATAGATAATGATGGTCGGTGGGGGGAGTTTCAGGGGAAGGGGCTGAGTAAGATAATGATGATAAGTTAGGGTTTGTAGAAGGAATGTGAAAGATTAAAAGGATAGGAAAATGATGATGATGATGATGGTGATGATGATGGGGGAGGGGGAACTTCATGGGAAGGTACGAGTTAAGATGATGATGATGATGAGTTAATGAATGAAAAGTGAATGAAGGGAGGGGTTAGGAAAATGGTGGTACAGGGTTAGAGGAAGGATACAAAGTGCTTATAAACTGCAACAAGTAACACGTAAGTTAAGAACAAAATACTAATATCAAACCAACAGGAACAATACATAAAAGCAGTTGTACCTTAAAAGTAAATAAAAACACTACGTAAGAATGAATGAAAACGATAGAATAATAAAAGTCACAGGATAATGAAGGACAGGACGATAAAGCAAACAAATAAACAAGCGCCGGCAAAGCAATAAAGGGAGAGTAAAACAAGACAGTAAAGATAAGAGCAGCGAATTTAGGAGTAAAAACAGGGCAAGATAAAAAAAAAAAGTGGTTGGCAGTCTGTAAGTAGACGTGGACAAGCTACGAGTAAAGTTTGTTTGTGTGTGTGTGTGTGTGTGTGTGAGAGAGAGAGAGAGAGAGAGAGAGAGGTTTAAGAAAAGAGTAAGGAGGGAAATGGAGGAGATGCGGAAGTGAGGAAGAAGGAGTGGGATGATGAAAAGGCACAAACAAACAAACAAACAAACAAAAAGGAAGGTAGAAAGGCAGGGCAATGGAGAAGGAAGAGGAAAGTGTGTGAAGAGAGAGGTGAAGGGAAGGGATGAGGGATTATGAGGCAGAAATGTGGAAAGGGAGGAGATGAAGAGATAGAGGTGAGGGGAGGGAAGGCAAGGCAGAGAAAGAAAGAGAGGAGAGATAAGCACTGATGAGGGTCGGGGAGAGGCGGAGGAAACCAGGGTGGCAGAAATGGAGGTAAGGGAGGGGAAGTAGGAAGATGGAGAGACAAAGATGATGGATGAGGGAGGGGAAGGACGAACTAGGAGGAAGAGGGAGGGAAATAAGGGAGATCAAATGAAGGAGGAGGAGAGGTAAGAATGAGGGGAAGAGAGGGGAGGTTGGTAGACAAAAACGAAACGGGGGGGGGATAGAAAAGGAGAAATTGGAGAGGAAAGAAAGGAGAGGGTGAGGAAGAGAAGGAAAAGAAGGAAGTGGAAAGGGAGAGATAGCAGGGATTAAAGAAAATGCTCGTAGGTGTGCGTGTCTGGGAGCAGGAATGAAGGGAGGTGACAGGGGAGTTTAATTAAGGTGAGCAAAGGTGTGTCAGGTGATGCTGAGACGCGATACAAGGTGATGATGGTGGAGTTGAGGATGGGTGGGAAAAAATGAAGGGAAACAAGAGGAAGAGAAAAGGAGGGGGGAATGGAAGGGATATAAGATGGGAAAGGAAGAGAGAGAGAAAATAAGGTAAAAGAGGGGAGACGGGAAGGGGAAGAAAGGAGGAAAAGGAAGTGAAAAGGAGTGGAAGAAAGAGAGAGGTAAAAGGGTGGGAGAGAAGGAAAGGAAACGTGATAGAAAAGGTGGAGGAACGAGGAGAGGGGAAAGGGAGGAGGGGAAAAAGAGGTCAAAGGGAGTGGGAGAAGGAGAGAGGAAAGGAAAGAGAGAAAATGGGAGGAAAGAATTTACAAGTGATGACAGTTTGCGGAATGCGATGCGAGAGGAGACAGGGAGGGGGAGAGGAGGTAGGAGGAGGGAAGAAGGGAGGAGGCAGGAGTTCAGGGAGAGGAATGAAAGTAGGGTAGGAGGGAGAGTGAAGAAGAGAAGGAAAGAGGAGGAGGAAGGAAAGAAGGGAGGGCTAAGAAAGAGGGGTGAAGTTAAGGAAGGAAAGAAAAGAGGGAGAAAGGGGGAAAAGTGAAGGAGAATGGAGGATGAAGGAAGTAAGAGAGAGTGAGGAGGAGGCGCAGGAAGGAGGATGAAGGAAAGGAAGAAGGGAGGGAGGAATAAAATAAAGGATTAGTATGGTGAACATGTAGTAAGAAGCAATTCCGAGAAAAGAGAAGGGTGGGAAGCAAGAGTGAAGGAAAGAGGAAAGAGGAAGATGCAGTAAAAGAAAAGGTTTGTAAGAAAATGGAAGCGGGAAAAAGGAGTAATACGAGGTTGAGAGAGAGAGAGAGAGAGAGAGAGAGAGAGAGAGAGAGAGAGAGAGAGGCAATGAAAGAAGAGAGGCTTCAAGGAGGCGAGGGGAGAGGGACGTAATTGTCGGGTAGAAGGGGAAGTGAAGCTGGGTGAGAGGAGAAAGAGAGCGTGAAGAGAGGGGATAGAAAGGAGAGAAGTGACAGCAGAGAGAGAGGAATGTGAGATAGAAGAGAAAGTGAGCAGTGAGAGGAGTAGAAAAAAAGGGAGTTTGGTGGAAATGAGAGGGAATGAGAAAGGATGAGAGTATAAAGGAGTACAAAGGAAAGCAAACAGCAGCAGATCTGGTGGTCCTTTCGTGGCTGTTTGACATAGGGAGGGTTAAAGCTAATAAAATAATTCTCTCACATTGAGACAAGGATAGAAAATCAAGAGACTCCCCCCCCTCCCACGCACAAGTCTCTCAGCCGAAACCGGGAGGAAATAGTGAGAAGGACCACCATGCAACACAGAATAGCAGTCATGGAGATTTCATAGGAAGGAGGGAAAGGCAGTCTTATTCTACACTGTCTGCCTGAAAAGGAAAGTAACATGAAGAGAAGATGAGAAGAGATGCACAAGAGGGGAGAGCGACGGGTGAAGGCATAAGGAGAGAGAGAGAGAGAAGATAAGAGGAGTAAAAGAGAGTGGAAACAGAGCGAAGAGACGTGAAAAGCCATATAAGAGAGTGAAGTGGAGAGGAAATGGTAGGGAGAGAGGGAAGAGAGGATGTGTGCTGTGCCATAGTGAGTGGGGTGAGAGGAATAAAGAAAAGAGGCTGTTGAAGAGAGAAAGAGAGGAAACAGAACAGATGGGAGAGAGAGAGAGAGAGAGAGAGAGGAGACAAAAACGATGGAATAAATATTGGGGATGTCAGGAGAGGAAAGTAAAGGAATGAAAAAAATAGAGAATGTGAGGAGAGGAGAAAGGGGAGGGATGGGGATAGAAAGAAAGAAAGAAAGTGAAAATATGACGGGAACGATGAAAGTTGAGGAGAAATAGGGGAAAGACGTGGTGAGATGAGACAGGAGAGAGAGAGAGAGAGGGAGAGAGAGAGAGAGAGAGAGAGAGAGAGAGAGAGAAAGGGGGTAGAAAAAAAAGTTGCCATGCCTTAATATCTAGTGGGTATAATTGGCAGTAAGAGGGGAAAGAGTGATAAAGAGGGGTGAGAGGGAGCCATGGAAAGGGGGGAACGGGGAGGGGAGTGTGGTATCATTAGATGGTAAGTTGAAATTAAAGGGAAAGAAGAGCAGAAAGGAGAGAGAGAGAGAGAGGGAGGGGGGGAAGAGGAAGAGTGGAGATAAGAAGAAGGAACAGAGGGAGGTTTTTAGGGAAAAGAGAAGTGTTGGAAGTGCGGGCATGTTAGGGAGGGTCAGTAGTTGGAGAGAGAGAGAGAGAGAGAGGCGAGGTGAGGAGACTGTGGCGAGGATAGTGAGGGGAGAAAAGAGTGGAGGTGGTGAGGGCAGAAGGGCTAATAAGATATGAGGAAGAGAAGGTAGGTAAGGAAATAGAGTAAAAGGGAGAGGGGAAGGGGAGTGCGGTGAGGGGAGGGGAGTGGTGAGAAGGGGAGGACGGAAGTAGAGCTGAGGGAAGGAGGGTTTCGTTGAGGGGAGTGAGAGAGAGGAGAGGGGAGAGAAGGTAAGCAAAGAAGTAGAGCAGAGGGAAGGAGGGGTTTGGTGAGGGGAGGGGAGAGAAAGGAGGGAGGTGGGTAGCCATGAAGGGGAGTGCAGAGGAGGAGCTTGCGGTTATGGTAGTGAGGGAAAGAGGGGAGACTTGGAGGGGAGGGGGAAGCCAGGAGGAAAGTGAATTTGAGGGGAGAGGACGGAGGGAAAGAAGTGCCAAGGGAAAGATAGCAGGCAGTTAGAATAGTAAGAGAAAGAGGGGAGATGAGAAGTAGAGGGTAAGAGTAGTGCTGAGAGGAGGGAGGGAAGGACGGAGGAAGGTGAGGGGAAGGGAGGGGGAGGAAGAGATTGAGGCGAGGGGAGTGAGCGAATGAGAGGGGAGAAGGAAGGGAGTGGGTGAGGATGGAGAGGGGACGGAGTGAGGGGAAGGGGGAGGGAGGGAGTGAGGAAAAGGTGGGAGGGAGGGAGTGAGGGGAAGAGGGGAGTGAGGGGGTGAGGGGAAGAGGGGAGTGAGTGAGTGATGGGAAGAGGGGAGTGAGTGAACGAGGGGGGAGAAGGGAGTGAGTGAGTGAGAGGGGAGAAGGGAGGGAGGGAGTGAGTGATGGGGGAGAGGAGAGTGAGTGGAGGAGAGAGGAGGGGAGATGGGAGTGAGCGAGGGGAGAGGAAGAGGGGAGTGAGGGTTGAGAGAGGTAGGTGTCCGGTGTGGGTATCTGGGTATAGTTGGCACTGCCCCAAGGTTGGCACTCAGTCTGGCCTGGCACCTCCCCTCAGTGCCACGCGCCTCTGTCTCTCGGTGTCCGCCGCGCTGCCGTACAGGTGTGGGGTGTGGGATTAGGGAAGGTGTGGGATTAGAGCAGATGTGGGTGTAGGTGTCAGGTATGGTGTAGGGGTATGGTTAAGTGTGGGATTAGTGTTCGTAATTGTGGTTGAAGTATGAAAAAGTTTGGTGGAAGTGGTGGTGATGGTGTGGGAAAATGTTTAGTGTTGTGGGAAAGTGTATGGAGTGTGCAGGTGTGAGGTGAAGTGTAGAGCTGGAGGAAGGTGTGGAGTTAGGGTTGGTAGTTGTGGTAGAAGAATGAAGTTTGTTGGTGGTGGTGTTGATATAATGCAAGAAACTGTCTTGGATTGTGGGGTGTGTACAGTGTGTGGAAGTGTGGGAAGATGTAGGGATGTGTGGGGGTTGTGAAAAGGTTGTGGGTTGTGTGGGAAGTTGGTGTGGAGTGGAGGCTTCATTCTGGCTAGGGTGGCAGAGATGTGAAAAAATTTAGTTGTATTTTTGGTATGGTGTGGGAAAGTGTTTGTGGGTGTGAAGAGATGTACAGAGTGTGGGGAATTGTAGAGATGTGAGGCAGGATGCTAAGAGCTTGTGGAAAGATACTAGGAAGGTGTGGTGGGTGGAGGGATCGTGGTGAGGGTACGGGAGAGTGCGCTGAGGTATGGGAAGCCATAGATGATGTGTTATGTGGCTAGGTGTGGGTATGGTGACTTGAAGTGGTGACTGTATGGTGCCTGTATGGAGCTAGGTATAAACATGTGTATAGTGAAAAACTTGTGTGATGTGAGATGTTGTAATTTAGATATTGCACTGATAACGTTGGGATGATGTATACTATTTGGGGGATTAAGGAAAAATATAGCGAAAGAGTGGTGCTATAAAAATGTATTGGCGTTCGTGGAGCTGTGATGTGATGTGAAGTGTTTCGTGTGGATAATACGACTGCGCTAGTGATGTATAATGTTACTATTCATTGTGTGAAACCAAGGGAAGAATATGAGAAAGGATGATTATGAAGGTGTGATGGTTTGGAAGCTGTAATGTAATTTGTGGTGAAGATGTGATGTCCTGTGAGTTGCTGTAATGTGAACAACACGAGTTGCTTTTGTGGTGTGAAGTAATGTTGTGGTAAGTGGTGGAAATCGGGGCTGACAAAATTGTAATGAAAATGTGGTGTTCTGGAAGAAGTAATTGTGTGGACAGCGTGATGTTTTTGTGAGTAATGTGGTTGTGGTGGAAGTGTATGTGCATGGGTGAATGTGAGTAGTGAGTAGTGCGGTGTGGTTATAGAGTTGGACTGGCACAGTTCATTGAGAGATGATGGGAAGGATTTTAAGGAAAATGTAGGAAGATGCAACGTGTCTTGGATAGTGTAGACAGGTATGGTGCAAATGTGTATAGTAGTGTACAGTGTTGTGTAGAAATGTGTAATGGTACGGCGGGCTGATTTGCTGAGCAGTATAGTGCATTACTAGTAAGCTGTGGCGAATTATTGTTGAATTTACAGTTCTGAATAATTTTTGCGAGACAGACTCATACCACACTACCGCACAAAGCCTCCACCCCGACAGGAGAGCAGTGAACGTTTCCGTGTAAGAAGTTATTGTTTATATAGTGGTGTGTGACAGTGTGTAGAAGGGTGTGGTGAGGTGTGGTGGTGTGTAGGAGTTTGAGGTGCAGAAGGTAAGGTATGAAGAAGTGTGAGTGCGACAGTAGTGTGTATTGTTGTGAGGTGATGGTGGTGAGGCAGGGAGGTGATGTAATATTTATAAGAGTATAATGTGGTGTGGAATTTCATATACCAGGCTTGAAAGTGGTTATGATGGGAGTGAGGCAGAGGTATGGCGGTGAGGTAATGTGAGGTAGTGTGAGGTGTGAAGGCGAGGCGTTGAGATGATGTACCGTACTATTTATAAGCTGCTGAATATCATGCTCAGTGTGGAAGGGATCATGATGAAGTGAGGCTGAGGTGAGGTTCTGAGATGGCTGTAGTGAGGCGTATATGGTTGTTTGAGGTGTATTATTGTGTGTGTGTGTGTGTGTGTGTGTGTGTGTGTGTGTGTGTGTGTGTGTGTGTTCAGTGAGGTGGTTCGGAGAGTGTAATAAATGCCTAGTGTGTTGATCATTTGAAGTGTGTGGTGTAGTGAGGTGTGGATCCTGTATTGGCGACCCAGTGGTGATGATGATGATGATGATGATGATGAAGATGATATGTAGTTTGTTATGGTATAGTATGGTGGATGTAGTGAGGTGTGGTGAATTTGTTAGGGATTTTGTGAGGTGTTAAGGCCTAATGTAAGGTATGGTGTGGTGTGGTGAAGTGTGTAATATTGTATTGTGATGCGTTGTGATGTTGCATGATGTAGTGTGGTGAATGTAGAGAGATGTGGTGTGCATATTAGTGATCTTTCAAAATGTTGAAGGCTATGTTTTAAGTGTAGAGAGGTGTAGTATGGTAGGAAGAGGTGTGTAGTGATGTGTAGTGTGTTATGTGGTGACAGAGATGAAATAGGGTAGGTCAGTGAGGTGTGCCTGGTTTGAGTATAGTGGTAACAGGATGAGACTGGTAGAAGATGTGTGTGTGTGTGTGAGATCTATAAACGTTGAACTTATTTCTCACGCTCCCCTTGCTACTTCCTCTCTCTCTCTCTCTCTCTCTCTCTCTCCCTCTCAAAAGCGCTGTCTCATGCCCTGTACCATCTTAATTTTACACTCACATATGGTCGTGCTTAATTTGCTTTCATTTTTCGTCTCTCTCTCTCTCTCTCTCTCTCTCTCTCTCTCTAATATTTTGTTTGTTCTCTTAACCTCATCATCCCTCCCTCTCTTTCCTTTTTTTTTCTTTTATTTTCTTACCCCCAACTTACACACACACACACACACACACACACACACACACACACACCATTACCGCTCCCACATACGGTACATTACAGTATTATGCACATAGAGATTAATTGCCTAGTGTACATGGTTCTACAAGTAATGTACACATGTAAGGGTGTGAGAGCCAAGCTATGTGCGTTGATGTGTCTCTAGTTGTTACTGTTGTTGTTGGTGATGTAATAGTTAAGTGTTTGTGTTACGTAATCATAAATGGGGTTGAATTATTTTTATTACTCCCGCACATTGTTCATAATTTTAAATAATAATAATAATAATAATAATAATATGACATGAAACATATGAAGTGCAGTGTTCAGTGACGCAGTTATATAGAGTGGTGGGGAGGAGGGAGGGGGAGATGATAGATAAGAGGGTCTAGGAGAGAGAGAGAGAGAGAGAGAGAGAGAGAGAGACGGGGGGAGGAGTGAAGGTTGTCTTAGATGTGATGGAGTTGTAAGAGGGAAGAGGAAAGAGAGAGAGAGAGAGAGAGAGAGAGAGAGGGTAGGAAAAAGGGGAGAAGAGTGAGGGTTGCCTTAGATGTGATGGAGTTGTAAGAGGGGAGAGAACAGAGCGGTAAAGAGGAGCACTTCGAATGTGTGCAGAGAGAGAGAGAGAGAGAGAGACGGGATGAGGAGTGAGGGTTGTCTTAGATGTGATTGAGTTGTAAGAGGGAAGAGGAGAGAGAGAGAGAGAGAGAGACGGGATGAGGAGTGAGGGTTGTCTTAGATGTGATTGAGTTGTAAGAGGGAAGAGGAGAGAGAGAGAGAGAGAGAGAAGAAGCTGGGATAAAGGGGAAGAGGAAAATGAAATCGTAAAGATAAATAAAGAAGAAGAAGGAGAGAGAGAGAGAGAAAGAGAGCAAAGAAAACCTCTGGGTCAGGGAGAGAAAAAGGCATTATGAGGGCGAGTGGGGGAGAAGGAGGAAGATAAGGAAAGGGAGATTACATGGGGGTGGTGAGAGAGAGAGAGAGAGAGAGAGAAATGGAGGGAAGTGAGGGGAGAGAGGCGTCATGTTGAGAGGGAAGGAAATGAGTTAGGCCCAATATATATGAGCCATAGTCTCCCCTCCCCCATAGCTCTCTCTCTCTCTCATAAATACCCTATCTCAGCCTCCTATCTATCCCTTTATCCATTTTTATATCTTGGGTACTCCCGTTAGTCTCTCTCTCTCTCTCTCTCTCTCTCTCTCTCTCTCTCTCACGCCATACTTTATCATTTATTCCTTTATCATTGTCGGCAGTACGGTACTTTATTCATATTTATATTTACATTAATTTATATAGTTTTCTTCTATTCTCTATTCTCTCTCTCTCTCTCTCTCTCTCTTTTTTTTTTTTTTTTTTTTTTTTTTTGATATCCAAATCTTCCGTTGTCTTGGTTTGTTGTTACTTTGGCCTTTCCATTCTTGAGTTTTATTTATTTATTTTTTTCAGTTTCATGTCGCTAATGATGTTATTATTTTGTTATTATTATTATTATTATTATTATTATTATTGTTTTTGTTGGTCATATTATTATTTACCGTTACTCTCTCTC
>NC_137018.1:41823667-41941167 GCF_032717465.1 Coenobita brevimanus
CGGAAAGGAATGAAAAACAGGGTGAAAGAATTAGATCACGGTGGACGGAGAAGGAAGGAAGATATGAGGAAGGAATGAGAGAAGAGAGAAGAAAAAGATAGATAAATATAAAAATAGAGAGATGGGGTGAGGAAGATTTCAGTAACTAGCGAATTATGGAAAGAGATGATGGAGATATAGACTGGAGAGAGAGAGAGAGAGAGAGAGAGAGAGAGAGAGAGAGAGAGAGAGAGAGAGAGAGAGAGAGAGAGAGAGAGACAGACAGACAGACAGACAGACAGAGAGAGTAAAATGTGAGAGAGGTGAAATTTAAATATTGGTAATTGTTCAGACAGAAGGGAGAGAGAATTCCATATATAGATAGATAAAAAGATAGAAAGATATAGATAGACAGGTAGATGTTTTTTTCGAAGAATATTAGGATTTATGATTAAGGGAAGAATTAATAATGGAAAGAAAAGATAATGGTAAACAGTATGAGAGAGAGAGAGAGAGAGAGAGAGAGAGAGAGAGAGAGAGAGAGAGAATTAATTTGCAGTAAAGTCTTGAGGCAAGTGTGGTTTGGATGAGGCAGTGGTTGTTATTGTGATGGCTGTGTGGTTAAGTGTCTCATCACTGGTATTGCTAAGTGGCGAGGTGGTAGCTGCGGTTGTGGTTGTTGTCTGCGGGTTGGAGTTTGTGTGGTTGCTGTCTGGTTGCTTGAGGTTGTGTGGTGAGGGTTGTTGTTATGTAGTAAAGATGGTTGTGGTGGTTGTGTGATTGGTTGTATGTGTGTGTAGTTTTACTGAAGTGATTGGTTGGGTTGTGGTTGTATACATGGTTTTTGCTTGTGCTGTGTGAAATGGTGGTTCAGCTGATTAAATTAGTTGTGGTTGTGTGTTTGGTTGCATGAGGTATTGTAGGAGTGGTTATGTTTGTGTGGTTGGTGCGTGGCAGTGTGGGGAAGAGGTAGCTGTGGTCTGGTTTGGTTGCTGTGTGAGAGGCAGTGTGTTTGTTGTGCTAGAGGCGTTGTAATAAATAACTCGTATTAAATTCAAAGACTTTGCGATGTTACGTTGAAGATGATCATCATTACTATTATTATTATTATTAGTCGTGATATTATAATAATAATAATGATAATACCCTGATCGCTGTGGTTATCGTTTACTGTTTATTCAGTGTTCATTTTTGTTCTCTTCATTGTGTTGATATTTCGTTAATCCCTTTCGCACGATGAGACCTTTCTTTAATTTATTCAACCCGCCGTCCGTGGATTTGATTAAGATTAGGAGAGACTTACCGAACTGGCAGGGATAGATATACTGTATGTCCGTATTCTCGTTGGTTGAGGAAGTTCCTTAGCACCTTCTCCTTAGCGATTTATTTTTAGATACGGCTGGTTAACATGAATTTGTATGTTTTTTGCGCTGAAAATGAGGGTATCTGAATGATTTAAATGACACAGAAGAGGACAGTAAGTAGTCAGGTAAAAATAATCGCATAGGAAGAGGTGTTAAGGAGCTTCCTCGAGGCTACGGGCCATAGCCTCCATTAACCCTTTCAGTACGAGTAGTCTTTCCTAAAATAAATAACATCACATGGCGGCAGCAAGAATACAGTACCAAAGACGTCATCGCTCTGAAGGGATTAGTATTCTTCCCAGGCACATTAATTTTATAGACTTTAATATCTTATTCTCCCCCACGTAGGCCTAATCGACATCACAGCATAGCCATTCGTGACCTGAGCTTGCAACACAGTGACCTGGGGGCGCCAAGGACAGGTCAAAGGTCACAGGACACACACTCGAGTTGGTGATGGGAGGGGTGACTGCGTTGCGGTGAGGGTAGGGAGAGAAGCAAGGGTGAGAGGTTGGGTGGGAGGGTGAGGTAAAACCAGGTTAGGGTGAAAGGCGGGGTAGGTTGGGTTGGAGGGTGAGGGAGAAAGGAACGTTAAATTTCTGGCTATCATCTGCACAAGGATCTTAAAATTATAGTTAGTGGTGAGACGAGTTAGGGTGAAGTGACCTGAGAGAGAGAGAGGAACGGCTGGTGAGACAGGGTGACTTTTTTTTCGGCAGGTGAGATATAGGTAAATTTTAGGAGGCTTAAGATGGAGAAGGTCTAGTGGAGAGAGAGAGGGGGAGGGAGAGAGAGAAAAAAAAATTAGATAGCCAGATAATTTAAGATACAGAAAAAACTGTTAAAATGGAAGATAGCTCTGGGGAAGTGATGTTTCCAGTGGAGGCGGACCAGGCCCACTACCTGACCGTCATGACCTGCCCCTGGAGATGGCGCACCCCCTCCCCGGGACACTCACCCACGCCCTCACCCACGCCCACCACGCCCACCTCACCCATACCCACGCCCACCACACCCAGATCACCCATACCCACACCCACACCCACCACGCCCTCATCGCCAGTACCCACACCCACACGCACGCCCACACTGGAGGAGCCCCGTACCAGGTTTGGGCTTGTGGTTGGGCAGGGTGAGGGAGTGCAGCTCGGGGAAGCGCCCTCACCCTCACCTGTAGCCTCTGTGGGTGTGGGGAGGAAGAGTGTGGGTGTGACAGGGGGTGTGGTGGGTGGGGGAGGTGCCGTAGGGGGTATGGATGTGGGAAGGAATAAGGGTGAGGGTTTGAGACAGGGTGTGGGTGAGAGGGGTGCTGTGGGTGTGGGGAGTGTGGGTATAGGTGTGAGTGGGGCTGAAGGGGGTATTGTGGTAGGGGAGGGTGTGGGTGGGGCTGAGGGGGGGGATACGAGCATTAGTGTAGGCGATAACGTAGGAGCTGGGATGGGGGAGCTGGAAGGTGCGGGTGCGGGTGCGGGTGCGGGCGATGAAATGGAGTGTGTGGTGGTGTCCCTGGATTCCTCCCGCGCCGCCTCCCTCACCAGGACCTGCAAGTGGGCCGGATATAAAAAGGTAAAGCCAAAATACAGTTCTCTATACGCTGTGCACTTTGACTTGGCCAGACCTACCATCTCTCCATCTTGAACTGCAGGACTATAACAAGGAATGAACAGTGAACCTGGAATATGATGCCGGTCACGAAGAATGCTAAAGAAAGGGTGGAGAATAAGCACATTGGAAAGGATGGAGAGTTTTTTTTTGACATACATTAAAGTTACAAAAGGAGGAAAATCTCTACCAATTCAAGGTGCACTGATTAAAGCATCCTATGACACACCTTAACGTAATAATTTCTGCACCGTTTGTCAGGTGGGTTAGAACGGTCCGGGCTACCTCTTCCACATTGATTCCTCCCTGTGCAGACGATGGAGAATATTTACAAACAATATATAATACGCCATTGAGGTGTGCTGTCCTTCCAAAATCTGTGAGGAAGAGGTGCCAGGGAGCCTCCAATGTCCACGTGAATACAGTCCTTTAACACATCTTTTGACACATCTCTAACACACCTAACATAGTACAGAGTGGTGTGAGTGGACTTAACATTGGTCTTGACATTGTGGCGTACAGAAGCATAGAATTACTTGATTACACACACACACACACACACACACACACACACACACACACACACACACACACACACACACACACACACACACACACACACACACACACACACACACACACACACACACACACTCTCTCTCTCTCTCTCTCTCTCTCTCTCTCTCTCTCTCTCGTAATGCGCTCGAGCACGGGGGGGATACAGATATAAATACATTATGCAGAGGCAGTGTAGTGGCATTAGCAAGGATGTTTTAATGGAGTGTCGGGGGAGTGCATGTGAATAGCCATTGGAATTATTTAACACGCTCAGTACGAGAGAGAGAGAGAGAGAGAGAGAGACAGAGACAGACAGACAGACAGACAGATTGTATGTGAGCTATCTCCAAACTATTCAACTATGCAGAGACTTTTCTGACTGACCTGTAGCCTCCATCATCTCCTAAGGTGGAAGGGGAAAGAATAAACTCGACTTTAACTGCAACTTACTGAGGAAAAGTCGTCCTGCTGAAAGGGTTACTGTAATCGTCTGATGCTGGCAAGAATACAATAGGCAGATCAGTATGGTAGTGAAGAGGTTGGTGGTTTTAATTTTTTCCTGTTTAATTTTGCTCAGTACACTGCATATGGCTGACTAGCACTCCCAAACATAACACCGTAGCATACCATATCACACACACACACACACACACACACACACACACACACACACACACACACACACACACACACACAGCACCTCAGTCAACGTCCCCATGTCTCCGTTCCCTCATCCTCACCAGTACAGAACTTCGGTGATGTCATTTTTTCGCTACTCCCTCCCCGTCCCCCTCCGTCATGCCAGCTCCTGTGTGTCGTGCGGGATTATCCTTAACTTCCTCAACTCTGTCGCCAATTTTTCATCAAGTATGGAGTACATGGTTGTTAGGTCCTTGTCTGGCAGGAGTTTGGGAGTTTTATTCATACCCACTGTACCCTCCTGCCTCATCGAATTTAATGTAGGAGTATAAGTTCTATAGGAGGGTCGTATTCTGAGCGGCTTTGGAGATTCCGTGGCACGTTTTTCTCGGCGATTTACTCTGCATGTGACAGCTCAGTGTTACTTTGAATGTTACTGATGCAGATTACCTCGATGTTAAAGCGATGTTGATGTGTAATATGTAAAATAGATTAATCAGGAAGAAATGCTAAGAAACCTTCCGTGCTGCCTGGAATACGACCTTAAGATTGTAGTCCTTATATTGTTTTTTTATGGCCCAAGAAGTGACGTAAATACTTCACAACGACAACTTGTTTTACTTTTTCGTAATACATCTTGACTGTTTAATTTCATACGTCTTGATATTGTTTTTATTAAGTGAAGAAACATCTCGCAGTGAAGGGGTTAGAAACTACTGGTATAAAATATCTTCAAAATTTTTATGTAATCTCGACCCTGTAGGAAGAACAGCAAGATGTCCTGAGGCTGAAGGGTTTATATGACTGAATTGATGTGACAGGAATTTGTTTACCAGTTCACCGTCAAAACATCGACAGAGCTCCAATTACTCGAGTCAGCCCAGTAACAAGATAAATTCTGACTCCTAGTGTAAAAACCCTTAAGTAATAATCAGATTCTGCAGACGCTTGGGTGAGTTATGCTTGTGTAACAGTCTGTTGGAAAATCTTGTCTTTTTGTGTGCGGTGAGACTATGCTGTATATGAGGCAGAAAAAAAAAAAAATCTGAGGCAGACCAGAATACATTTTTATTATTATTTTCAGCCAGAGTGTGAATAATGGTCATTTGTAATATTTTTGGTGCTCAAAGTTACTACAGTTTTTAATACTTTTAGTGTCTTAAATTATTCTTGGACATAGTAAATCCATTCGTTGAAAGGAGACAAAAAATGCAGAGTAGGTATATGGCAGTCATGGGGTTAAGAGCAGGTAGGACAGGGATTCCAAACCTCTTTATGACTGTTTTAAAGGAGCGTATTTTGTCAGGTAAAGCGGCTTTCTGACTCTTCATGAGCACTTTAGCACTCATCACATCTTGAAAGTTTAATATGTACTATTTATGTCTTCTTAATGTCGACATTTAAGCATAATATCCAGTGCGAAATTGCGAATATTAACGTCCGTATGCAGAAATAAACTAGAAAGGATGATGTACTAGAGAGCCTCCAAAGATTACGAGAATACGGCCACAAGTCTACTAGTAGTAACTCCAGGCTTTTGTGAGTATGAACCCGATGCACTGCTGGAGGCTGAATCTTCCTTTCTCCTGCAATCCACAAGCCTCCTTTTGAAGGGTAGGGAGGGAGATGATGGACAGTTGTATAACCAGGCAGTGGCGCCATCCAGTGTCACCACGTGAATGCGTCCCTCTCCACCACCACCCCATGTCTAAAAGGACAGCCTAAAATCAAAAGGGTGTTTGGGAGACGAGAGGACAGAGATAGAGCACTGGTGGTGAAACGGAAGATAGTGGTAGTAAACAGTGATTCAGAGTTTATTTACGTCCCCTCCTCCCCCCTTCTCTTTTCCTCTCCTGCCCCTCCTCCTCCCCTCACCCTCCTCCTCCCTTTTTCCTTTCCTCTCCTCCCCCTTCTACTCCCCTTTCCCTTCCACCTTCAAACCCATGTATTTATTTAATTTCCTTTTTATATACTCCGGCAAACAGTCCTCGCCATTGTGGAACTCTTTGTAATCCTCAACTGATTCTTAAATTACAGGAAATGCAAGAAGGTTCTTGTGGTAATACTAAAAGTTTTCTCTCTCTCTCTCTCTCTCTCTCTCACACACACACACACACACACACACACACACACACACACACACACACACACACACACACACACACACACACACACACACACACACACACACACACACACACACACACACACACACACACACACACACACACACACACACACACACACACACACACACACCTAACAATCATCTTCCTAGAACGTGCCGGTACCAAGACAACTTCGTACCCAGGCCAGGAATTGTCGCACACTGCCCCCCAGACGTAAACACTGGCCCGCGGCGTGGTGTGCTTGTTTACATTTGATCATTTTTACCTCGTGTTTTGTGGGAAGAGTTGTAATATTTTGTAATTATTATACCTACACCGTGTAATAATTTTTGTTGTGTGTACATTCGACAGTTTCCTCAAAATTACAGTACCGGTAGCGGTGTTGTGCAAGGTGATGTAATAAGCTGAAAGAATTGTTCCTACGGTGTATGATTTTGGTTATATTTGCCTATTTTTTCCAGTTTACAATACGAGCTGTGGGAAAAGTTGTAATATTTTCTAACACTTACCCTACTGTCTGCTGCCACTTCTACATAACTGAGGTCGTGGTCCACTCGTAACGATAAATAGACACCGAACAGTAACTTTGAGTCCCATTACGCATACGATCTCCATTGCCAATCAGACTTTTCAGGATATTGTATAAGAGTTTAATAATTATCTCCGCCAATGAAATTGGAGGATTTTATGTATTCACATATGTTTGTCTGTTTGTTTGTTTGTCCACACGATATCTCCAAAAGTTCTCTGTGAATTTCAGTGAAATTTGTATGGAAAGGTGGGCCTTGAGCCAAGAAAGAATTGCTTAAATTTTAGGGCGGATCCGAATCCGGAGTATCCCGCACAATATCTCCAAAAGTTCTCAGTTAATTTCAATGAAGTTTTGTGGAAGGGTGGTCCATGGGCCAAGAAAGAATTTATTAAATTTTGGGGCTGATCCGGATCCGAATCCTGTGTATCTCGCACAATATCTTCAAAAATTTTCCATGAATTTCAATACAATTTTGTGGAAGAGTGGGCCATGAGTCAAGGAACAGTTGATTAAATTTTGGGGCGGATCCGAATCCCATGTATTCCACACACTATCTCCACGGATAAGGATCTTTGTTAATGGCATTGGTGGGGGTATGTGCTCTCTGAGTGCTTTCTAGTTGTGTTTTGACTTCACACTAGCGAGACTTGTTCAAATGGAAGAGTATATGCCCACTTAACGAAACTGTCTTTATTGAGAAGCTGCAACCCTTTGATTCCGACTGTGACCTGCTTCAGTTATCTTTCCAGTTCGGCCGTAGAGAAGAGTGAGAGTATTGTCCACTGGTGTACCAGAATTTCGTGCTGACGTTCCAGATCAAATTTGTCAGTATCATCCTCCATGCATATTGAATTGGCGATAGTCAGTATGGAGGCCACAGATATTCCGGGGTTCCAGCGTCATCCAATTTGTACACCTTAACGGGATATGCCACCCTGTGTGTCTGCCCATTTCGAAATAGTCATGGTGTCCTGGCGTGATATATTGTATGGCCGTAATATTTCACGTACTGTGTTGCTGTTACTTCCTCCCTGATATTCGCCGTTCGGGTAGTTCCTTTTCGCTATTCTGTGCACGTAATTACCTCCGTCAACGAAGTTGGAGGAGGTTATGTATTCACCTATGTTTGTCTGCTTATTTGCTGCTCCACAAGATATCTTCAAGAGTTCTCAATGAACTTGAATGAAAATTTATGAAAGGGTGGGCCATGGGCCAAGGAAGAATAACTTAAATTTTAGGACAGATCCAGATTCGGATCCAGAGTATCCCGCACAATATCTCCAAAAAAAATCTCAATGGCTTTCAGTGAAAATTTGTAGAAGGGTGGGCCATGGGCCAAGAAAAAATTGATTAAATTTTTGGGGGAATCCGGATCCTATGTATCCCGCACAGTATCTCCAAAGTTCTCAATAAATTTCAATACAATTTTTTGACAAAGTGGGCCATGGGTCGAGGATCAGTTAAATAAATTTTGGGGCAGATCCAGATCCTATGTTTTCCACACAATATCTCCACAGGTCCGGATCCGGATCCTTTTTAATGGCAATGGCATTGGCTGAGGAATCCGCTCTGAATACATTCTAGTTAATATTACTACCACCTGTACAGGTTTGCGGAGAAATGTAGTGTTAGGTCTGTGTACATAGAAGAGCTCTTAGTGTATATATATATATATATATATATATATATATATATATTGTGTGTGTGTCTGTGTTTACCTCTTCACTTTGGTAATGTCTGTTTTATTCTTGCCACATCCACACAATTTCACTAACTATGGTAAAAGTTGTTGTGAAGGGGTTAGGATTAATCAGTATTAATTCCCCCCACTGCGAAAGTTCGTCTTCACAGAGGTATAAAAATAACACGAGGAAGACGTCCTCAGGCTGAAAGAATTGCTTATGATAAGAAAGTACAGAAAGAAACTCGGAAATCAGGACAGTATTTTTGTGTGATAGTATGATCAGTTGTTCAGACGGAAGAATTGTACCCTCACTGAAATTATGGTACAACTTTTATAGACCGAAGCATTGTATCTTCATAATACATTCAGTATGTGGATACAGGTGAATTCAGCACGGCATTATTTCCCATCTGGCTGGTCGCCCAGGTACTGCCACTACTCCAGTACTATTAATGATAAGGTACTGAGATCCTAAAGCGGATTATCTGCAGCAAGACTGTGTATTACAGATGGCAGGGTATTGCTACGGAAATTGAGGTGATTGCTCTGTCCCCGAGTTTAAACCGAATAGTATTCCCAGGAGAGCTACTTGTAGTAGTTGGTGGTGATGGTGGTGGTTGTAGTAGTAGTAGGAGTGATAGTAGTTGTATTAGTGGTAGGAGTGGCAGTAGCAGTAGTTGTAGTAGTAGTGGTGGTGGTGGTGGTAGGAGTAGCAGCATCAGCAGTAGAAGGTACTGTTGTAGTAGTGTGGATACCAGTACCGTGCCAGGAAGCGAGTAAGGGTCCAGATACACATTTCTGGGCATTTCATTTTGGCTCTAAATTGGGTCCATTTTTCCTGTGTTGTGTGGGGTATAATATGGTTCCTTCACACGCCTCCCACCTGCCCCCGTGTGGTATATTCCTTAGCACCCTTTTCTTAGCGATACCTGTTACACTTTGATATTCTCTTTCTGGTTATTTAGCAGTGCTGGTGTATTTACTCCTGACAGTTTGCATCGATAACACAGAAGAGGATACGGAGTTATAATATGTAGAATAAATAACTAAGGAACAGGTGTTGTGCAGTTTCTGAGGCCATAAGTGTACGGTTTTAAAGCTGTCGAAGTGGGAGTTCCTTTATGAAAATGAATGGATAAATAAATAAATAAATTAATTAATTAATAACTGTTTATTTGAAACCGCGCTTGCCAGTAGAATATATTAGTGGCAAGGGTAATATATAAAAGGATGCCACTGCATGAAAGTGGTAAAAAAATATTAGAAGTATCATCTTTTATTATCAAGCAGTAAAGCGCGCGCGCACGCACGCACGCACGCACGCACGCACACACACACGCACACACACACACACACACACACACACACACACACACACACACACACACACACACACACACACACACACACACACACACACACACACAATGTAATTCTTTATCAGTGTCCTAAACCTGATCCATAAACATCTTTGGACCTAATCACAGAATTCTCCGAAGTCTTTTCATCGGCGAGTAAGACTTTCCACTACTGTCAGGACCGTGTGTGTGTGTGTGTGTGTGTGTGTGTGTGTGTGTCCGTCCAAAAGAGCTTTTTTTTTTGTACTGGGGTCGGTATGTCTACTGTCTCTGTTCTCTGCTACCGTTTTGGTCTCTCTCTCTCTCTCTCTCTCTCTCTCTCTCTCTCTCTCTCTCTCTCTCTCTCGATGAATATCGAACCACTGGAGTAAAATGAATTTGAGGGAGAGAGAGAGAGAGAGAGAGAGAGAGAGAGGCTCAGTGTATAAGACACCCAAAGTAGCAAATATAAACTCTTCGTCAGTGTGTGTGTGTGTGTGTGTGTGTGTGTGTGTGTGTGTGTGTGTGTGTGTGTGTGTGTGTGTGTTTCAGTAGAGAAGTGAGGAGTAACACACACACACACACACACACACACACACACACACACACACACACACACACACACACACACACACACACACACACACACACACATTCCTCCCGCTCTTAAACCCGGCTTGACTTACATGTAGGGATGCCATAATGTTTACACAGCGCGATAATACCACTTGGTGTTGATGGTATCGCATGGTATGGCGTTCACCGGCTGCTATTAACCCCTTCATGGTGTGGTGTTGGTGCGGGACGCCTTCACGTGGTGGCACCGATATAACTGACGGGTACTTAAATAAATGTCCTTCAACCCCCTTCCAATCCCCCGAAATGGGAATGGTGGATTGCAGGAGACGGACAATTTCAGTCTGCAGTCCACTGGGTTTACGTCCACATGTACCTTAGGCTTCAGCTACTACCGTACAACTACGGCCGAGTTGTATGTGACATGGAAGGCTTCTTAACACTACATCCGTTACGATTTATCTTGTTATTTTTATTATTACACCTTAGCATTCCCGTTTGTGTTACATTTTTTTTTGTGTTGAAATAATATGGATTAGTGGTATAGAAGAAGATACTGAGGTGTTATGTGCCGAATGAATCGCTAAATAGTTGGCGTTAGGAAATTCTGACACCACTTTGAATTCTCCGGTAATCCGATGGCGTATTATTTATTTTATGCGTGCTGTCCCTAGACGATATTATTCAGCTGAGGGGAGACCATTGGAACTGGAGGGATTGGGTTTAGCCTTCACAACACCTTCAGCGCCAGATATCCTCTCTAAGTTTAATGAAATCATTTGAAGGCAGCAGTAAGATCTAAATATGTCGTGGGAGAGAAGTGGATGGCCCCTTGAATGCGAGTTGAGTAGAAATCTTGAGGCAGGAGCACGAATGAAGTACAAGTCTTCATCGTACATGGAAAAGTTTACCCCTCCAGTGCCAGGACGATGGAGATGACCCTTTCACAACTGCAATGTTTCTTTTATTTTTTTCATACTGTCTCTAGAGGATTTTATTCAGCCTTGGAGAGACTATTCAGACTGGAGGAGCAACATGTTTCCTTCACCAGCTCGTAGGTATCAGTGTGTGGGGGCGCTTCCAAAACTGATGAATGTAGAGTGGTGGCAGCAAGAATATAACAGTAATATCAAGCCACCGTCGTATTCAAAGGGTTAATGGGCAGTGATTCTGGCCCCTCCATATTGAGAGGTCTGTTAAGGTGAATGAAATCATCGGGGCATCGCAGTATAAAAGCCGTGATCGTATCGAAGGGATCAGGTGAGAGGTGGGTTTGGTGGGAGCTGAGTTGGTGAAGGAGGTTAATGTAGTGTTTATCGGTACTCATAGATATCGCGAGTTAGGACATTAATTTTAGCATTTTCTGTACATAGCTCTCTCTCTCTCTCTCTCTCTCTCTCTCTCTCTCTCTCTCTCTCTCTCTCTCTCATCCAATACCCACCTTTAATCTATCGGAACCAAAATGCTTTCCAGATAATAACACTCGGACGCCGGAGTAGAATCATTATTTTTACCTCTCTCTTTATGTTATATCGAAAACCAAGGGAAATAGTAGCAAGGCTGGGTGGTGTGGGGTGGTGAGAGGGACTTGTGTGAAGGGGAGGGGAGGGAGAGTGAAAGGGAAGAAGGAAGAGGGGAGGATAAATGGATTTCGAGGGAAAGGGGAGAGAAGTAGGAAGAGGGGAGTGGGAGGGTGATTTGTGTGGAGGAGAGGGGAAGGGAGAATGGGGTGTAAGGGGAAGAGTGGAGGGAAGGAAGGAAGAGTGAAGGGGGAATGGATTGTAAGGGAGGCGGGGGGAAAAAGGGAGAGATGGAGAGGGAGAATGAATGGTGAGGGGGCGATGAGAGGAACTTTTGTGAAGGAAAGAGGAAGGGAGAGGGGAGGGACAATGGACGGTGAGGAGGAGAGGAGAGGGAAGGAGAACAGATTGTGAGGGAGAGGGGAGAGGGGAGTGAGAGAGGGAGGAAGGGAGAGCGAAACTGGGAGAAACAGGAAGGGAAAGGAGGGAGCGTGGACATGGTAAGGAGAGAGGGAAGCAGAGAGGAAGGAAGGAATTGTGAAGGAGGAAAAAGAAGAGAGGGAGTGAGAAGGAGGAAAGGAATGCATTCGGGGAGTGGAGACAGGGATATGGGAGGAGATAGAGAGGACTTTGAAAGGAGGAAAATGGGAGTGAGGTGGGGAGGAAGGGGGTAAGTAAGAAGGAAGAAGGGAGAGGAAATAAGAGGGGGGTGAGAAAGAACTTGAAAGGAAAGGTAAGGAATGAGAGTGAGTAAGGTAAAAGGGAATGAGAAAGAACTGAGAGAGTGAAGGAGGGAATGCAGAGGAAAGCAAGTAGCAACGTCCTATTGGTCCCATCGGGGCTGTTTTGGTACAAGGATAGGTTAATATAAAGGTACGGTATCAGTTTAATGAAGTCAAAGAAAGGATACAAAAACACCAAACCCTCCAGTCGAAGATGATAGGAAAAACTGAACAGGACTACCATGTTAAATAGAAAAGTTGTCTTGGAAATTTCATAGGGAAGAATAAATGGGTATCATATTCAGCACGTGAAGGAGACAGCAACATAAAGTCAGCATTAGGTACATATCAGTGTTGGTCTGCGGTTGTCCTCCACGCTTTGCATTGCAGAAAACATTATACCTCGTACTTCACACATGTATTATTCAGGAGGGAGAGGGGAGACGGAGAAAGCAAGGGATGGTAAGGCTAGGAGGAGGAGGAGGAGAGAGGAAGAGTTGGGAGGAGGAGAGGAGGGAGGGATGAAGAGACGGGAGAGGAGGAAGGATTGACGAGAGAGAGAGAGAGAGAGAGAGAGGAAGTAGAAGTGGGTGGAGGGTTTAGAGAGCGGAAGGAAAACAGGGATTACTGGAAGGGGCAGGGAAGTACCGTATATTTTTAAGTATGTAAAGGAAGGGGAAGAAGAGGGGAGGAGGTAGGGAGGAATAAGGAAAGGAGGATAGTGTGGGAGGAGGGGAGTGAGAGAGGTTACGAAAGGGAAGGAATAACAGTAATGATAGGGAGGCAAATGAGAGGAGGAGGAGGAAGAGGAAGAGAAGGAGGAAGGAATAAGGAGGAGATTGAGAGGACTATGGAAGAGGAAGAGAGGAAGAAAGAAGAGGAAGAACGAGAGAAGGATAGGAAAGATGGGACGAAGATACAGGGTGGCATGAAGAAGGAGGAAGGGAGAGGTTTGCATAGGGAGAGGAAGGAAGAAAGGATGAAAGAGAAAGTGAAATTAGAGAGTGACGGAAGGGGGGGGGGAGAAATGAGAGGTAACAAGTGGGGGGAGACAAGAAGAGAAGGGGAGGAAGAGGTAAGGTGGAATAATGAAGAGGGAGAGAGAAAGAGGGAAGGAGGAGAGCAGGGAGTGAGGTAAGAGAGAGGGAGAGAGAGAGAGTAAGGAAGATAGAAGTTAGAGGAGTTGATAAGCAAGGGGAAAGGGGAGGAAGAGGAGAGAGAGAGAGAGAGAGATTAGGAAAGATGAATTGGGAGGTAGGAAAGGAGAATTTAGTTGATAAAGAGAGGATGAATGGGAAGGAAGGGAAATGAGGGAAGTAAAGAAAAAAGGGGGTGGGTGGGGGAGGCGAGGGGGAGGTTTACTGAGAGAAGGGATTAGGAGAAAGGAGGAAACATCGAAGTGGAAGGGGATGGGGGGGAGAGGGAGGAAGAGGGGAAAGAGATAATAACGAAAGAGGGGGTGAAAGGGTAGCAAGAAGAAGGAAAAGAGGAGAATGGGAGAGGGGGAAGGAGATGAAGAGGGGGGACATAAAGGAAGCACGCGAGGAAAGGGGGGATGGAGAGAGGGAGGGGTGGACGGGGATGGAGAGGGGTGATGGAGGGGGATTGAGAAGGGGGGATGGAGGTAGCGAGGGCAGCGAAGTGGTAAGAGGGGGTCGAAGCGAATGATAGGATCCATAAATTGTTACCATCAGCATTATTGGGTTGAGAGAGAGAGAGAGAGAGAGAGAGAGAGAGAGCAAAACTTAAGGGAAGAGAAGGGAGTAATGAGAGGGAAGGGAAGGAAAGAAGTGAGATTAAGAGAAAGAAAAGCACGTAGATGAAAGACACGAGGAGATTTGAGAGAAGAGAGGACGGAAGAAAGTTGAGGAGAGGGGATGAAAGGAGAACAGATAAGGAGAAGAGGGAAGATTAAGGCGGGAATGAAGGAGGAGGGAAGAATACAGTGAGAAAGAGAAGAGAGAGGGAGAGAGGAAGACAGATAAAAGGACAGGACGAGAAAAGTAAGAGAGAGAGAAGGAAAATGGTGGGGAGAGAGGGAGGGAGAGAATGAAAGAGGGGAGAAGGAAGAGAGGGAGATAACAACGGAGATTAAGAGGAGAGAGGAACGAAGGGAGAGTCTAGGGAAACAGAGAATTAAGGAGGGGAAAGAGAGAGATGGGAGGAAGAAATAATAAAGGAAGAGGAAATAGAGGAGGGAAAGGGGAGGAAATAGGGCGAGATGAGAGAAGAGGGGTTAGGTAAAGATAATGAAAGAGGAGAGGGAGAAGGGAAGAGGAGAGAGAATGAAAGAGGAGGGGGAGAGGTAATGAAAGAGTAGGGGGAAGGGGGAGAGGGGGAAGGGGGAGATAATGAAAGAGGTGGGGGAGAGGGAGAGGGAAGGGGGAGAGATAATGAAAGACAAGGGGGAGAGGGGAGGAAATAATGGAGGGGACGAAGGATAGGGGGGGAGGGGGAGGGGTGGTTACATCAGCAACAAAGCCAGCCAACACAAACACGCACACATACACACCTTAACTGTCACACATTAAGGTAATTGCTCGCTACCTACACACACGTACACATACACATACTCCTTACCTTCTCTCACGTTGGACCAGGACGGACTTGCACTTACTGTATATCACACACACACACACACACACACACACACACACACACACACACACACACAGCTTGGCTTCTCGCACAAGTATGCAGTAAAATACATGCTCGTAATTCGTGTGAAAACGTGGACGTACACTGTCATACACATAAACAGACACACACACTTGTAAACACACATAACATTCACTTATTCTTATTTACATGCGCTCCACGTTCTCGCCTAAACACACACACACACACACACACACACACACACACACACACACACACACACACACACACACACACACACACCTCGTTACCCGTTTGTTTTATATTCGTTGCAAACACCTATTACACATAACCAGTACACACAACGGATGTATAACACACACACACACACACACACACACATACACACACACACACACACACATGCAACCCTCGTTACCTCGTAATTGGAACACACGCACACCAGTCGGTCCCTCGCTACACATACATACACATTTACACACACACACACACACACACACACACACACACACACACACACACACACACACACACACACACACCTCACGCATACATTAGCCCCTCTCCGTACACACATGGGCGCATCCGTCTGTACATATACACATATCAAGAGAGATTCTCGTTACATGTGTGCATGCATGCATATCTACATACATGGATACTTACATACTTAAACACATGACTACATATAAGACATACGTACGTATACAATATATACATAAACATCATCACTTTGTTCTCCTACATAAGGCTGTAGCTAAACACATACACATCACCACCGCATCACCCCAAACATACGCATACACATACCTACACAGTATACACATAAACAACACCATTACATCACTTACAGACATACGCACACATACATGCCTACGTAATATATATGTTAGTATCATCATTGCATCCCTTACATACGTACACATATTGGTACGCACATATTCAGCCATATCAACACAGTATATACATAAACATCACTGCATCACCCCGTCAGGTATTTACACACACACACACACACACACACACATTATGGAGAGGCTTACTGCATAATGCCCTTCTAAACAGGGTGGAATCAAAGGCTTTTCGTCTTATCAACTCATCTCCTCAGCTCACGCGCTTCAATCTCTCTCTTCGCCGCAATGTTGCATCACTTTTACGATTGCTGTTGCAGTGGACACGTGTTTCACCAAAATCTCTGTCTGCATGCCTTCTCCATTTCAGCAGGCACGCAACACTCTTCTATCCACACAATCCCTGGAACTCCTTAGCCCTCTCACGGTCGAAACAAGTCTGTACATTTACTATAGGTATCGCCACCATTTTATTCATCGGTTAGTGAGTTGCAGGGAGTGTTAACCTTCTGCAGGCACTTCATACTGCTGCCAGTTTTATGTATTCAACTTGGGAAGGGTCTATACTATACTCTGTTTACTCAAACTTGACCTAAAATTTTCATCTCCCCTGTATTCAGCTAGGGAAGGAACTTTGCTATTCGTTTTTACTTTATCGTAGCCTAAAATTGCCATCTCTTAGTCTTAAATGTTGGGTTGTAACAGAAGATTAACACTAGAATACGGTGCTAATCATGAAGAAGCGCTATGTAAAGGATGTAGAGCCGTACTGTTGTCTTTTCGTACCACCAAGCTGCGTGAAGCTGCAAAAGGACGAAAATCAAGGCCAATTTAAAGCAAGTATAGTGAAGAGGTTATTGCAGAAACTTACCGTCTCACCCTCCCAGTTCGAAAAGGCTGTCCTGTGGTGACCGGGGGGGGAAAAAAAAAAAAAAAAAAAAAAAAAAAATGTTTGGAGCCAGGTAAGACTGGTAAATGATGGGACGTGTACGTGTAAATACAAGAGTAGCATCAGTGAAGGTGTCATGTCCAGTGATCAGCTCCTTGAATTTTTTTTCCTTCTGTGTGTCTCTGTGCTTATTACTAACAGGTTTGTGACTCCTTCTCTCTCTCTCTCTCTCTCTCTCTCTCTCTCTCTCTCTCTCTCTCTCTCTCTCTCTCTCTCTCTCTCTCTCAGTTTATCCTTACTGTGTCTAAGCATTTATTTTCAGTTCCATAAGAGCCCTTTATAACTGGAGGGGTAATACATAGCCATCATTACTTCCTTCACTACTGAGGTGCGGTCTTACGCTAAATAAAGTCATCTGGCAGCAACGAGAACAAATAAAATTAAGTCTCTGGGCTGAAGGGGTTAAAGGCAAAGTATTCGGGCATCAAAAAATGAAAGACTCTCGACTCCAGTTTTCTTTTGTTTGAGTTGCTTTGGAAGGGATAACTTTAGCGGTCTTTCTGCTGGTGGTTTCTTTTTTTCTGCATAAAATATAAGAAGCAGTAGGATTTTTTATACATTGTCACTACATACCACATACACATTTACTTAAAATACTTACATTATTTGCACAAAACTCTCTCTCTCTCTCTCTCTCTCTCTCACACACACACACACACACACACACACACACACACACACACACACACACACAGAGGAAGCAATTCAGGAAGAAGGATAATTGTGGCCACGGGAGGTACTAAGATCACACGAGAGAGAGAGAGAGAGAGAGAGAGAGAGAGTAACGCCAGAAGAATAGAGGGAGGAGAGAAAATGGAGAAAGAACGAGGTAGAAAAGTTTTAAGAGAAGAATGGAAAAGGAGGAGCGAAGAACACCAGAGTTGAGACAGGAAGGATTAGGGAAGTAGGACAGGAGAGAGACAGGGGGGGGAGGTAGATAGATAGACAAGAGGGCGGATAAACGGATAGATACCGATAGATAGATGAGAGACATGTAGATAAAACGATAGATACATACATACATACATAGAGAGAGAGAGAGAGAGAGAGAGAGAGAGAGAGAACCTCTCATAAAAAGCACAGACGGTATCAAAAAGGAAATAAAAGACGCTATCGTACTGAAGGGGTTAAGGGAGAAGGAAGGAAGAAGGGAAGGGAAGGGAAGGGAGGAAAGAGAGCCCAGGTATAGAAGGAAGTATTGCGATTTAACTTTTTTCCCTATAATCTCCTCCTCCTCCTTTTCCTACTCCTCCTCCTACTCTTTTTACTGCAGTAATCTCCCTCTTAATCTTCTCCTTTATTTTACTTTCTCCTTTTATTTTCCACTTTCTTCTCCTCGTCTTTTTCTGCATCTTCCTTCCATGTCACGTTTCCTCCATTTTTCCTTCCCTCCTTCCATGTCTTCTCACTCTCATTCCTACTTTTTTTTTTCTATTTTTTTTCCCTCATTTTCTTCTTCCCTCCTTTCGTTTCATAGTATCTCCCTTCCCTCACGTTTTCCTCTCCTCTTCTCCTCCTCCCATTTCTTCTTTTTTTCTTTCCTAAGTCTCTTTTCTGTTTAAGTTCCTTCCGTTCTTTACTCTTTTTCCTTCCGTTCCTTCTCTCCTTCTTATCTTCGTCTTCGTCTTCTTTCCTTTCATTCTTCTTCTCCCTTCTTTTGTTCATTACTTTTCCATTTCTATTCATATTCGGTTTTGGAATTTTTCTTTCCCTTCTTCCTACCCTCCCTCCTCTCCTTTCTTCTTTTTTTCCGTCTATTTAATGCGTTTCGTCTCGCATCTTCCTTCCTTCCCGCCCTTCTTTTATTTCTCCTCTCCGGTTATCTTTATCCAGCCCACTCCCTTCCTTCCTTCCTTCCTTCCTTCCTTCAGTCCTTCCTCCCCCGTATCCTTTTTTTTTATTCTGATAAAATAGATACCATAATCTTTATCTGGATCACAACAAACATTAAAATCTCTCAATAAACAGAAGAAAGTCGTGTGGAGATAGCAAGAATAAACTATACTCCTGTGTTTTGGATTCCCCTGTGGCCTCCTTTTGTATTCCTCCCGCCATCAGGCCCATTAAACTATACTCCTGTGTTTTGGATTCCCCTGTGGCCTCATTTTGTATTCATCCCTCCATTAACCCCCCTTAGGTACGAGGACGTTCTTTTTATGCCTTTTCCCTGGTGCCAGTGGTATAGCTTTTTATGCAGCTCAGGGGAGAACTCTTTTAGTGTAGGGATTATATACAACTCCATTACCAATAATACTCTTCACGCTCCCCCTCTTTCCCTCCGCTCCTCCTTCCCTCCCCCCTTTCCCCTCCCCCCACGTCTTTTTCCTCCCTGTTCTTCTTCTTCCTCAACATCTCCCTCCCTTGCTCCTTCTTCGTCTTCCTCCCTTTCTCCTTCTCCTTCCTTTTCCCTTGTCGCATCTTTCCTTTCCCTCTGTCATTTCCCTCCTCCTTACCCACTTCCTCTTCTCTCCCATTCCCTCGCTCTCTTCAGGTACCCCTCCCGTCCTTCTCTCCTTTCCCTCTCCCGTCCACTAATTCTCCTCTCTTTCCTTCCCTTTCCCTCTCTCCCTTCCACTAACCCCCCACCCCTCCTTCTTTTCCTCCCTCTCCCACTTTACCATCTTTCTTTCCTCCCCTCTCCTCCTTTCCAATCCCCCATCACTTTCCTCCTCCCTCTCCACTTGCCTCCCCTCTTTCCTTCCTCTCCTGTTCCTCTCCCTACTTTTCTACCCTTCGCCTCTCCTCGACCACCCACCTTTCCCCCTTCCCTCCACCACTTCCCCTTCCCCTCCCTCTCCCCTCCCTCTCCCCTCACTATAGTCAGGAAAGGTGAAACTCGGGTAATTTTTCCTCTCCTTTTATACAAGTTACAAGAGTGTGGGAGGGGAGGGCTGGAGAAGAGGGCTTACCTGAGCTGAATAGGGCTGGGCAGGGTTGAATGGGAGCTGAGAAGGCGGGCAGAGGGACTGAGAATGGCAGAGTGGATGCGAATAGGTGCCGAGAAGAGATGGCAGTGAATGGGGGACAGTGAGGCGGTGAAAGACTTACATTTTCAGAGGTAATAAAACGGCACGAGTATATGTTGTGTTGGAGAGGGGTGACTTGGCTACATTAGTGCTACATTATAGTGTGTTATTTGACCTCTTATTACGGTGACGTTTGGATGCGAGTCAAAAATGGGGCGGGAATAAGTGACACTGAGATGGTTAAAGACGTACAGTTTTAGGGGTAAATATATGGTCTTTGAGAGGTTTGTCTTGGGTAGGTTATATTACATAATGTAACCTCTTCGGTATGATGGCATTTAGATGGAAGTGGGTGCCAGAAGGACGGGGCAGTACAGAGGGAATATTGAGATGGTGGGAATGTTGGTTACGTGGAAAAACGTGTTTGAAAGGGGTAACTTGGCTAGGTTACCTGGTTAAAGCCGTTAAGGACGATGTCATATATTTATGTTACCGCCGGATGATTTTATTCAAGTTAGGAGAGGCCCCTCATTTTGTAGGAGTTAGATTGAGTTACTGTTATTGTCTTTAGGCAAAGGACTCTTTAGTTACCACTCATGATACCGGCAGACGAGTATGTTCTGCTGAGAGTCCCATCGTACTGAAGGACTCAAAGAAGCATCACTAAATCTCAAACGCTGCTGAAAGGGGGCGAGGTAAATGTGCCGGGCAACTGAGAGGGACGGCTCGGGAAGTGTTGTAAAACGGTGGGTTAGAAAAGGGCAGGATGTCGATGGGCGGTGGGTTACTCTTTGTGATTTAAGAACGGGTTAGCATCATCCTCATATATCTACACTGTCGTCGTGGTCGCCTTTATCATCATCATACTGTACAGTAGGCATCATCGTCATCGTAATAATAAATCATCATTTTCATCGTCATAGGAAGCAGCAGCAGCCTCATTATCATCATCATTATCATCAAGAGTACCAGGATCAGCCTAAGCCACTTCACTAAATCGAGTAGAACATGTTTTAAATGCTTGTGAATAGGGTGAGGTAATGGTGAATGAGAAGGGATGAAAAGGCAGCACCGAGTAGCTCCTGGCGTATGATAACTGAGGTAGAAAGGGGACACCGAATAGGGAACACGGAGATGATGAAATCCTTACACACTAGAGGTAAAAATATTTGGTGTTTGAGAGGGGTGACTAAGGTAGGTTGTGCTGGAGAGGGATGTCCCCACGTGGCAGCACCGATATTTCCTGGTAACTCCGCTGCCCAGTAGTACAAATGTCTTTCAAGTCTCTATCTGTTCCCCGGAATGGGGATGGGGCGCCACAAGACAGTGACAGTTTCAACTTGCAGTCCACAGGGTTTACGTTCATGTGAGCCTGGAGCTACAACATCAACCACAACAACACAACAGGATGAAAATAAGCGCCAATTAGAAAGCGAATTAATAGGTGGGGGAAGAAAAAGTCTGGATGATAATGACTAAGTGAGAGAGATATTACTACATTTTTCGTGTACGTAAAACTGTGTGGTCAGTGTAAATATATATATATATATATATATATATATATATATATATATATATATATATATATATATATATATATATATATAAAACCTCCCCATCGTCCTTTAAGAGGATGGGGAGGTTAATGAAGACTAAATCTCTAGATTGCTATGTTCAGTTGCAAGATTTAACACAGCCTTCATGGACCATGTCAGTGGTCACTGCTAGGATGCTGTGCCAAGCCGAGTTAGATCGTGTAGTAGCAGCAGGTTCAAAGAAAAGGTTTAATGAAGCAGGGAATAGGGGAAAATAGAGTTAGAAGAAAGGAAGAGAAACGCAGGGAAGATGATGGGTAAATAAAGAGAACAGGGTAGAGGGTTGAAAGAATATTGAAAAAAAAAGTTAGTGAAGGGTAGAAGAAACTGCCTTTAGGTAAAGGGTTAATGAAGAGAACAGGGTAGAAGAGAGGGAGGAAGAGAAATGTTGATGACATTCGAATCATGTTGAAAGGGTTTGGTGGGTATAAAAAAAATCGGGCTGAATGGGGACGAATTTTTATAATAAGACTAGTAAGATGAAAAGAGCTTTGACCAAATACCGTGAAGGGGAGGTGGCTAGGAGTGTAGGGGTGGTTTCGGAGTGGGGAAGAGGTGGGAGGGTGGAGGTGGGTGGAGGGACGAAGGGAAGTTGAGAGGGGCTGGGTGTTGAATAAGACAGATTACATGGAGTTGTTTATGAACTCACTTGAACTTAAAGTGTGTTAATTGATTGTTTCATCTCTTGTCTTTACCCATACACTTACCACAAACGTCATACGGTAGCTAACCAGTCAAGAGTGAATCATGGAGGGGAAGATAATGTTGTCATGTGATTTGGGTAAGATCCTAGATAAATTTGAATTCATGGGCAGTATCTTTAGAAGATCTTAACCAATTTCTATGATAATCATGTCTCCCTAACAGGTAATCAGCATCAGGAATCGTTTTGCTTTCTCTTATTTTTCACTTCTTCATTCACCCTTGCTCGGTTGTGCAGTGTTTGGTAGCTGTATTAAACATGAAAGTAATCAGTTAATCTTCTGCACAAATTAGGCGCCAGAAATGTTATGAATACAGAGGGAGGATATGAAGAGGGGTATTTTATTATTAACAGGGAGGGTGGAATTTTGTGTGGTAGCTGAAAAAATAATGGGTGTATTAATCGTGTGGGGGTGGGAACGACTGAAGCGAGGTGTGTTGACCGCACCTGTACTTTACTGCTGATGATTATGTTTGGTTATGATAAATAGTTATGTTGTACATATATTATAATGAGCTAGAAAGCACTCAGAGAGCGCATATCTCCGCCAGTGTCATTGCCATTAAAAAGGATCCGGATCTGTGGAGATGTTGTGTGGAATACATAGGATCCGGATCTGCCCCCAAATTTAATCAATTGTTCCTTGACTCATAGTCCTCTCATCCACAAAATTTTATTGGAAATCAATGATAACCTTGAAAGATATCGTCTGGACAAACAAACAAACAAACAAACAGACAGACAAACTTAGGTGAATATATAAACTCCTTCAACTTCGTTGGCGGAGGTAACAAGATTTTATTGCGGTTATGTATTTATCTATCTGTCTGTATGTCTGTTTTATTGTCAGTCTGTGTCTGTCTCTCCATCTGTCTATCTATGGTAATTGTAAATTTATGTTGTCCTATATCAACCTACTTACTGATCACTCTGAACTACAAACCACCAACCATTCCTATAATTGCCTCCTCATTCTGTGTTACTCTGTCTGTAATTACCAAGTACTCAGATTGCCCGCCTTACCTTCACCATCTGTTCTTTATGAGTTGGGCTGAGTTAGTTTGATCGTTCAGTCGTTAGGCTTGTAGTGATGATGCTGTACTGTGTTTGATCGAACCTGCCACATCCCTAATCCAGTCCAGTCCGGTTGATGCCTATGTATGCTGTGGCTGGAGGGTTGATTTGACTAGTAACTAAGGAGATTCTTTCATACCACATGAGTAAGGGAGTAGTTTATTTCCGTCAGGTGAAAGCAGACTGGCTATACCGATAGCTTTTGATCGATAGCGTCATTAGGATGATTTTAACCCATTCAGTCCGAGTACTCTTTTTTTATTTACATATTCTAATATTGTTTTTATTTTTGTATATTTATTTTATTTGTTTGTTTATTTATGTTGTTATTTGTTTTGTGTTGTTTCCGGACGATATTATTCTGTGTAAGAGAAACTGTTCGAAATGAAGAGGGTTAAAGGAAGCCATCAGCAGCCACTCCGCCTATCAGGGGTTAAGGGCACCTGTATTGACACTCAGGCTCCCATGACACACCCACCTGAATTAAGTAAAATCATGTGACGTTAGCTCCAATAAAATACCCGAGTTGTCGATATCATGAGAGGGTTAATTAGAGGTGTCACAAAAACGGTCGGGATGGCCACTGCTGAGGGGCGTCAGAAACATTCATTAACACAGCCTGGCACTGGACCGTAATTATGCCTGCTAATTAGTGGAGCTTCAATCATTGTTTATCTATTTCTGGAGTACATTTGCCATGTTTAGGTAATGATGAGTGTGGCTGTGTTAGACAAGTAGGCAGAGTTATTAAGGAAGCGCTATTTACCTCCGGTGCAGCGCATGTATGAACACGCACACTCACTGACACAGAATAATAAATTAGATAAAAGTAAGTATGGAGACAGAAAAATACGAGCTTAGCTCAAATTCTGTATACTACACCTAGATCACACACACACACACACACACACACACACACACACACACACACACACACACACACACACACACACACACACACACACACACACACACACACACACACACACACACACACACACACACACACACACACACACACACACACACGGCCTAAACGCTGGCTTAGCATTTAGGCAAATGAAGTTAAATTATTCCGTGACTTAACGTTTGTCCACATTACCAGGGTCAGCACACACACACACACACACACACACACACACACACACACACACACACACACACACACACACACACACATTGTAACCTGATGACTGTCTGTATGTTTTTCCATGTCAGTCCCCAGTTCTTGCTCTTTTATTGCACTTGTTGGTAATGATATCAGTGTTGGCAGTATTTGTAGGGAGAGAGACTCGATCCACATAGTAGTGTATCATTGAATAAATACAACAATACGATCACGGCTTTTATTTTTCGCTATTTTTCCTATTTCATATTTGTTTTTTACTTTTTCCTTTTTAAACTTCATTATTTTGCTGTTCTCGATTATAGTAACCCTTCTCCTCGATTATGTCCTTTACATTTTATTCTTTGTTGCTATCAGGTTATTTGCCCAGCTTAGGAGTACACCCTCGTAGTCAAAGGGTTAAGGGAAGGCTATACCTGTTGTAACATCTCTTGTTACTTGACTAGACTCGTGTGACCACAGCAGAAATATGCTGTGGAGTATGTCATGTTCAAGGGATTAACTTAGGAACATAACAGTAATGTACAGTATGCTTAGCTAGACTTTTTCCAGTTTTTACCTTCCCCTACCGTGACATAATTTTGTAGGTCATTCTTGCTACTCCGGACGATTTACTACGGTACTGAAGGATTTAAAGAAGCCCCTTTAAGCTTATTAGGGCGGTGACGTCTTTGGCTGATTTATTCTTGCTGCCTCCAGACGATGATATTATTTCTTGTACAGCAGCTTTGATGACCTTTCTTTAAGTAGATGTATAAGAGCTTTTATTTGTTACGTCTGTGCTTTATTTTTTATCTTTAATTATTAGTTGTTGTTTATTTATATTTATTATTATATTTAATCTCTAGTACATGGTTTTATATATATATATATATATATATATATATATATATATATACTGTATATATTACGCTGGGAGGCCCGTGTGATGGATTAAAGTTGACATGTGATAATGCACTGTGACCTACACCGCCTGTCATTTGTTCCCCTGTTGACATTTGTACAGACACTGAGTTACAGTATATGGCATTGCACACAGGTCTGTTTGTCTGTCTCTTGGGCTGTCTGTTTACGTTTACCCATTTCCTCCAGTCTGTATTTTTCTCGTTTGTGTTCGTTTGCTTGTCTCTGTCTTTTTCTGTCATCATTTATCACTTTCTTCCTTTCAGTTTATATTGTTCTGGTGTTTGTTCTTTTGTTGCTGTTTGTTTTTGTCATCATTTATCTCTTTCCTCTATTCAGCTTGTTTATTGTGTCTTTCTCTGTCCACATTTACCACAATTCTCCATTCTTTGTACACACCAGTATTGTCTTTCTGTTTGTTTGTTATGTCTGTTTCTGTGATCATTTACCCCTTTCCTCCATTTGTGTGTATACTGTCCTTGTGTTTGTCTGTTTCCGCCTCTTTCTAACACCCTTCACAACTTTCCTTCATTCCGTGTGTATAGTATTTGTGTTTATTTTTGTCTCCTTCATAATTTTTTACCCCTCATTCTGAGTCTGTTTGGCATTTTCATTGTCTCTTCTTTTTGTTACCATTCGCTCACATTACGTCCATTTTGTCTCTCATTCTCTTCTGTCACTTCGTCTAACCTCACCCTAACCACATTCTGTCATCATTCACCACTTCTTCATTCATCTCTGTCACCACTTAACCTGTCACCACATTCACCACTTACCATCATTCTGTCTGACGTTATGTCCTGTTGCACTGTCTCACTCTGCTGTTCCCCTTTTCATTCTCTTCTGTCACCACTTTATCACCACACGCCAAATTCCTTCAGGCTGTTCACCACTTCGTCTGTCATTCACTCTGTCACCATTTATTGTCACTCTTCCTCCTGTCACCCTTCACTCTCCATCGGTCCATTCATCATGTAGTCCTTTATTGCCGTATCAGAGAGTGGGGACCTTAAGCTAGATTGTTCGGTCCAGAGATCCAAGGCGAGTGACGGGTTGTTCGTCCATGAGTAGCATTATGTGGACAGTCGAACAGCTCTGTCGCCGAGTCTGTCTCTCTTTCTCTCTCTCTCTCTCTCACACACACACACACACACACACACACACACACACACACACACACACACACACACACACACGACTTACCACAGTTTGATTCATAGGTGTTTTTCCACATTTATTGTACATTTAAGAAGCATCAAAATTTTATCCCCGTTTTACGACTTCTTCAATAGCGTGTTTTATTTCCGGTTCATAGTTTATTGTGACGCTTTAATTGCTGCTTTTGTCTGCATGATTTATTTAATATTTTGCTGCGGTATATTGAACAGCTCGCTTTTTAGTGGAGGTGGAGATTTATATATATTTAGTTATTATTTATTTTTGTGCCCATGGAGGATTTTTTTTTACGTGTCATTAATGTCTACTTTACCAGGATTTACGGGTTAATGTATTGTGGATTATATTTCTTTATTTATTTTTATCTTTATTTATGACCCTGAAGAGAATTAAGGCCAAATATGATTAAAAAAAAAATATAGACATGTTTATTTCTGTTTTTGTTTTCTATTGTGTGGTTGATATAATGTAGCTACCTATAGTTCTTTCACGTTAAGTTGACCCAATATTCCCTCCTTGTGTAGCTTGTTTCCAAAAGCTCAGTGGCAGAATAAGGGAATACTGTGGCATTACATCCTTTTCAGTGCACTTATTCGTGACTAGCATCGTATCCAAGTGTTGATCCGTTGTAAACTCTGCATTCAAGATCGAGATGCGGCAATTATAGGCCAAGTTAGAGTAATAAGTGTATAGTCATTTCACCTTGTATTTGCTTTATATATATATATATATATATATATATATATATATATATATATATATATATATGAGGAAGAAGGAACCAAAGTCCAGAAGTCATGTGCTGTTTATTCCTACTTAATAGGTCATCAGTGTTTAGGTTTGAGCGGAAAGGTAATGGCGTGTATTTTTTTATTGCATTATTTTTCAGTATATGGCATTTTATTGACATTTGGTATTGAGCCTTTTGCTCTATTTTTCCTGTTATTGTCTGTATATTATTGACCTTTTTCCGTTTGTATTTCATTTTGTATTACTGAGATTTGCATCAGTTTTTTATTCCCATTGTTGTGATGAAGATGGTGACTCTGATAGTGCTTCATTTGTCCTTGTTATATATTCGTATTAATTTGTTAACCATTTCTTTTCGTCCACAGGTATGTACTATCACCTGCCTCATGATGTCACAGTAAGTAAGGTGGTAAGGTATGCCGGAAAATATACCCCGCATATTGACGTTGTCGTTGATGTCAAGATGCAGCTGTTTCGGCCCCACTTGGACCTTCAGGTAGGAATACATATGGAATTTTTACCGGTGTACATAGTTGAGGTGGAGATAGGGAGGGTGGAGAGGGTTATTATTATTATTATTATTATTATTATTATTATTATTATTGTTTGTCCATCCATCATCCAATCCTACGTTGCCCCACGAGGAGCGTAGGATCCCGGGGCTAGGCAAGTTGGTCCTGACATTTAAGCTGAGAGTGATGTATTATTATTATTATTATTATTATTATTATTATTATTATTATTATTAAGGTCTTCTGTCTCCAGCGAAAGACGTTCTTGTTATTGTACTGTTTCTTCTTCTAATTTTTTTTCTCCTCCCCTTTTTTTCAAACGTTAAAATTTCAAACGTTGGATGTTCCATGTCGTTCATATTCTCAGAAAAGGTGCAACGCTAGTAGACGCTTCTAACGCATTTATCATTTTTCAGAAATCTACTTCCGGTTTCGAGAAAACGTTTTTTTTTCGAGAGAGAAAATAAATCATCATTTTGTGCACGCAAAAACTCAGAAACAAAAAGAGCTATTGCAACGAGATTTGAGATTTAGGTAGTCTAGACATCATAGCTGATCCACAATTTGACCGGAAGTGCCGCATAAAAAAGCTCGCCAGGACCTGAAATATGGGGGGTATAAACGTTAATTTTTTCATCACGTTTTTGTTTATATCTTAAATTTGTAAACATTTGTCATAACGCACTGAACAAAACTTATGCTGTTTTATGAGTTCTTTCATTTGATATCAAGAAAAAGGGGCAGGCCCCTTATGTTAAGGAGCTATGGTCCCTTAAACGTTTTGTTGAACAAAATTTGTCTTACATAACTCTCTTATACTTTAACTAATCATAAAATAAACGTCACCTTTGTAGATCCAACTCACAACGCTTCAGCAACTTTATTGTCAACGGAAAATCAACTTGTTGCTGCAGCAACAAGCAACGCTTATAGTTATTATTATTATTCTTGTAATTATTACTATTATCATTATTTGTTATTATTATTATTATTATTTTTATTATTATTATTATTATTACTATTATTATTATTATAATTATTATTATTACTTTTATTATTATTATTACTATTATTATTACTTTTATTATTATTATTACTATTATTATTATTATTATTTTATTATATCCATTTTCCTCTGGCGCAATGCAAAGTTCATACATCATCCCTAATTAGTTTGTTGTGGTCCTTTAGTGTGTATTCAGGGGCTGGGCTGTTACATAATTAATGAGTGAACTATAATGCTGGCTCACCTGTTGTTTTAGCATGTGTGTGTCTGGTTTTTAAGTTTAGGCAGAATTTTCTAGTTTATCATGAAAAAAAGCCGTGTTCTTTGAAGCTTGAGAACTGTGACCGTCGGACAGAAATAATCATGCAGTAATCTACCATTATTAGCTTTGTATTTCCCCTGATATTCTGTGTTTCATTATTGCCACGCTCAGACGATGTTAAACTTTAGCTAGAGTAAAGGGTTAGATGCTGAATTCCCTGGCCCCTCACAGCAAAAGTCTACCTCTGAAATTAACCTAGTCGTGTGGAGGTAGCAAGAGTAAGCCGCTGGAAAACATACCCTGATTTAATGGGTGAAGGAGAATAGAGAAATTGGGTTTTATTATGTTGGTGAAATGACTCTCTCTCTCTCTCTCTCTCTCTCTCTCTCTCTCTCTCTCTCTCTCTCTCATTTTCTTATATAGTTAACCTCTTCAGTATGATGGCTTCTTTTTATTGTTTTTTGCTCACGTCAGTCGATGTTAATTATTAGTCTACGAAGGATATCTGTTAGTGGAGGGTGAGAAACAGCTTTCGCTATCTGGTTCACTGCGATTACGCCTTCTTGGTTTTGCATAGTGTTCATCATCATCATCATCATCATCATCATCATCATCATCATCATCACAGTTATTATACCAGTGATAACGATAAGTGATAGATTTGACTTTTTTTTTTTTTTCATTCTTCCCCAATATTGACGTACATGGCTAATTCGAGTATCACTATTCTGCTACAGATAATTCCTGATGGTGGTGGTGGTGGTGGTGGTGGTTTACATTTTTCCCTCCAATGTCCCTCCTGCCTCACTGTGTAGAACCATCCGGTGTAGAGCCATTGGCAGCGCAGTATTTTGTCACACGTTTTTATTTCATTAGCCTTGTGTGTTGTCAGCTGCAGGGATAACGAGATACAGCAATTGCACAACGGTCGTGTCACCTCCAGGTTTTTCTTTCGTTTTTTGTAAAGGTCAGCGGTCGGGAGTTCCAGAGAGAGAGAGAGAGAGAGAGAGAGAGAGAGATTATTATTACCCTTCCCCTTCCCGGAGGGGCTTGGGGACGGGTATTGTTTTCACTCCGTTTGTCTATTTGTTTGTTTGTCTGTCTATCTGCCTGTTAACAACTTTACACGAAAACTGCTGGTGCGATTTTGACTAAAATTACAGGGATGATGGACAATGACCTAATCACCAGATTAAATTTTGGGCCAAATTGGGCCAAGGCCCAGGCTGTAGGCCCCCAAAATCTATTTTTTTTTTTTTCGCCATAAGTCCTTTCAAATTTGTCATATCAACATAAAACCAAAACCTAAAGGTGCATTTTTCAAATCTGCATCCTATGATATGCCTCATTACATCAGGAGGGTCACCCCCCCAGTTAACGGAAGGGGGGGTCAGTATCAGGTGGGTCGGGCCTAAAATTTCAGATGGGCATAAAATCGTCAATTTTCTCCTGATTTACTCCAAATTTGGTATGTGACATCTTTGACCAGATATCCTGTTGTGTTCATACGTCAGCACTAAAATGATTGCCGGGAACGGGTTGGCTGTGTCTTGGCATCGCTTCTTGTCATTGTATTGTTATTGCTGTATATATATTCTTTTTTTTTTCCCCGTCTTTTTTTTTTAACGCCACATCCTGGGAAGGGTGACCTCAGCCGAAGAACCACAGGGTTTTTGTTTGTATTCAGTGAGGACCCTTTGAACCACGATACACCACCCTTCCTCACCCTCACGTCCTCCCCCACCTTGCCGCTCCCCTCCCCTCATATATAAGAGTATATGTACAGTATACTCCGACTATTTCTTCCCGTCCATCATATATTTTCCCACCTATTCTCTCCCCTTCCCTCATATACTCCTCCACTTATCCCCTCTCCGCCACCTATCCCCTCCCCGTCCCACGTATACTCCCCTCCTATCCCCTCCCCGTCCCACGTATACTCCCCTCCTATCCCCTCCCCGTCCCACGTATACTCCCCTCCTATCCCCTCCCCGTCCCACGTATACTCCCCTCCTATCCCCTCCCCGTCCCTCATATACGGTACTCCCCACTTTATCCCCTCCCTCTCCCTTACCCTCATATACTCCCTCACCTATTCCCTCCCCGTTCTTATATACTCCTCTACCCATCCCCTCCCCCTTCCCTCATATACTCCCCACCTATCCCTTCCCCAGACCTCATATACTACCCACCTATCCCCTCTTCCTCCCTCACCTAACCCCCCACCTATTCCCTCCTCGTCGCTCATACACACCCCCACCTATCCCCTCCTCCCTCACATACCCCTCCACCCTGCCCTCTCCTGCCAGCCTGTTAGTGTGCCTCTCCTACCCCCCACCACCACACTCACATAATCAGCGCTAACCACATCCCACCCTTGAGGCGAATAATCACCTACTTTGTCCATGTGTCTCGTTCTTGTTCTGCTTCTCACTCCACTCATCCCTCCTCTTACACCTTTCTTAACACTAGGCTCCTTTAACGCACTCTTAGCTGAATAAAATCGTGTGGCACCAGCTTCAGTAGGGTACTAGAGTTGTCTCTACCATGAGAGAATTAATGGTGATTTATTAACACACAGGCTCCTACAATTCTCTCTCCATTCAGTCTCATCATCCCGCGTCAGTAAGAACAGACGACCAAAGCTGTCCCGATCTTTAAAGGGTTAGGGCGCCGCCACACCAAGGCCGGCTCCAGTTACCCTGACGTGAATTGTCTGATTATGTACGTTAGGAGTAATGCCAGAACAATTCATATCAGTGGGTCACATTCTAACCAATCTGTTTCTCACTGTTAGACATGGTGCAGGTAACAATGAGAAGCATTAGGATAGGAATGTAGCCCAGTAAAGCGAGGTGTTCTTATTCCGACATTACTCCTAACCTTGGTGTGGCGGCAGCGTCCTTACTGTCTCAGACCCATCCTTTCCTTCATATGGCCATTGTTATTATTATTATTATTATTATTATTATTATACTATTATTTTTGGTTAAATGTCTTTGTGTTGAAATATTAAGTGTGAAATTTGTCAGATGAAATTGTGAATAGTTGTAATTAATAGTTGTTTTCAGTTAATTGTTCTGGTGATAATTATACATATGGCTATGAGTTATAGTTATTGTTATTTTTCCTGTTAAAATATGCCAGTGTTGAAATATTTGTGTGATAATCTCGTGAAACTCATAATCCTCCTCAATCGCAAGCCTATAATTTTTTATATACTGCCTCTTTAGTAGCGAATTTTGCAGCGTGAACGTGTCAGTGTGGAAGGATTGGCGTTTGAAATGCATGGTTCTGGATTTGTTAACAAGAGATGGCGGATATAATTGGCTGATGGAAGTAATTAATAGGATGCCGCACAACAAGGCCATTGACACACAACCACCCGGAAAGACTCTGGTATTATTGTTATTATCATTATTATTAATCTTGTTGTTATTATTATTCATTTTGAGCCTGTTGTCATTGTTATTAATGAATTGGAGAGGGTCAGAAAAAGGAAAAGGGGAAAACTTTAAGTAATCACTCAGAACAACAGTACAGGTAGTTAGAATGTTTAATTGTTCATCATCATCATCACCACCAGCAGCCTAACTCAGTGTTATTTAACGGTATAGGAAGGATCAGGAAACCGGAAAAGCCAACTAGTATCAGACATGTATACAACGGCTTAGTGTACTTGTGAAGCTTATAGCGAGCGACTGATTCTTGGTACTGTTGACCTAATAGCTGCTTGAATTATATCACCCCTCCTCCTCCTCCTCCTCCTCCTTCTAACGCGCTCTTCTCTGCCGACATTCCCCTTCTTCCTTCCTACTCTCGTCTTTCCTCCTCTCCTGCACCCATTTTTTCTTTTGCTGCTCTTCCTTTGTCCTTCCTCCTTACTCCCCGTTCTCCTTCCACTCTGCTTTCCCTTTCTTCTCCTTTCCTACTCTCCCTTTTCCTCCCTTTCCACTTTTCCGGTCTTCCCCTCTTACCTTCTGTCTTCCCTCTTTCTACTCTTCTTCTCGCACTCTTCCTTCTCGTTTCTCTACACTTTTGGCTTCTGCGCAAGACTTCGCAGTCTTTCCCTTTCCCCATTTCCTATTCCCCTCTTCTCTCCCCTCGTTCACTCCCCCACCTTTCCCCCTCATCCATCTTCCATTTCTTCCTCTCCACTCTCCAGTATTTTTTTCTCTCATTCCTGTCCTCTCAGGCTCATTCCATTTGTTTCCCTTATACCCCTACCCGCTTTCCTTCTTCTCCACTTTCTTTCCCCCTCTACACTCTCTTCTGCCTCTTCCCCATTTCCCTCCCATTATGTTCTTCCCTTCTTTTTTTTCGTTTATCCATTTCCCTCTCATCCCTTTTGACTCTTCTCTACTCCTTCCCCACTTCCCTCACCTTTTGATTTTTTTTTTTCAACATCCTTCTCCGCACTCTGCACTGTCCCCACTCCTTCCCCACTCTGCACTCCCCAACCCCTTCCCCTCTCCCTTACCCACATATCCTCTTCCCCTCCTCTTCTTCCCTCTCCTCCCCTTTCCCCTCCTCAACTCCGCTCTCCTCCCCCTTCTCCTTCTTTTCTTCCCTCTCCTCCCCCTTCCCCTCCTCTTCTTCCCTCTCCTCTCCCTTTCCCTCCTCTTCTCCCCTTCTCCCTCTTCCCCTCTTCTCCCCCTCTCCCTCTTCCTCTCCTCTTTTCCCCTCTCCTCCCCATTCCCCTCCTGTTTTCCGATTCCTCCTCTTTCCTCTCCTTTTCTCCCCTCTCCTCCCCCTTCCCCACCTCTTCTCCCTTCTCCTTCCCCTCCTCCCCTCCCCCATCCCTTCCGCTTCTTCCCTGTCCTCCTCCTTGCCCTCCTTTCCTCACCCTTACCTTCCTCTTCCCCTCCTCTTGTCCCCTCTCCTCCCCCTTCCCCTCCTCTCTCCACACGTGTTAGAAGAGCTTACACGTTGTTAATGACGCTGATCCCTTGTTAACCCCCTATTTACCTTTGCACTAACCTGTTTACCCTCACTCTGCCTCAACTTGTCTGTCATACTCACTTAAAGTACTCTGTGTCCGGTTAATCCTCTCTCTCTCTCTCTCTCTCTCTGTTCTGTTCTGTTTGTGTGTGTGTGTGTCCGTGTTTTTCTTTGCTATTGTCTAGCTATTTTCAAGAACTTCTCTATAACCACCGATAATACATATGTTTGTCCATTTGTGTCTACTGTCTTCCCCGTCTTCATCATCAGTCTTTCTTCCTGTCTTCTTCTACGTATCTGTTTACTCTCATACCCACTCTCTTCCCTATCTTCTCTCTCGATCTCTCTGCCTATCTCCTTCTACCTATCCTTTTATCAGTATCAGTTCTTTTTATCTCTCTTTTATGTCAGCTTTCCTGCGTGTCTCATCTGTCCACAAATCTGTTTATCTGCCTGTCTATCTGTCTGTCTGTTTCGACCTGCCTTTTTATCCATGTCTGCCTACATAACTGTATGTTTTCCTCCTTGACTGTCTGTTTGTCTGTCATCGTATCTACATAATTCTGGCTGTCTGCATCTGCCCATCCGTCTGCCCACCTGTCTGTGTTTTTATCTGTCGGTTTATCTAATTATCCATGTTTTTATTCATCAACCTTGGTCCACGTAATATCCCTCCCCAGTCCGGTTGTCCTTCCCCACCACTACCTCTCCCTCTCCCTTTCCCCTCCCTCCTCTCGTCTCCCCCTCCCCACCACACGAAAATATTCACCTCCAACACCGGCTCTGACCGTGTTCTGTCTTAGCGAGAGGTCAGCTGAGAGGTCAGGGGTCATGTGGGGTCAGAGCACGGGGAGAAAGAAAGGGGAAATCGGGAGGCGAGGTCAAAGGGTGGGGAGTGGAAAGGTTGGGTCGATTTTCATAGGTATTTAGGTCAGGATGGGCAGCCTTCATGGCTTTGGAGAAAGCATACGACAGGGTGGATAGACAAGGATTGTAGGAAGTATTAAGAATAATTATGGAGTAGATGGTAAGTTGCTGAATGCTGTGAAGACTATGTAGGCTATGACGGTGCTAAGGCTGCAGTGCGTGTGGACAGTGAGCTGAGTGAATTTTTCTATTGAGGGTTGGATTGAAACAAGGATGTGTCATTTCTTCATGGTTGTTCAATCTGTATATGGATGGGGTAATAAAAGAGGTACAAGGTAGGGCAGTGGATGTTGGAGCGGCCCTAGTGAGAGAGGGCAGTGTTTGGAAACTCCTTGTAGTGTTGTTTCCAGATGATACTGTGTTGTTAAGTGAAGACGAAGGGGAGCTGCAAGGCTTGGTGGATGAGTTTGGGAGAGTGTGTAAGAAACGGAATCTAAAGGTGAATGTAGGGAAGAGCAACGTTATGGTCTTCGAGAGAAGTGAAGTCAGTGAATGAACAGTGAGGTTGGATGATGAGGAAATGGAAAATGTGGGTACATTTAAGTACTTGGGTAGTGTGATGAGTAAGGATGGAAGTTTAGAGGGTGAAGTGCTTGAAAGGGTACAGCAAGGAAGAAAAGTTGCTGGTTCCTTGAAAGCAGTGATAAGAAACAGGGAAGTGACATTGGAAGTGAAAAAACTACTACATGACAGCAGTGTTATACCAACTCTAACGTGTGGAAGTGAAGCTTGGACCTTGTTGGAGGGGCAGAACTCAAGAGTGAGAGCAATGGAAATGAGTTATTTAGAGGAGCATGTGGAGTCACATGGAGAGACAGACTGGCTAATGAGGAAGTGAAAGAGATTTGTGGTGTGGATGTGATAGGAAGCGTTAGGAGAAACACATTGAGGTGATTTGGACACGTGGGGAGGATGGAAAGTGAGAGACTGATGAGGTGAGTGAATGTGAGTGAGGTGGAGGGGGGGAGAGGGAGGAAGAGGCCAAGGGTGAGATGGAGGGATGGAGTGGAGAGGTATATGAGAGAGGGGGGTGTGAGCTGGGAGCAGGGCAATGAAGTGGCGGGGGACAAGTGACATGGAGGCGATTTGTTTGTGGCCACCCCTTACGGGATTAAGGCGTCTGGCAATAGATAGATAGATAGATGGGGAGAAAAGGTCAGATGATACACGTAGGTCAAAGGTCAAATAATGGGCTACAGTTAAGGGTCAGATTGGAGACGGAAAGGTTGGGTCAAAATAATACTATAGTGTCAGATATAATGGGGGAGGGGGAGGTCGAGTTAACCCATTCAGTCCGATTATTATTATTATTATTATTATTATTATTATTATTATTATAAGCACCACAACTACTACTACTACTGCTACTGCTACTACAACTACTACTACTACTACTACTACTACTACTACTACTACAACTACTACTACTACTACTACTACTACTACTTCTACAAATATTATTATTATTATTATTATTAAATTATTATTATTATTATTATTTGATGTACAGTAGTCTTTGCTGGTCCCTTCCCTGCCTGAGCCCTCCACTAGGCTGAATAAAATCGTCCGGTGGCAGCCAAGGTTAAATAATCGCCACTGGAGTGAAGGGGTGGAAGAAAGTGAAAGATTATTAGGGAAAGTAGGGCTTATGGGTGACAGGGAGAGACAAGAATGAGTTGTAAGTTCTCTATTTCTCTTTTTTTTTGGGGGGGGGGAGAGAGAGAGAGAGAGAGAGAAACATAGGTTGGATTTGGACTGATATTCACCGCCTACCTTCCGATCAGTTCCCAGTCGTAACTAATATATCTTTTCGCAGGAAGGATAAGGAAGTGAGAGTGTAGAAACTCTCTCTCTCTCTCTCTCTCTCTCTCTCTGCCTAGTTCACTTTAACTAGGCGTGAAATTGCTATCCCCCATCTTCTCTGCTGAACGGTAACCAGAGATACACACTAAAATATGATACTAGTCACGAATAAGTGCCGTGGAAAGAATGTTGAGCCGTAGTATCATCTTATTCTGCCATTAAGATACAGGAAATAAGCAGCGCAAGAACAACAGAAATCTGGGCCAGGTGAAAATGAATGAACAACAGTCGTAAGTTAGCTTCTTAATCCCGTCTGTACGATGAGATTATTTTATTTTTACGGTTTACGGACGAGCTTATCCACCTTTATCTCGTACTGAAGGGGTTAAGGAAGGCTACGGTAACCCCTCCAGGTCGGAAAGCGTCTCCTAAGCGAGTAAAATCGTATGAAGGAAGCGAAATTAATGTTTTAAAAAAATGGGATTGAATTAAAACCGTAGAATCTCTAGTTAAAAGGACGCACACAGAAAGACAAGAGTGATAAAAGTGTCATATATAGCGAAGAACATAAGTAACAGTGCCATATATAACGAAGAACATAAGTAACAGTGCCATATATAACGAAGAACATAAGTAACAGTGCCATATATAACGAAGAACATAAGTAACAGTGCCATATATAACGAAGAACATAAGTAACAGTGCCATATATAACGAAGAACATAAGTAACAGTGCCATATATAACGAAGAACATAAGTGCCATATATAACGATGAACATAAGTATCAGTGCTATATATAACGATGAACATAAGTAACTGCCATATATAACGAAGAACATAAGTAACAATACCATATATAACGAAGAACATAAGTAACAGTGCCATATATAACGAAGAACATAAGTAACGGTGCTATATATAACGAAGAACATAACAGTGCTATATATAACGAAGAACATAACAGTGCCGTATATAACGAAGAACATAAGTAACAGTGCCATATATAACGAAGAACATAAGTAACAGTGCCATATATAACGAAGAACATAAGTAACAGTGCCATATATAACGAAGAACATAAGTAACAGTGCCATATATAACGAAGAACATAAGTAACGGTGCCATATATAACGATGAACATAAGTAACAGTGCCATATATAACGATGAACATAAGTAACGGTGCCATATATAACGAGAACATAACAGTGCCATATATAACGAAGAACATAACAGTGTCCTATATAACGAAGAACGTCAGTATCCCAATAACAGTAAGCCACAACCCGGAACAGAAAGATGGTTGGTTTGGCTGGGAGGATTGGGGGCTGGTAATTGGCTTTGTTTATGGTATCACAGATTGGTGATTAGGTAACACTGGAAGCCATGTGTGTGTGTGTGTGTGTGTGTGAGAGAGAGAGAGAGAGAGAGAGAGAGAGAGAGAGAGAGGGGGAGGGGGGTAAAAACTTTGAGGAAGAGGAATGAACGTGGTATTCATATTTGGAGTCTCAGTCCTTATTGGCATACCTCACCGGGTCTTGGCGATAGATGGACCGATAGAAAAATGGGGTAGATAGAGAACTGGAGAGAGAGAGAGAGAGAGAGAGAGAGAGAGAGAGAGAGAGAGAGAGAGAGTTTAACCTCATAGCACTGGTAAAGAAACGAGAAAAATATGAGCCAAATCACCACAAACAAAAATAAGTGAAGACGAAAGATATGAAAAGTGGCTCTCCTTAAAAAAAAAAAAAAAAGCTAACAAAGTGCTGATTTTTAAAACTCCGGATCTGGGAAAAATAAATAGAAAAATGAACGAAGAGATCTGCACAGTAAAACTACGATATATGGAAACTCTCTCTCTCTCTCTCTCTCTCTCTCTCTCTCTCTCTCTCTCTCTAAAAAAAAAAAAAAAAAAAAAAACAGGGTGTGGGCGTGAAAAATGGAGTGTCCGGAAGTTGTCGTGCTGGGTGTCGCTCCCCCCTCCCCCTGTCAGAGAGAGAGAGAGAGAGAGAGTTTGCACAAATGTAAATGAGACGGGAAAATCCCAGCAAAGGTGAATATATGAAAAGTTTTGAGAGAGAGAGAGAGAGAGAGAGAGAGAGAGAGAGAGAGAGAGAAAGAGAGAGAGAGAGAGAGAGAGAGAGAGAGAGAGAGAATGAGTCAGAGTTGGGAGAGAGAAAAAATTGAGGGGGGAGTGGAACTGGTCTGGGGTAGAATTGATAGGAAGAGGGGGGAGCGGAGGTCGGTGGCGGGAAGACAAGGGGAAAGGGGGGTTGAAAATTGAGACGTCAGAAGAGGAGGTTGAGAGGGGTCTTCCTTCAACTCATCCCTCTTCTTCTCTTCCCTCTTCTTCCTGTTCATCCCCTCTCCTTCCTTCCTTCTTCCATCTCATTTTTTCTCCTTCTTTCAACTTCGTTCCCTGTTCTTCTCTTCCTTCTTCTCCCTTCCTTCTATTACTTGTATTTTCCTTCTTCTTCTCTGTCTCCTTTTTCTCCACTCTCCTCTTGTCGTTTTTCTTCTTTTCTCTTGTTTCTTTTTACCTCATTTCCCTCTTCCCTTACCTCCTTTTTGGACCTCTAATTATTCTTTTCCTCTTCTGCCCTCTTTTCTTTTGTCCCCATTCATTCTCCATTTCCATTTCCCCCTCTCTGTTCCTCTCTTCCTCGGCTTCCCATTCCTCCTCTCTTTCCCTGTTTTCTTTTCCTCTTTCTCCTCGTCATCACCTCTTTCATTCCCTCTTCGGTCCTTCATTCCCATTTTATCGTCCCATTTGACTTTTTTTTCTTCTTCCCTCTTTTTCCATCCTTCTCTCCTCCCCTCTTTTCTTCCTTCTCCCACCCCTTTTCCCCGCCTCCCCTCTTCCCGCTCCCCGCTTCCTCCCCTTCCCCTTCCTCTTTCTCTCTTTTCCTCTTCCTCCTCCTCGTTCTCTCTTCACTCCTCTTCTCTCCATCTCCCTCCCTTGTCCCCACTTACTCTCCCCAACCCTTTGCCTCCTTCTACCTCCTCTTTCACCCTCTTTCCCTCCCCATCCCGTTTGATCCTCCGTCTCCCCTCGTCCCATCTCTCTCCCCTCTTCCCATCCCTGTCTCCCCTTGCCCTCCCCTCTTCTCATCCCTGTCTCCCCTTCCCCTCCCCTCTTCTCATCCGTGTCTCCCCTTCCCCACCCCTCCTCTCTCCCCTTCCTCCTCCTCACCTTGACCTTTTGATTATCCCTGACCCTCTTGGCTTATCCATCCTCTCCCCTTTACTCCCCTCCCATCCCTTCCCCCCTTCCCCTTCACCTCGGCATGACCCTACTCGTGTCCCTTTAACCTCCACAATTATTTTTTTTCTTTTTTTTTTCTTGGGGGGGTGAGGTTACCAAGATTGAAACTGGATTACCTGGTAAATTATGTTTGTTTTTAGTGCATTTTTCAAGAAGGGTTCAGATGAAGACCGTGGATAGGATTGAAGAAGGCGTAGAAGGGGACTTGATGAGTGTGTGTGTGTGTAGTTAGGATTTAGGTGGATGCCTCCTCTTCCTCCTCCTCCTCCTCCTCCTCCTCCTCGCCGCACTGTCTTCTTTGTGTTAATATTCACCTTCCTGACTTATACTTTTGTGTGGGTGATAAGGGGTAATTGCTCTCTCTCTCTCTCTCTCTCTCTCTCTCTCTCTCTCTCTCTCTCTCTCCCCCCTTTAATACAATTCCTATTCCCCTCTCCCTAACCCCATCTTCTTTACAAATTTTAATCATACAACAACAACAACTAATCGTCCTGTGTATCCGTAGTTGCATGAGTAGATTTAGTACTGTCACTGATATGAAATGTTTCAGTAAGATTGCCCTTTTTCCTGCATTTCTTACTAACGATGGATGATATTTTTCCCCTCTTATCGTTGATAAATTTTAACGAAGCGGTGAGTTTTCGTTCTCTTGCAGCGTATTTTACCGTCGCTTAGTGGCAGAAGAAAACAGTGCTATGGCTGGCTCTACACCTGAGTTTCTTCATGACAAGCAGCCGTATTCTATTTTTAATCTCATTTTTCATATCAGCATTTAGTATGGTGAGATGGCAATAAGGCGCCTGGGTAAACAGAGTATGCTTGAGATGGAAAGGATTATGGAATAGGAAGGCACAATGGTAATAGCAATAGTATCATCACAGTACCCAATGAAATGCGCCACATTTCCATTCACCTTTTACGGCCTTCAGAATTCTCTCAGCCTCACAAATCTGAATATGTTATAAAAGTATCTGTAATGCGTTTGGGATAAAGACCATTTCGTTGACTGCCAACTTCAAAAGGGATGTGGCATGTGCATCTCCATACATACTTGTGCATCGGCCACTTCAGTTCTATCATCCCTCGGCTCATTTATTGCAAGTTTGATTCCCTGTACTTTGATAAGCAGAGCTCGAGTCTGAAGTAGCGTAGTACAGTGCCGTATCTAGTGGAGAGATCTTACAAATACACCACCATCACGCACAGCCATTAAGAGTTGTAATGGTCGATGTAACAGTTAGACACCATTAAGTACCCTGTAATTAACCATGACTGTTAATTGGTGGGTAGTATATAATCGGGCCATGTTCGTGTACCTGGTCTGTGCCGTAAGTGGTTAAGCTTCCGTTGTCAGGATGTGTTAAGGGGCTTGAGGTATTTACGGCTGTTTGGTCTTTTACAGATAGTTTCATTTCCAACATTACCATACCTCCCTTCCCCTCCAACACCACCCTCCCCTTTCTAGCAGTACCCTCCCTCTCCAACATTACCCTCCCTTTCCAACATTACCCTCCCTTTCCAACACAACCTATCCTTTACAACACTGTCCTCCCGCTCCAACAGTACCCTCCTTCTCCAACGTTACCCTTCTCTCCTCCACCACCCTCCCTCCCTCTCCAACACTAGTCTCCCTCTCCACCACCACCTACCCTCTCCAACACTATCCTCCCTCTCTAACACTGCCCTACCTCTCCAACAATGCCCTACCTCTCCAACACTGCCCTTCCTCTTCAACACTACCCTCCCTCTCCAACACTATCCTCCCTCTCCAACACTGCCCTCCCTCCATCACCACCCTCCCTCTCCAACACTGCCCTCCCTCTTCAACACTACCCTTCCTCTCCAACACTACTCCCTCTCCAACATTGCCCTCCCTCTCCAACACTATCTCCTCCAACATTATCCTCCCTCTCCAACATTGCCCTACCTCTCCAACACTACCTTCCCTCTCCAGCACTGCCCTCCCTCTCCAAGACAGCCCTCCCTCTCCAACACTACCCTCCCTCTCCAACACTGCCCTCCCTCTCCAACACTACCCTCCCTCTCCAACACTATCCTCCCTCTCCAACACCACCCTCCCTCTCCAACACCACCCTCCCTCTCCAGCACTATCCTCCCTCTCCAACACCATCCTCCCTCTCCAACACCACCCTCCCTCTCCAGCACTGCCCTCCCTCTCCAACAATGCCCTCCCTCTCCAACACTGCCCTCTCTACAATGCCCCCACTCCACCACCCCCACCCCGGTAGTGTTTGTAGGTGTTGCTCTCGTGGCGTGGTGGAGGTGGAGTGTTGGGGCGGCTCCCCTTACCCACACCCGGAACTGCACCTCTCGCCACCTCTCACCTTCGTCTCTCCGTCTCTCCTCTCTTTCTCTCTTCCACACCTCCACCTACCTCCACTCCGGGAACTTTCTCTGACACCTTTCTGCGTCTTTACCGATATTCTGGTTTATTTTTTTACCCCCCCTTTTTTTTTTCTTCCACCTCTCTCCACACTCCCAATTCTGAAAGTCACATATCTACCCATATTCTGTCGTCTCTCTCCTTTCCCCTCCCTCTCACATCTCTTTCTTACTTTCTTCTTTTCGCTTCTTTTCCCATCTCATTTTCCTTCTCTTCTCACTGCTTTTAGTTTTTCTTTTCATATCTCTCGTTCGTTTTAATAATCTTTCCTCCCCTTTCTCCCCCTCATTTCCTCCAACACAGTCTCTCTCTCTCTCTCTCTCTCTCTCTCTCTCTCTCTCTATCCTTCCACCTCGCTTTCTCTCTTTAATCACACTCTTCTGTAACGTCATTGTCTTCCTCTGTCTGCTAGTACAAAGTTTTCTCTGTCTCACTAATTACTCCACTCTCTCTCTCTCTCTCTCTCTCTCTCTCGTGCTGTGTTTAGTGTGTTTCCTCTTCTCCCTTTTAGTTTTACTTTTATCCCTGCATTCTTACTTCTCTTTCATCTACTTTCTCTCATTCTTTTTTTTTTCCTACTTTCTCTTTATGTTTCCATTCATTCTTTCTGCGTCCATCTTTTCAGCTCGCCCTTTTCGTCTTTCTTCACTCGTCTTTTCGTGTTTTTCCTCATTCTTCCAGTTTCCTGTTTTGTCTTTCTTCCTCCCGTGTCCTCTCTGCCTGTCTTCTCTCTCTTACCCTTTCGTTCTCATCTTTCCTTCTGTTCTTAGTTTTCACGTTGGGTTTGTTTCTCCACTTCTCTCTTCTTTCACCCTCTTCTGCCTTGTTTATCTTCTCTTTCTCTTCATTTCTCCATTTCTCTGTTTTTATCTCCTCTTCATCTCCTTCTCTCCCTGTGTTTCTCTCCCGCCTCCCTCACATGCCATGCCTACCTTTCCCTCCTCCCCTCATTCCTCCCCTCCTGCGCTTCGCATATTTCTCTCCCTTCTCCCTCCCCTCACCTCATCCTCCCCTGCCCTGCTCTCCTCCCACCCTTCCTCCTTCCACCCTCCCTCCTTCCCTCTCCCCATCCTTCACCATCACCTTCCCTCTCCTCCTCCACCCCTCCCTTCCTCTCCCCTCCCCTCCCCTCCCCTCCCCTCATACATAACCCCTCCCACTCATACATACCTTCTTCTCTCGTCTCCGTCCCCCCTCCCTCCCTCCCTGTTCTTCTCTTCTGTCTACTCTTCCCTCCCTCCCCTCTCCCCGTCTGGCGTATTTCTTTCCTTCGTCATTTATTTTCTCCCATCTTGCCGCCCTCCCCCTCTCTCTCATATATATATATATATATATATATATATATATATATATATATCGTTCTTTATGTCTGTCTGTTCTCTCTATGTCTCCGTATAAATAGATAGATGTGTATATATATGTAATGTGTGTGTGTATGTGTGTGTGTGTGTGTGTGTGTGTGTGTGTGTGTGTGTGTGTGTGAGATGTGTGTGTGTGTGTGTGTGTGTGTGTGTGTGTGTGTGTGTGTGTGTGTGTGTGTGTGTTTCCCATGTCACCTCTCCATTATCATATTCTTTTCATTTTAGTCACTCCATCACCCACCTCCTCTTCCCACATTTATTCTCAGTCCTGCGATACTTTCACCCGTTTCTATAAAATTCCTTGTGTCTGAGTTCTGTCAAGTTGTTGCTTCTCTTTCTCTTCCTGTACGGCTCATTGCTGGAGGGTTTAGATGGTAGGAATTAGCCATCTGCCTCTCTGACACATTCATTGAGCTCAGTGGTTAGGAAACATGGCACGTATTGTTTTTTTCTTTAATCAGTGTTAAGGACATTATTTTCCTAGAACCTTAAATCTGTACAGTCTCTCTCTCTCTCTCTCTCTCTCTCTCTCTCTCTCTCTCTCTCTCTCTCTCTCCTGTCACATTATAGTAGCGACATTCCTTACCTGTCTTCCCCTCCCGCCTCTTCTCCCCCTCCAACCATCTTTCAGTCTCTCGCACCCTCTCTCCCCCTTTAAACATTCTCTCTCTCTCTCTCTCTCTCTCTCTCTCTCTCTCTCTCTCTCTCTCTCTCTCTCTCTCTCTCTCTCTCTCTCGTTTTCTTACCCCTTCCCGTCATCTGCTCCCCCTTTCTCGCTTCCTTCTTCCCTTCCCCATTCTCTTCCGTATTTTTCCTAAACTTCGCATTCATATCTCACCTCCCTCCCTCCGTCCCTCCCTATTCATTTTTCCCTCCCTCCTTCCCTCCCCATTAAAACTTCCCTCTTCCTATCACATCTCCCTCTTTCCTTCTCTCCCTCCTTCCCTCCCCATTAATCCTTCCCTCTTCCCATCATGTCTCCCTCTTTCCTTCTCTCCCTCCTTCCCTCCCCATTAATCCTTCCCTCTTCCCACCATATCTCCCTCCCTCCTTCCCTGTTGTCTACCTCCTCTTTTATGCTCCCTCCCTCCCTTGCTTATCTCCTCCATCCCCCATTCCCTTTCCTCCCCTCTCCCTCACTCAACCACACACTCAACCTTCTCTCCCCTCTCCTCCCATCCCTCTCTCCCTCTTCCCAACTAACATTCTCCTCCCCACTCTTTCTCCCCTCCCCTTCCCTCTCCCCCCTCAGTAATCTAGGCTGAGATTCAAGGTTAGGTGTAGTTGCTCTTGCTCTTGTTGTTTTTGTTGTTGTTGCAGTTCTTGTTTTTGGTGCTGTTGCTGCTGTTTACATTTGTTGTTTTTCTCGTTATAGTTGAGCTTGTTGTTGTTGTTGTTGCTGTTGGTGGTGGTGGTGGTGGTGGTGCTGTTATTGTTTATGCTGTTGCTTCACCTTGTTAGTCTCTCACCTGTCTGCCCTCATTAACTTACCTGCCCTCATTAACCCCTTCACCACGAGCCCAGCAGTCTCCCCACAACTGAATAAATCCTGTGGTCTTAGCGAGAATACACTGAAGCATCATTATTACCACTGTACCTGAGTGAGCTTGCTTTATCGCCTCTTCAGCACGAGGATGACATTTTTACTGTATTGATGCTTGTACCAGACGATTTGACCCACCTGGAGAGAGGATTCAGGTAACGAAGTGGGTAATTAAGGCTGCATCCACCCCCTCCAGTACGGAATGTCTCCATGTAGGTGAAGAAAATAGTTTGTCGAAAGCACTTATAAAACAAAAAAATACGTCGTCGGCGCAGTGAAGTGGTTAATCATGAGAGAGAGAGAGAGATCCTTGAGCTTAATTAAAATCTCGCGGAGGCAGCGAAACATAATAAGAAAGATGGAAAACGGCCTCGCACTGAAAGGGTTGACGTACCTGCCTTTCCTCATTAGCACACCTGTCCGTCCGCATCTCTCTCTCTCACACACACACACACACACACACACACACACACACACACACACACACACACACACACACACACACACACACACAACACCTGGCATGCCTTATCACCTGTCTTGCACTCGTAGCCTATAACTCACCTGCCTAAACCTCTACCTACCTACCTCCTCTCTAACCCTTAACCCTTTAGCTCGATGACGTCTTTTACTAATTTTATTCTTACTACTACGGGGCGATTGTATTCAGGTTAGGGAAGGCTTTTTATCACACAGGGTTAGTACAGTCCCATTTTTAAAGTTTTTGATATCAGAGTGTGTTTGGGGTGTTCTTATTTTTATTTATTTATTTATTTTCGTTATCTCCAGACGATTTTATGTAACCTAGAAGAGTTATCGTAGTGAAGAAATCAATGCATTACCCCTACCTCTTTAATCGCTAGATATCCTCCCGAGCAAAATGGCCAGGTGTTAGCTTAATTAATTGCGGTATTCACCCATTCCTAGCAGCTAAACTCAGTACTGATAATAATAAACTAGATTGCAGTGATTTGATAGTGCTGTTTGGACTATAAGAATACGTTTTATGAAACAGAATCGTCTGGTGTTGTGTGAATAAATTGTCTGGTGCTGTAGTAACCGTGAAATGGTGAATTAAATAGTCATGATTTACTGTTCTGTTGTATAAATGGAATAGAGCTTATTGGAGTTACCCGTTGCTTGACGCTCTCACAGCCTTCTCTCTCTCTCTCTCTCATCATCTTTCGAACTTGTATGCGTTATTTTAAAGCTCCCCGTGGGCGTATCAGCAGAATGGGGGAGGGGGGATAAGAAGAGGTGTATGAAGCAGTTAAGATCCTTTGCCTTCTTATTCCTTCTTCCTCCTTCATTATTCTTTTCCTCCAGCACCCTCCTTCTACGAAACCCTCTTCCTTCACCCTCAGCATCCCGTCTCCCCCTCCACCAACCTTCCTCCCTCCTCCACCTCCACACTCTCACCCCCCTGCCTCCAGCCCTTCCTCCAACACTCTCATCCACCACACTTTAACCCTCCAGCACTTTCCTTCACCTCCAGTATCCCTCCTCCCTCTTCACCCCCGTCCTGTCTGTCATCTCTCCCCTCTCCCTATTTCCAGCTACTCCCTTCCCCTCCAACACCCGTTCATTTCCCCTCCAGCACAGTCACCCCCTCACTCTCTGCCCTTGTTGAGAGAGAGAGAGAGAGAGAGAGAGAGAGAGAGAGAGAATTATTGGGACATGTCGGGATGCAAAGGTGATTTATTAGTTACAAATATCTCCAGCGTTGTACTCAATTTCATCTTTAAAACTGGGGTAATAAGATGGCAATTAATGAGCGAAAAATTAATGGATGCGCGATGGCTCTCATTAACACAGAAAGAATGAATTAATTTTTAGTACCGTATATTTAAGGCTGCCGTGCGCTTTGTTGAGTCCGAGTCACAAACGCTATGATGCAGTGATTGATGTTATTAGGTGAGAGAGAGAGAGAGAGAGGAGAATAATTGTCCCAGTATTTCACCACTTCTCACTCTTCTTTGCTGGGTAATATAGTCTTTTCCTAAACTGAGAAGGCCTTGATAGGTTTCTTTCTCCACATATATAACCTTCTGAGATAAGACACTCCCTGCAGAAAGCCAAGGACGTGCTGAAAGTGTGAAGAGCAAAACAGTCTCGATTCTAATTTTGGCCCATTGAATTGTAGATACCCGAGACTAGGCTGCGGTAGTTCAGTAGATTTGAGGGTAGATGAACAGCCTACTTCCCTGGTGGCGTTGCATGATTCAGAAGCCTCCTCCTAAAGTCACATCTTGATCGAATACAAGGAAGGTCGTCATTAAACTGGGTAACTTTTGACCCCTCCTGTATGTGAGGCAAGTAAACGCAGTGGAGCAATAAGCAAACTTTTCCCCATGTCTGCAGCCAAGGCTTTCTTTCTCCTTGAGGTTATGTCCCGAAAGTCAAAGAGCATTGTTCAAGGTCCTGCCACTCCGAGGGGGGGCGCAGGAAACAGGTTTAGCAGGGTGAGGGGGAAGTGTGTGTGTGTGTGTGTGTGTGTGTGTCTGTGTGTGTGTGTGTGTGTGTGTGTGTGTGTGTGTGTGTGTGTGTGTGTGTGTGTGTGTAACTTTACCGTATTTGCGGCGTAAAATATCACAGAAAAAATTGTCGTAATCCTGAGAGAAATTTATACAACATGTGACCAGAATTATATATATATATATATATATATATATATATATATATATATATATATATATATATATATATATATATATATATATATATATACCTGGTAGGAGTAAGTAAGGAAAAGATTTGAAAGAAAAAAAAAGTAGAGTAATAGCTTGCCCCGCTTCCTTCCAAATGGGTAGGGGAAGAAAATGTGAAAAAAGATTGAGACAGCGAGGGAAGATAAAAAGGGGAAGAAAATGAGAGAAAGACTGAGGTAGCGAGGGAAGATAATGGTTTGCTCTCCATTTTTTCCAACTTGGGAGGAGTTTCTATGAATCGTTTAAGTCTGGGGAGAAACTTTTAATGGAAGTGAGAGACCTTTGATCCGTGGGAGGATGTCTGCCTCAAGGACGTGTCACTCCTCCTGCTATATTTGAACACTTGAGAGAGAGAGAGAGAGAGCATTGATGTGAAAAATCTCTACTTATAATTTGTGCGTGTGTGTGTGTGTGTGTGTGTGTGTGTGTGTGTGTGTGTGTGTGTGTGTGTGTGGTATGCGAGTGTTTGTTGGTGTGAAAGTGGAGCCTGAGAGGATAGAAGTGGCGTGGGTGTGATGGATGGAGGGCCCAGTGCAGGAATAACAGGGGAGAGTAAACCTAGACTCTCACACTTACAAATACACTTACACAGGTACACTCACACAGGTGCACATACACCCACATATAAGGCGCACACACACACACACACACACACACACACACACACACACACACACACACACACACACACACACACACACACACATGCAGATAACTTAGTACACAAACCTGTCCATCCATCCATCGTCGAATCCTGCACTGCCCTGTAAATCAGCAATGTAGGGACCCGGGGTGTAGGGAATTGTCTTGGTATTTAAGGCAAAGGTTACCCGTCGTTCTTCCCGTATTGGCGTTACCTGTGTAATAAAGTTCACTCACTTCCCCGACCCTTTTGGACGACACCTGGTGGGAGTAACAACCCAGTAGACCACCGTGCGTCCAGTGGTGAGGTATCGGTATATGGTTACCGCCCAGCGTAAGAATTGGTTTCCTGGAGAGTAGGAAACTATTTGGCTTATTAAATATTCACATCACATAAAGGTAACAGTACACTGACACGTGCATATATATATATATATATATATATATATATATATATATATATATATATATATATATATATATATATATATATAAAATCGTCAGCCATTGCAAGTCCACTGCTGAACAAAGGCCTTCCCCAGCCTTCTCCGCGAATTCCTTGACTGAGCCAATCTCTGCCACGTTTTTCCTGCAAACTTCTTCATCTTATCTCTCCACCTCTTATCTGACCGTTTTCTGCTACGCTTACAATTTCTTTGACTTCAGTCAGACAGCCTCTTGCTCCATCGGTTATCCCTTTTTCTTGCTAAATGACCTGCCCATAACCATTTCCATTCTTTTATAACTATTATAATGTCTTTGATTATAGTCTGCTTTCCCACCCAGGTTGATCATTTCCTGTCTCTTACAGACATTCCCAACATTGACCTTTCCATTGCTCTCTGAGGGCGGATTAGTTGATTTTCCATTGATTTTGTCAGTTTCCAGGTCTCACAACCATTCGTCATAGCTGGAATTATACATTCGTTATATACTCTTCATTTCATACATACTGGCAAGCTATCTTTCATTTTCTCCACATTTACCGAGAGCTTTCCGTCCAATTGTAATGCGTTATTTTATTTCGCTGTCATGGTCTTTCTTAAGTTTTAGTATTTACCCAAAGTAATTGTGCTCCTCGAATTCTTCAGGTAGGGTTCAAAGTATATATATATATATATATATATATATATATATATATATATATATATATATATATATATATATATATATACAGTATATGTACATACTGGTACAACACACACACACACACACACACACACACACACACACACACACACACACACACACACACACACACACACACACACACACACAGGTTCCAGGCACGGCATCTCGCTTTCCCACAGTGTAATCCTGCCCGTGACCTGCCTGCCCTCAACCTCTCCCCTCCCCCACTACCACCACCATCACCCTTACTCCCACCAGGCTCAGTCACCACACCCTCACTCCCTATCACCTTCCTGCCCCCTAACAGTCACACCTCACTCACCCCATTCTTGCTCCAGACTTAACTCCATTCTTTAGTATGTTCTTTTTGCAACCACTAGTGGATTTCATGTAGGTTAAATTTCCATTTTCAAAAACCCCTCCCCCACTCCCCATTCCTCCCCCCTTCCTTTACCCCTTAGTCGCTCCGTCTCCCCCCCCCCCCGCCCTCCTCGCCCCTTTCCCTTACCACTTCAGGCTTCCAGTCTGTCTCAGCCGTCCATGACCCCAGTCATTCACCCCGCCATGCCCACATTGCCCCTCCACATCCCCACCCCTTCCTTACCTGTAGCCCCTGCTTCAGACCCTACTTCTACCAGTCACACTCACACCTTCCTACACAACCCTTCACCTCTCACCCCTCCCTTGCCCCTGAACCCTTCCTCACCTTCAATTCCCTCACCTCTCACCCATCACCTCTTCTCAATCTCAACCCTTTCTCACCCCTTAATACTCCCCACCCCAAACCCTTCCTCACTAACTAACCAGCCCTCACCCTTAACTTTCCTTCACCCCTAACCCCTCTTTCACCCTCATAACTTCTCAAATCCCAGTCTTCCCAAGCGCACTTACCTCAGTCGCTCCCATTCAACTTATTTATTCGCATTTTCTCCTCTCCCATTTCTCATTCCTCACTCTGATCCCTCCGTCGGCTCCTACCTGCTATACACGCATTGCCCCTTCATCCTTCATATCATTCTTCTTCGATTTCTCTTCTTGTCTCCTTCCTATTCAGAGTATCTTTTTCTCTTCTCCCATCAAACTCCCTCGTCTTCCATCTCTCATCTCTTCTCTGTGTCACCTTCCTCCCCCATCTCATCTACTTTCTTTCTTTCATGTTCTGTCTCATTCCTTCCCCTTCCTCACCCATCACTCTTCGTGTCTCGTCTCTCATCTTCTCCCCGTATTTCTCCTCCTCCGTGTCCCGCTTCTTCTTTTTTCTCAGCGTCTCTACATTTTCTCTCTTTACTCTTCCATCTCTATCCTTATCATCTTCCTCCCCCATCTCTTTCTCCATCCTCCCCACACTTTCACTAGCCCGATTCCACTTTCTTCCTCTATATTTCCTCTTCCATTACAGTCGTTTCCTCTTTCCTCCCTTCCTCTCTCGCCCCCTTCTCTCACCCCACTCCTTTCCCCTCACCTCTGTTACCTTCCCTCCCTCACGTTTGCTCCCATTCCCATCGCTTTCGCCTCTCCTTCCTCTCACGTTTATTTTGTCATCTCTCTCTTCCCTCTCATTTCCCTTCCTGTTTCACCATCACCCTGCCACCCATGCCCCCGCCTTCTTCACTTTCCCTCTCCCATCGCTTTCGACTCACTTCTCTCTACCGTCCATCTTTTTCCTTTTTCTTCCTTCCTTCTCCCTCCTCTCCCCCATTTCACCCCCACCCCGTCTTTCACTCCCCAGCCCCTGTTCCACTCCCTCCCCCTGTTTCGCCAACCCCCACCCCTTTGCCCCTTGCCCTTCGTGAGCAGCATTCCTCACACATAAGGTACCACCACCACACGCACTTAAACATGGAACTGTGTGCAACATTTTGGGATTGTGTGTGTGTGTGTGTGTGAGAGAGAGAGAGAGAGAGAGAGAGAGAGAGAGAGAGAGAGAGAGAGAGAGAGAGAGAGAGATTATGTGCATGTGTAGACGTAATAATAATAAAAATGAAACCTAGCTTATTAATTAGGCTAAATAAACACTCCACAGAGGATTATCTAGCCCTACAGTGCAACATGTATTTCAGCAGTGTACAGACTAACAGTAATTTAGTGATAATCTAGCAATACCGGCAATAGTTCAGTGACGTCGTGAAATACATGCAGTGGTTGTGACTGTAAAACCAACAGATGACATCAGTGACAGTATAGCACAGTAGAAGTCACCTTACCTGATGAAGAGCTGGTAAAGAATGTTATTACATGGTGCTGCCATGTTATGTACATTGTATGTGGTGACAGCATTGACATATGACAGTGTAGCGTGCCATCACTGTTATAATGTTGTTTAATGGCAGTGTTGCTTTCCAAGGCATCATACAACTTAAGTGTCCAGACCAAGCATATCGGTACTGTAGTATCAACAGCATAGTACTGCTTGATGCTGCTGCAAAAACAAATTATGCAAAGATTACTATAATAGTAATATACTACTCGGTAATAGTATGACAGTATTTGATGTAAAGTATATTATTTATATATTTATTTTACTTACGTATATATTTATTGTTTATTTATACAAAACGTTCTGTAATAATAGCGACGTGAAACGGTAATGTGATACTTAATGTTAAAGTAATTATACACAGCCTTTGTAGTGGTTGTTGCGGTTGTGGTTGTCCCAGGCTCATCTGAACGTGAACCGGTGGACTGCAGGCTGAAGTTGCCCTTTTCCTGTAGTCACCATCCTCTTTTTAGGGGATGTAGGGAGAGTTTAGGGATGTTTATTATACTGTGCATACAAACAACTTATGTGATGATACAGGTGACAAATAATACCAAACAGCTTATTATACGGAACTTGATATAATGCTGTAGTGCTTGATTGTATATTAAAATCTCGTTTTCGTTATAAACAGCTTAATATAATAGCACTGCAGCGGGCCGTCATATTTAGTATACACAACCTGGTATGCTAGTATTGTGGACACTGTAATAATGCTTTGCTGTGTTGGAAGGCATTACATAAAAATCATTGTGTGTGTGTGTGTGTGTGTGCGTGTGCGTGTGTGTGTGTGTGTGTGTGTGTGTGTGTGTGTGTGCGTGCGTGTGCGTGCGTGCGTGCGCGTGTGTGCGCGCGCGCGCGCGCTTTGTTCTGTTTGGTTGTGAGTCTGTCTATCCGTCCTACTCAGGACATAGATTAATCAGTCAGTCTGTGTTTCCTTAGGTGTAACTATCAACATTTCTTTAGTTGTAAACCTACCGGGTGTATTTGTTGTTTAATTGTGAAGGCGCTAATTATAATCTGTAATCAGTTGCCTGTTCTTGTGTGCACCATCATATCCTCCACCCCGACACACACACACACACACACACACACACACACACACACACACACACACACACACACACACACACACACACACACACACACACACACACACACACACACACACACACACACCATAACGATATACACTCTCGGACTTAAATTCTGATCCACCACAACACGAAAACCAACGAGACAGCGAACAATACGACCTTCGTTCTCCCTCAGGCTTTTCAAAATATCACGTAAGAGTTTCACAATTGTTGGACTGAGGAATGGAGCGCTATTTTCTTTCCCCAAGTGTACATTGCTGAGAAGAATTACCGTATTATTTCCTGTTCAAGATCTCTCCAGTGCTTATGTTTTCGTCTGGAGATTATTCTAAGTAGCCTGTGTGTTGTTGGTCTGACTCGTGTTTCAGAGTTAATCCAAGTTGTAGCTACGTTTTTCTGGCAAGTGTTAATGAGGATGAGGCAAGGGAGGTCGGTAATGTTACAGCAGTGTAATATTATAGCAGTGTAAGTTGATGGCTGTAATTTAGTAGTAATGTTGTTTTTGTAATGTAGTAGCAGTATAATATTTTTAAAGTGTACTAGAGTTGTTACCTGTAATATTATAGCAGTTTAAGTTTATGGCCGTAGTGTAGTAGTTATATTGCAGTAGTAATTTAGTAGTAATATAAATTTGTTAAAGTGCACTAGTGTTGTTATCTTTGTCTTTATCTGTATTTATCTCTTCATCTGTCTAGCTATTGCCTGACGTCGCTTCGTGTAAGGATAGACCTCTGTTTATTGAAATGCTTGAATTAAAGACATATAAAACCATTCCAGCTCGAAAAGTATCTCCTGCGTTGAATAAAACTGTGTGGCGGCACCAAGGCGACATCCACAGTGGTGCTGTGGGAGTGAAGAGTGCTGTTTTGACCTCTGATCAGTGTTTGCTGGGTTAACCACTTCGTTACGGTATTGTTTGTTATACTGCCCTTGGACAATTTCATTCTGTTTGGGGAGGCCTATGATGGTGAAAAGATTAAATGTTAGTGTAATTGCTGCGCATAAAGTAACAAAGAAGAAAAACAAAGTAAACAGAGTAACGGAGCATAACAGGTTGGCATAAGAAGCATACTGTAATATAACATCATAGCATAGCACAGCATACCATGACGTGAGATAACACTTGAGAAACAAAAAATATAGCGTAACATAGCCTAGCATAGGATAGCAAATAATAACACGATGAGGTAACACACTTGAAGCTCCTGTGATAACATAACGCGAGATACCCTTGAGATGGTGCCGGGTGAGTGGTGGTGAGTGGGTGTGATGTATGAACCCCATCTCTTATCTATCACCTTCCCTCCCATTTTTTCTCCTCACCCTTTATCTCTTGTCATCCTTCACCTCCCCATCTCCATCCCTATTCATTCCTCACCTTCCTCTCTCTCCCCTTCCCTCTCAAACCATTTTTTCTTTACTCCGCCTTTATCTCTTGGCATCCTTCGCTTGCACAACTCCATTCCTATTCTCCCCCCTCAGCCTCTTCCCCCTGTCTCACCTTCCCTCCCCCCAACCTCTTCCCCCTGTCTCACCCTCCCTCCCCCAACCCCTTTCTTTCCCCGTTCTCGCCCTCCCTCCCCCCTACCTCTGATCCCGGTCCCTCCCTGTCCCCAACCTCTTCCCCTTGTCTCCTCCCCATTTTCTCCCCCAGTCTCTCTAACTTCCCCCCTCCCCCTCCACTGCGACCTAGATTTCTATCCATCTGTTTATTGCCCGACGCCTTAATCCCGTTAGGGGTGGCCACAAACAAATCGCCTCCATGTCGCCCTGTCTCCCGCCATTTCACTGCCCAGCTCCCAGCTCACACCCCCTTCTCATATACCTCACCACGCCATCCCTCCATCTCATCCTTGGCCTTCCCCTCCCTCTCCCCCTCCTCCACCTCACTCACATACACTCCTCTTGTCAGTCTCTCACTCTCCATCATCTCCACATGGCCAAACCACCTCAGTGTGTTCCTCCTTACGCTTCCTGTCACACAGCAGATCTAGGTGGGTTCTCACCTAGATTTGCTATTTAAATTATCTATCTGTCTATCTATCTATCGCCAGACACCATAATCCCATGATGGATGCCGGGTGGCCATTTGATTTTGAGTTTGCGGTTTTACGGGGAGGGGCACTAACCCTCCACCAACCCTCCTATTGATATGAAGGGAACACATATGGATTGGTTATATGGTTACCACCCAGCGTTGTAAATGGTTTCCTGGCTTACAGGAAACCATTTGGCTTCTTAGTCAATGTAAAGCCACCTGAAAAGAAAAGAAGAGTAATAAGGTAAGTGACAGGAAAGATGGGAGAAACAGGAAGAGGAGGGCAGACACAGAAAAAGAATGATACAAGTGAAGGAAGAAGTAGACAACACTACATCAGGTGAGTTCATGGAGGTCGCCACCACCTACCACAGTATTTAAATTAAAAGGTACAGAAACAGTGCTTTCCGTTGGGCACACAGAACTCAAGAAATAATAAGAAAACTGCTCAAACTCCTACACTATCGGTAAGCTATTGACAAAATCTGTAACGTATAGCCAAATCATGTCAAAATTTTAGCCAGGATGGTTTGAATTTTCTTAGATGTGGTCCCCAAGGCTCAAACTTGGCACCCTTACCCCTACCCCTCTCACCTTCCCTTTACCTCCTTTGGCCTTTCCTCACATTGCCGCTCATTTCCCCTCGTTTACCTTCCCCTCACCTCTGATTCCCCTCCCGCCTCAAACCTCTAATCCCCCTCACTGCTCTCACCTACCCTCTCGTCGTCTTGCTGCTCCGTCTCCACCCATTTCTCACCCAAGTAGGTTAGGTCGTCGGCGAGTTTAACTGTATACCAGCCGATGATTTCCATATACATCAATAGGTCCTCAGTTAAGTGTATTTTATATACACTCTCACATCAGCAGTTCCATTCACACATCCCTGCCTATTTCCCCATCCACACCTTTACCCTCCCCTCTAGTAACAGTTTCCCGTCCTCCATGTCTTTCTTAACTTGTTCAGACCGAGGACTTTATGTTTCTTTTGTCTTTGTACTTCTTGTCGATTCTATTCAGCTCAAGAGAACCGTCTACACTGTCCACTTTAGCTAGGCGTGAATTTGCCGTCTGTCCATCCTTAATACTGAGCCATAAGAAGAGATTAACACTAGAACATAGCGTTAGTCACGAAGAAGTTATATGGGAAACGATAGAGCCGTAGTATTGTCGTATTCTGCAATTTAGCTACAGGAAATAAGTGCAGTAGGACGGAAATCTATGCCATGTTAAAGTGAAGAAACTGTAGTAGAGAAGTTAATGGCGTCTGTATCTAACTCTTCCAGTTCAAAATCTGTCCAGTAAAATAATGTTGCCTGTAAGTAGCAAAAAGAAAGAAAAAAAGAAAGAAAAAAGAAATGTCTCCCCTCCCCCCGTGCCACACACACACCACTGACTACCCTCCCTCCACTTTACCCACGTCACCCCTACGTCACACCTGCGTCACAGCGTCACTCCACCTGGCTAGTGCGACACCTGATGCCTCTCCACCACACTGGATACGGAACTGATACTCTCTCTCTCTCCATCCACTTCTTCCTCTCCCTCTTTCCACTTCTCTACTCTCCCTTCTCCCCTCTCTTCTCCACTTGTCTCCACTCCTCCGCATAACTGCTCATTGTCTCTATATCATCTCCTCTTCTACCTCTCACCGTCTCTCCTTACCTCACCCCCTTTACGTCTTGTCTCCTCGTTTCACTCCGTCGCCTCACGCCTTCCACCTCACTTCCTATCCTTGTCTTAGATTCCTGTGTTCATTATCTAGTCTAGCGCAAACGACGTCGAAAGGACCAGCAGTTCGTTTGCGCTCCTTCATTTGTACATACTTACTCAACTCCCTGTGTCATATTTTGTCCGCCTTGCGCAACCCCTTTTCTTCACTTCTCTCTCCCGTCATCCCTCGTTTCCTCTCTTTTCATTTTCGCATTTCCCTCCCTTCCTTTCCTCTCTGCTTCTCTTTCCCCCCCTTTTGTTGCTCGAGCGGCTGTAGTAACACCCCTCACCGTCTGTTCCTCTAACTTTTCTGGGGGGAAACGGGATGTTCTGTTCCCGTAGTCTTTAATGAAGCTTCACTCTTAAGGGCCCCGAAGCTCCCAATATGTATAGCAGTCTTGTAGGTTATTTATTCCCCCTTCTATTCCTTTCGCCTTTTTCACTTCATTCCCTTCGCCCCATTCCTCATATTTTCTCCCCCCCCCCATTTTCCCCTCTTTCGCTACTCCCCCGCTTTCTATTCCCCCTCCCCCCCAGTCGCCGTTTCCCTTTCCCACACCGTGCTGTCTTTTTCTCTCCATGTCCCCTTTCTTTGCACACATCCTTACCCTTTATTTTCTCTTATTTCTTGGTGTCTTTCCTCTGTCCTCCCTGCCCCCTCTTTTTCCATATTCTTCCTTATGTCCAAATCTTTCCACACTTTGTTCCCTCCATGCTGTTTTCATCTGTTTCCCTATTTGCCTTTTCCGTCACCAACACCCCTCAATTTCTGCTGATTCTCTTCTCTCCACTCCTTCTCATACCTCTCCACACTTTTCTCTAATTTATATGTTTCAGATTTCTCTCCCTAAACATCCCCTCCCCCCGTATTTCCCGTATTTTTTCCCCGTATTTATTTCTCTGCGTTCATCATCCTTTACCCCTTTACCAATCTTCCCTCCTTCTCCTCCTCCTCCTCCTCCTCCTCCCTCATCATAAATTGTGTAAGAACTGAAAGCTAACCTGATCCGAGGGCGTGGGCTTGTTTAGTTTATGAGTAAATAGATAAATAAAGATAGATAGAATGATACGGAGATTGAGTGTAGCGGATGTGGGTTAGGTAGATAAAGGTGGGTGAAGTTTAATGGCGTAAGCTTGAGTCATTAATTGGTTGATTGGTTGGTTGATTAGTTGGTCGATTGATTGGTTGATTAGTTGGTTGATGGATTAGTTGATTGATTGATTGATTAGTTGGTTGGTAGGTTGGTTAGTTAGTTGAAAAACAGAGAAAGACGGAAGAGATTGGTAAGAGCTTAGAACTGTACTGTAGACAGACGGTATAGGTAGATAGTCATCAGGAGAAACACAGGTGGATATATGGATAGACAGATTTAGTTAGACAGGTAATTTGAATAAATGTGTTCATGTACAGTTGTTTTCGACGGTTTCCAGGCTTGTGTCAGCGTGGAATGGTTAGTATGCCTGGTCGTGAGGTGCATCTCTTAACACTCACGCTCCTATGACTCACTCAGGTGGATAGGCTCGACTGGAGTTACCTGGAACAGAATACTAGAATTGTCCCGACGATGAAGGGGTTAATGATGACAGTATTAACACTCCCAGACTGTTATGACTCTCGATTATAAATAAAATCTTTTGGAGTGAGGCAGAGTGACGCATCCAAGTTAATCATTTCGCAGTGGTATACCCGAATTTATCTCAGACACACCTGTTGGTCCATTGGCCAGAGCGATCCAGTGGGAATGAGTACCTGGCATTATTAAGAAGCTCAATATTTAAAAGGTGCATGAAGTTTTTGTTTTGTTTTTTTCTTTTTATATCTTCCCTTAAATGTAACCTATTAAGACTACGGTGTCCCAGCACAGATTCCCTACGCCAAGGCCCACAGAATTCTGTGGGCCTTGCCCTACGCATTGCAGTGGGTAATATGTGATCGACTGTTTGCATCTGTATATCTGTCTGTCCATCTGTGTATGTATGTGTGTATGCATGCATATAATACTATAAATGTGTGTATCTCAATCTCTCTGTCTGTCTGTCTGTCTGTACATCAGTTTATCTATCTATGTCTCTGTCCATCTACTTTTCTGTAGATGGACAGAGACATAGATAGATAAACAGATGTATCTGTGTTGTATCTGTCCATCGATACATCTGTCTATCCAATCTGTCTATCAGTCTAATCTGTCTATCCATATCCATATGTTTGTGTTTATAGCCAGATGCCTAAATCCCTAAGAGGGTGGGTATGAACAACTTACCTCCACGTCATCTTTTCCTCCACCATCAGGCTTCCCTCCAGCATACACCACTCATTCCTACGCCTTTCCACCCCTCCCCTCCCTTGTGGTATTTACAGCTGATAGGCCAGAACTGGAAATGTAGCGCCTTAAGATTACGTTCGTCTTATTTTGCCTGAAGCTTACATTTGTGTTCCCCGTGGCTTTGGATTTTTCGTAACACCTCTTCTTAAGCGATTTATTTTGCACATTGCGTCTCAGTATCCTCTTGTACTGTGTATGGTTAATGGGAATGGTGTCGTCATAAAGGTGATGTGAGTAACATGCAACTGATTGTTAAGGTTTATTACTGTATTATTTTTATTATTATTATTATTCAAGGAAAATCGCCTAAGAAGAGATGTTGCCAAGCCTACAATGCCGCCTAAAACAACCCATGTAGTGTTTTAGTTATTATTTCTTTACACAGGAAGATAGATAGACAGATAGATGTAGATAGATAGATAGATAGGTAGGTAAATAATAAAAAGATAGATTAGATAGACAATATAATAGATAGATAGACAGACAAACAGACACAGCTAATTAATTGAAGAGACAGCATTAACACCCCCGCCATGTCGACTAAATGGACGAAGTTAAATTGTATTACGGAATTAAACACGCCAGGCCATCTGCTAAATCCAGACGCGTAGGTTAAATAAAGAGACGGGCTGGCGGCAATAGAGAGATGGATGTCGAGGATGGATGGGGGGAAATGGAGCGTGTGTAAGGAAGATGCATTTGGTTTAAGAGTAATAAATTCAAGCGCCTAAGAATGTGTTACGTGCGCTCTCTCTCTCTCTCTCTCTCACCAGGAACTTATTCATGGCGAGTCTCCAGGGCGTTTAATTGTCAGAAGTTTACCTTTTTTTCTTTTTTCTTTCTTTTTTTTTCTTTTTTTTCTTTTTACGTAAAACTTTTAGCCTTGTCGGGAACACTGGGAGTTATTTAATAAAGTTGTGGGAATTGAAATAGTGACGAGTGTCGCATGAGTAGGTGGGAAGGTGATAGAGATGGCTAGGTAGATTTTGGTAGATAGGTAGGTATATTTACTGGTAGTTAGATAGGGAGGTAGATAAACTGGTTGTAGATAGGAAGACAGAGAGGTAGATTCAGTTGCTTTATTAGTAGGTAGGTAGGTAGAATAATTGATGGTTGGATGGATGGACGGATAGACTTCCCAGTAGGTATGTAGATGGAATGATGGTTGGGTCACATAGTAGATAGATTGAATGATATTCCGTGTACGCATATATAGATAGGTAGTTAGATTGATGGTTAGATAGATTTGCATATAAAGACAAGTAGGCAGGTAGAGCAATACCCTCAATTGGACCTCTCACGTTAGATCACTTGCTAGAACCACCTCAGAGAAACTTGAATTATTGTACAGAATCCGTAACTGCACTGAAGAGCAGTTACCTGTAGTTTAAGAGTCATGTTCGCTCTCAGCTCGAATATTGCACACCCTTGTGAAGTGGATGTGGAGAGGTTGCTAAAACAACTGGACAGAATTCAGAACAAAGATCTAAGTATAATTGATAACCCAGCAGTTACAGATTAACTACCTCCCCTACAAATTACACGAATTGTTGCCTCCCTTACATTATTTTACAGATACTTTTTTGGGCAGATCTTCAGACGAAGTTGCATCCAATTTGACACCTCTCCACACCTTTCCTCGTGCAACACGGGCATCTGGTAGCACTCATGACTGGACAGTCACACTACCATACCGCGGAACTTCTGCCTGTCAGATTTCACACATTTCCCAACTGCTTTTTTTTTTTTTTTTAACTCGCTTCCCCAGATTAGTTCCCCAAAAAAATTTCAACCTGCAGCGGTTTAAGTCCAACTGTGACCTTTTTTTTTTTTTTTTTTTTTTTTTTTTTTTTTTTTTTTATTTGATGAATGGGGGCACCTGTAATCTTGTGTATGGAATTAATTTTTTTGTTTTTCCTTCCTCGGTTAATCTTCTATATAAAAATAATATACAATAACAGATATGTAGGTAGGTAAATAGATTGATGAGTAGAAAGGTTTGTAGAAAGGTAGATTCTTTGGCGGCTGTGGGTTTGTTGGGTACATAATTGCACTGATAGAAAATTATCGAACAGCCAGAGAAGTCGGTACATCTAAAGTTATTGGACAGAGAGACAGCTACCGGTAGTGATGTGTGTGGTAGATATGGTTGCCTACATAGATAGATAAAAACGTAACTGATCCGTTAGCAGGTTAATGTAGTGTATAGTAGACGGATGAAGTAATTACCAAAATATATAGATATAGATCCTGACTTGTACTGAATTGTGGGGACTGTAACTATTTTCCGAAGTATGAAGGGTAATTGAGGTGTTAGAGTGTGAAGAGGGGTAGTGTGATGTGTGCATTTGGAGTCAGCAGTGTGTGACTTTTGTTGGAGGTCTGGCAGTGTGGCTAGTGTGAGAGGCGTTTCGGTGTTTGGTATGGCAGTATGAGATTAGGTAGTGTGAGGGGTAGGAGTATGACGTGTGTGTGACGGGTGGCAGTTATAAAGCGTGGAAAAGTTTAGTGTGCCAGTATGAACTGTGTGTTTGGAGTGGCGAGATGTGACTGAGCTGAGTATGAGATGTGGAAGTGTGATGCGGCAGTAGTATCATTCAGTGCACAGTCAATTCTAATGCCTTGTATAAAATTCATCTATGTCCATATCTGTCTTTCTGTATCTGTTGTTTTGTCTGACTATCTGTCCATCTATCTGTCTGTCACTGTCTATCTATCAATGTCTGTCTGTCTGTCTACCTAAATCTATCTGTCTGTTTGTCTATCTTTCTATCTACCCTTGCCTCCTTGGCGTTCCTGTATTGTGATGTGGAAGAAGAGCCTTGACACTTATACGGTACTTCCTGACTCACCTTCACTCGTTCTCCATCCACCCACCCACACCACACCGTCTCCTGCCCCATCCACCCACCCACACCACACCGTCTCCTGCCCCATCCACCCACCCACACCACACCGTCTCCTGCCCCATCCACCCACCCACACCACACCGTCTCCTGCCCCATCCACCCACCCACACCACACCGTCTCCTACCCCATCCACCCACCCACACCACACCGTCTCCTGCCCCATCCACCCACCCACACCACACCGTCTCCTGCCCCATCCACCCACCCACACCACACCGTCTCCTACCCCATCCACTCACCCACAACAACCGTCTCCTGCCCCATACACCCACCCACACCACACCACACCGTCTCCTACCCCATCCACTCACCCACAACAACCGTCTCCTAAATCCTTTCAATACGTTGACGTTCTATATTGCTTTATGCTTGCCATTTCCAGACGATTATATAAGAGGTGCTAGAAACAGTTCATTATCCCCTTCTGTGCGATGACGTCTTTTTTTTTTCTCTCTCTCGTGGTAGGTGGTGGTGACATCATCCACTTACTTGATCGTTGTGCAGCCTACTTCTTCCCTGGGTTACTCTACACTGAGTGACAAATTGAATTGTTTCCTGTAACCCAGAAAACCATCGACAGTGCTCGGTGGTAAGCATATGGCCAAATAACGGGATGATGTGGAGTCTGTTGTGGTGCCCCTGCTAACTGGATGGAGAGACGCAGATGTGGCGTCCATCCAGGAACTAAACCTCTACACTCTTTCCCGGCGGGGCGCTGTCCACCTCAAGGGAATATCAGTGAGATGGGCCTGCAGGGGCGATTGCTTGCCTGCAGTTCATGAGTCTGCTGTGCCATACAGACTGGAGTTACACTTCCACTCCTTCAAGTTTATTCTTGCGGTCCCAAAACTGCGTTACTCAAGTTAGAAAAGCCATTTGAAACTGAATGGGGTGAAACTTTTTAATCCGGTGACTCACTGTTATGTCTTATATTTTGTTCATTTTTCCATCAGATGATTTTATTCAGCTCATGACAGATATCAACTAGTACAAGGATTGATGAAAGCTTTAGCTGCTTCCTCCTGTCTGAAAAGTCTCTTCAAAGCCGAATTAGATAGTATAATATGAGCAAAACTCAAATATAAAACATGTCATTGGAGAGAAATGTCTTAACTGCTTCTACAAAAGGAGTACAGTACGTGTGAGTTAATGGGCTGGGAATTAAGGGATGGGGTGTTTGTATGGTGAATTAGTGGTGGTTTGTGCTGTATTTAAGTGAGGTGTTAATGAGTGTTGCTGTTGCTTAAGAAATGACCTTGCTGCGTAGACGAGAGGGTACACTGAGGGGAAGCTTTGGTAGTGATGATAACGCTGTAGATAGTTTCAAGCCTGGATGTGTTGTTAATGACTAAGTATGAGGATATAGATAGATACAAATGTTATTGGGAAATACTCTTGTTTTATTCATTTTCTTAACCTCTTCAGTGCTGTGACGAATTTATTTTCGTATGTCTTGTGTCTTCTGACGAATTTCTTTAGAGTAAGAGAATTATTTCCAGGTATTGGGAATTAACTGCAGCCCTCACTAACCTCCTCACAGCTACAGGTGATCTCTTAGTTGTGTATAATCGTGTGAAACAAACAAAAATAAAACAGTATAAACTACATCATGGAAGTGAAGGCGTTAATAATGATATTGTGCCAGTCATGGTGGTGAGTCAGCCACATGAAATCTTTACATTGTAGCAACTTTTCTATATTCAAGAATATTTTCACCAGTAGCTGGAAGTTTTGGAAAACTTAGATATGAAGTATCAAACTGCGAGTTAAGTCTGTGTGTGTGTGTGTGTGTGTGTGTGTGTGTGTGTGTGTGTGTGTGTGTGTGTGTGTGTGTGTGTGTGTGTGTGTGTGTGTGTGTGTGTGTGTGTGTGTGTGTGTGCGTGCGCGCGCGTGTGCGTGTATGTGAGTGGTGAGAGAGGAGGCACCTGAGAGAGGGTTTAATTAAGGCGTCTGAGGCAGGACAGGTAGCCTGGTGTGGGCTGTGTGGAGACGAACCTCGCCTTGGACCTGTGTGTGGACAGTGTGACCGTCTCTCATACACGATATACAGTAATACACCCCAGCATCCACTCCAGTATTACCTGTATTATTGGGGATAGGGGCCCGAGGCTAGGCTGTCATTATGTACGACGTTTAACCCTTTCACTACGATGACAAATTCTAACATTTAAGCCTTTACTACAGTGACTATTTCTTGCAGCCTCCTGTGTAGCTAGTCCTTAAAACACGATATAGTACACGGATACATCTATTGCTATGTTAGATATACAGTATACCCGTTGTAAGGTGTGGGGGTCCGAGACTAGGATACCGTAATAGTTTTGCCCTTTCACTTCCATCACCTCTTTTATTGTTTATCTTTGCTATCCCCTGTGGCCAGTCCTTCCATTCCCGTGTGAGTTTCTCGTGTGACGCATAGGTACCCAGGGCTAAGGTAACGAAGCCTACCGTCCTTCCTCCACGGTAGACTGCACACTAACCTCCACTCGTACTCCTGTGTTGGTCTGCCACTTGTGAGATGAAGGGGTCTGCGGCTGTCTTTGTAATGTGTAGTGTTTCGCTCATTTAATATGATGGGAGGTTCGTTTCTTTCTCCGTATATATATCTTTCCTATCTGTTTTCATTTTTCCTTTTTCTTTATTTTTTTTAATTCTTTGCTAATTTAAGATGGCTTTTTGCAATGATTGGATGTAGCCTTCATTAACCTCTTCATTGCTGGAGTCTGTTCCATACTAGACCAGAATCATAGATAGGTAGAGAAATTATTGAATGTTAGAAAGAGAGCAAGCACTGTGGAAAAGGCAAGTAAGCAAGAGGGAGAGAGAGAGAGAGAGGTGAGTGAACTTGTGAATAAGTTTTGAAACCTGATGATGTTAACTAATGAGGTGTGAATATGTCGGATGATTCAGGTGTGTTAGTGTAGGAGAGAAAGAGAGAGAGAGAGAGAGAGAGAGAGAGAGAGAGAGAGAGAGAGAGAGAGAGAGACTTTGTGCGACAAAGAAAGTGAGAAAAAAGTGGTATTGTGTGTTTGAGGGAAAGTTGGCCAAGTTGGCCAAGGGGGTGAATTATGCAAACCCTGGATAAAGTTGAACTCTCTCTCTCTCTCTCTCTCTCTCAGTACAGTAAAATTAATGCCCAAACTCTAGCCACAGACTTAAACCCTTCTATTCTCCGTTTTTTTTTCTCATTTAATAAAAGTTTTTCGCCTGTGTTTTTTTTTTATCTGGTTTTCTGTCTTTTTTTCATATTTTCGGCATGTTTTTTTTTTGTCAGTTGGATTTTTCTCTTGGATAATTGCTCTCTCTCTCTCTGTCTCTCTCTCTCTCTCTCTCTCTCTCTCTCTCTCTCTCTCTCTCTCTCTCTCTCCCAGGTATATAAGTTTTTTAGATCCGTTTATGATATTTTGATTGCTTTTCGATGTTCCCACGCCTTTTTTGTTTTTTTCAGTATATAGGAAAAGTTAGAGCGTTGGATTTTTGTTATGACTTTTTCCTTTTTTTTTTTTCCATTTTTTTCGGTGACCCTGATTTTTATGTCAGTGTGGAAGTAAAGTGTAGGTGGAGAGGGAGGTGTGGAGAGAGGTGGAGTATGATGGTGGGGTGTGGAAGGGAGGGGTAGTGGAGTGGTGTGGAAGGGAGGGGTAGTGGAGTGGTTTGGACATGTGGAAGGGAGTGCTGTGGAGTGACGTTCTTTGGAGTGGTGATGAATAATGTGGAGTGTGAAGTGTAGGTGAATTATGAGTAGTACAGTGGAGTTAGGCTGTGTGGAATGATGATGATTGCTCTGGGGTGGAGTGAACTCACTGTGAATAATGTGGAGTGGTGTGAGGAAGTGTGGAGTGTATATGAATAAATGAAAGTGAGTCATTGTGGGATGGGCATGAATAATGGGAAGTGGAATATCATGGAGTGGAGTGTGGAGTGACAATGATCAATATGGAGTAGAGTGGATAAGAAAGATGAGGATTGTAGTGGAATTAATGGAGTCAGCATGGAATGGAAGAAGGTGGATATGTGGAGTTAGGTGGATGTGAATAATGTGGACCGAGTCGAGTTTTGCGAGTGGGTATTGCGTGGAGGGAGGTTAATGATTGTTCCTTTGATTTCCTCATATCTCAGTAACAGAAAAGTAAGAGTGAAAGTAGATGACGTATATTCCAATTTCCATTCAATTAACGCCGGCGTGCTGCAGGGATCAGTTCTGGCGCCAGCCCTGTTCCTGGTTCACATTAATGATCTCTTATCTGTCACCCACAATCCCATCCATTCATATGCAATGACTCAACTCTTCATAGTTCATTCACACTCAGACACCCATTTACCAAGTCTAATATCTCTAACTCTCACCTTAGTACAGCCATCTCCATAAATCAAGACCTATCTGCAATCAGTGACTGGGGACAAAACAATCTTGTCTCATTTAATGCTAGTAAAACTAAATATATACAATTTACTAATAGACAGGTATTGCCAGATTCGTATATTACATTCAGTGGTACAAATATCCCCACCTCCAAACGTATTGAAATTCTCGGTGTCTCACTTAACAATGCCCTCAGCTGGACCTCTCATGTCAGATCACTTTTTAAAACTGCCTCAGAGAAACTTGGATTATTGTACAGAGTCCGTAACTTCTTCACTGACGAGCAGTTAGTTATAATTTATAAGAGTCATGTGGGCTCTTAGCTTGAATGCTGCTCACCCTTGTGGAGCGGATTTGGAGAGGTTGCATGAAAACGGCTAGACAGGGTTCAGAACAGGGCTGTTAGAATTATTAATAACCCTGCTAATACTAAGAAACTACCTCCCCTACAAGTAAAAAGGAATGTTGCCTCCCTTGCGTAATTTTACAGATATTTTTATGGCAAATGCTCAGACGAAGTTGCGTCCATTGTGCCAGCTCTCCATGCCTTCCCTCGTGCTACACGGGTATCTGGCAGCATTCATGACCGGAACGTCACTCAGCCATATTGCAGAACTTCTGCTTATTAGAATTCTTTCATTCCCCGAACTTCATCTCTCTGGAACTCGCGTCCACAGAGTTGTTTTCCACCAGACTTCAACCCACAGCTGTTCAAGTCTAACTGTTACAGATATTTTATGATTAGAGGACACCAGTAACTGGATTATTTTTTTTTTATTTGATTTTCCTTCCTCTGTTCCGATATTTAAAAAAAAATGATATGGAGTGAAGTGATATGTAGTGTAGTGGAGTTATGGAGTAGAGGGAGATGGATGATATGAAATTCAATGGAGTTTAGTGGAGTGGAGTCGAATAATATGGAGTGGAGTGGAGTAAAATGGAGTTGAATTAAATGGAGTGGAATGGAATTAATTATATGGAGTGGAGTGGAATGGAGTTGAATTATATGGAGTTAAGTGGAATGGAGTTGAATTATATGGAGTGGAGTGGAGCTGAATAATATGGAGTGGAGTGGAGTGGAGCTGAAAAATATGGAATGGAGTGGAGCTGAATAATATGGAGTGGAGAGGAGTGAGTGGAGTGGGACGAGCGTGGTATTGTGTGTCGTTGCCCAGCCAGCCTCTTCCTCCACTTACTCAACCCTGGGGACCTTGTTATGTACGTACCTTATGTATGGTGTACGTGTGTGTGTGTGTGTGTGTGTGTGTGTGTGTGTGTGTGTGTGTGTGTGTGTGTGTGTGTGTGTGCGCGCGCGTGCGCGTGTGCGTGCGTGCGTGCGTGTGTGCGTGCTTGTGCTTAGTCCTGCCCATGGGTATGTCTCTCTTCTTCGTTTTTGTGTAAATTGTGTGTGTGTGTGTGTGTGTGTGTGTGTGTGTGACTTATTCTCTCATGTGTACGTATCTCATCACCCTTTGATGTGTGTACATGTGTGTATTACGTTACCTGACTCTTGTGTACGTTCATAATATTGTATCCATGTATACTTTCTACCTGTACTTCTGTGCTAATTATCTACCTGCATGTTTCAACCTCACCACTCGTTTTCTAATAATATCTGCTCAGGTACCCACTGTTTTCTACCTGCCTACCCGTAATGTACATCGATTACGGTTTCTGTTAACAGCTACTCAGAGATCTACTGTTGTTCTACCCTTCTATCTGTTTTCTGTTTATATCAACCCAGGTATCATTTATGTGTACTGTTCTCTGTTAATATCTACCCGGGTATTTATTTTTATGTGTACTGTTTACTGTCATGTGTTATCTGTCTACAATAGTTTTTTGTTGACATCCATCCAGGTGTTTGTTGTTGTCTGCCTTTTCTGCCTGTGCTGTTAATCTCGTGTCGTCTGCCTTTCTACTCCTGTCTGGCTTCTCGCTTGCAATCTATCTGCTGCTTTATGTGTGTGTGTTGTCGCCTTTCTACATTTGTCCACTCTTGGCTACCCAGAGTTACCTGTATATCTGCCAAGTGTGTTGTCTGCCTAGCCACATACTTTGCAGGTTTTTTCCATTGTTTCAGCTCAGGTGTGTTTTATCCACTTTTATACTTTCACTGATCTCTTTTATGGACAGAGTTTACCAGTATATCAACCCAGACGTGATGAATATATTTCCGCTCGTGAGTTTATGATGCTTTGCAGTGTATATTTCTTTTCGTGTCTACCATTTACCTTTGTATGTTTGTCTGTTCTACCGCAATCTACTCAGGTGACTTACCTGCTAGTTGCGGTTATCTAAATTCCACCCGTTGCTTTTTTTTTTTGTTTTTTGTTTTTGTTTTACCAGCGTATATTATTAGGTAACGAGTTTACACACACACACACACACACACACACACACACACACACACACACACACACACACACACACACACACACACACACACACACACACACACACACACACACACACACACACACAATGCCATTCTAAGACAACAATTCTGTGGATATAATATGTCGGATTCACAACTATTATGGAGTACGAGCAAAAGGCAGTTAAATTTGAATAATAGTAAATTGATCAGTTATCCATTTCCACCCCATGTTCACACCCTCTTATTTTTATTATTATTTTTTTTTCTTTTTTTTTCTTTTACCGATGATAGGATAGGCAATATTAAGGAAATACTGAGTTGTCCAGCCGAATATAAAGCAATGAAGAGTACAGAGGATGGGAGCATAGAGTGTTAAAAGATAATATTCCCCATTAAAACCATTCAGGTTTAAATGCCCTTTTCTCTGTATCTTTGCGAATCCGCCCTGTGTTTATTTGATGTCTTGGAATAACCTCAGGAATCACCTCCAGGGGTTAGTGCGTCAACTCCCTGTACATACGTTGAGGTTTGGCTTTTCCTTTTTATTTTGGTCAACGTAGGCATTTCCTTTCGTATTCTTCCTTTCTTACCCTTATTTAACCAGGTCTGACGTCAGCCTTTCAACCTGTTACTAATTACCCATGATTTACCTGAGCATGCAGACCAGGTGACATTGTATTCTAACATATGCCTTGGTGTGAATGTCTTTCCTTTCTTCTTTTCTCTCCTTTAGCCGAGGTATTGTCTTTTTAATATGTAAGGTGATTTGTACGTTTGTCTATGCAGGTGTAGTCATTCTGCTTTCCTACACTTATCTACCAGTTGGTTTCAAAATTATCTACTGAGTTGTGCTATGTAGGTACCTTTATAATTTTGTCAAGTCTGCTGTCATCATGTTTTCTCCCTTCCTACGGTTATCTGCCACTTGGTTTCTAAGTTATCTAATGACATGCGTTATCTGCCTTTCTAATTTGGTCTACCCTACTCAGGTCTACCTTTCCACCTGATACCAATTTCCACGGTCCTTCCCAGCATACATAGAGAATTTCAAATTTACACTCCCAGATGCGACTTGAACATTTCATCGATCTGCTCTTTGTCCCCGTGCCATCTCTCCGTCTACCTGTTAGCCAGTATCTACCTGCATACCTGTCACTGATAGCTGCCTGTCCACCTGTCACTAATATCTACCCGTCTACCTGTTGCTAATTTTCCGAAAGTTGAAATCAGGTAAGAAGACCTAATTTTTCTCCCTGTGGTCCCGTCTACTCATATATACCACAGCGACTTATCAATCTACCTTTTTTACTATATATCCATCTGCCTGTTGCCAATTATCCCACCATGTATATCAGGTAACAGGAGTGTGTATTTTGGTGCTGGTCATTGCATCCTGTCTGACTCCGTGTTGTCTACTGAAAACTTCATGATTGCGTGGCCGTTTTCTATTTGTGGCGTCTTGCTTTTTGTCGAGGGCTGATTAGAGAATGTGTGTGTGTGTGTGTGTGTGAGAGAGAGAGAGAGAGAGAGAGAGAGAGAGAGAGAGGGGGGGGGAGCGTATTTCATAGCCCCTGACTTCTGACCCCTCACCTCTCTCTCTCTCTCTCTCTCTCTCTCTCTCTCTCTCCTTTTCTTACCCCTCCTTTTCCCTTCTGCTTTTATGTTTTCTCAACCCATCTCCATCTCTCTTTTCTTTCCCTTCCCCTGTACTCCCTTTATTTATTTTCTTTTCCTCCTCGTTGCTTCCAGTTTGACACATCTTCCTTTATTATTCCTTGTTTCCTTCGTCGTCCTTTTCATCTCCATATTCCCCTTCTCCTGTCCTCTTCTCCCTCTACTCTCTTCTCTTCCTCTTGTCCTCCTCTCTTGCCTTGCCTCTCATCCATTCTTCTTTTTCTCTCTTCCTCATGTCCTCGCTTTCCTCCTTCCCTCTTCTCATCTTCTCATACTCTCGTTTCGTCTTCGTTTTCCCCTCTTCTCCTCATCGTCTTCTCTCCCCTCGTCTCTTCCCCTCTTCTCATCTTCTCTCGCTTATTATCACACCTTCCTCACTCTTGCACTAATGGTTTCCTATCTTCTTCCCCTCCCCTCCCCTCCCCTCCCCTTCTCCTGCTTTCGTTTCCCTTTGCTCTCCTTCTCGGACCGGTCAGACTCTAGGACGAAGTTTGTTACCCGTTTGTCTTTATTCACACAGCAACACGACTCTGCAAATATAGAACATCTGCCTTGAAATCCCGCGTGTGGTCGATAAACAGTATTCCTAAGTCTTCCTCTCACTCTTCTGTTCCATCCTCACTTCCCTGTCCACCACATCATATTCCCTCCCCCTCCCTCTCACCTTACTCTTCTTTGCCCACTCGTACCTCATGTCCTCTCGTCATTACTTCTTGTTTTTTTTTTCTCCCTCACCCTTACCTCACCCCCTTTTCTTTCCTCACGTCTACTCCTCATTTTGTTCCCTTGCCCCTCCTCTTCTTTATTTTCCTACCTCATCCCTTCCTTACTGTGTGTTTCCTCCCTCACCCCCAGTCCCTTCTCCCTTTCCTCTCCCTCCTGTATCTCCCCTAGTCATATCCACTCCCTCTCCCCCCCTCCTCGTAGCTGCCCTGATGGGAGAGGTAGCGCCCTCCCGTCACCTAGCGGGACTATAAGATCGATCAAGGTCTAGCTCGGGGGATTCATCTCTCCATTTCAACCTCCCCACCCCTCCTCGTTTCTTTTCATCCCCACCCTGCTCTTCCATTCCCTTCTCCTCTTCTCTCTCTCCTTCTCTCCTCCACCCTCCCTCCCTTTCCCCCCTTTCCCCTCCCTTCCCACTCTTCCCTCCCTTCAACTGCCCTCTCTTCCCCTCCCTTCCCCTCGCCTGTGATCGTTCCCATGGTGATAAAAACCCGACATGTCCAGTGCAGTAGTTGCCTTTACCTGTTATTGGCTCAGTGTCCAGCGCTTAACTCTTGTGCCTTTTTGTGCTGACAGGCTTGCTGGTTGAATGCATCTGCGTGAACTTAATGATTGGAGTGATTGTTGAATAGATGAATATATGAACGATTGAATGTATGTCACAAGGTATTTAGTCAAGAGATTGTTACATATGCAATTAAATTATTCGTTTTATGTTAGATTAGTCAGATTGGCAAATGGTAAAGTGACCAAATTTTGAAATAAATTAAAATGAATAAATTGTTTGGTAAATGAGCAACACCGTTTTTATGTTGGGTAGCTGGGAGGTGAATATATTGTGGCAATATTGAGCGAATAGATTGTTAAATGCATGAATAAATGATGGTAAAGCTGCATTAACTGATCAAATAGACTGTTAGAACAAAGTCGACGCTGCTTGATATCATATTATTATTATTATTATTATTATTATTATTATTACTGGGAAGACGAAAACCACCCTTGATGATTTACTTAGTCCCTTGGATCCGATGACTTATATTTCCACTTTATTCTTTATATTTACAATTTTACTCAAGAGAGACTTCTGGAATGGGAGAAGTTGTGTATAGCCTCCTTTATGTCTGGCAGGTGAGGTTACTAAAACTGAATAGAATCGTCTGTACGTAACAAGAATAAGGTGAAAAAGACATCCTTAATAACATGCAAACAACAGGACGCCGTACTATAATATTCCCGGCTGTAGGTCTCTGTTTTCACGGCAGTACAGCTCACCAGTAATTCTTCTTTACTGTTTACACCCGGCACCAGTTGTGTTATTCGGCGGTATTTACTGTGTGTCTGGCCTGGTTCTGTTGTTGCCTCCTCGTCGCCCTGATGAGATGCAGTTAAAAGGGAGATTCTAGTTTATCGATGATCCTGGTAAAGTGTAGTTCCGATATCCTGGTAAATTGGAGTGCTTTTAAATTTAAGCTTCCTCATTCTCTTTTCCTAGTCCTTCCATTCTTCCTCTCCCATTCTTCCCCCTCCCCTCTTCTCCCTTTCTCTCCTTCTCCCTCTCATTCTTTGCCTACCCCTCCTCCTTCCCTTCATCCCTTTGTCTTTTCCTCATCCTCTTGTATTCCTCTACTTTTTCCCTGGCTTTACCTCCTCTCCCCCCCTCTCCTTCTTTCCGCATTCCCCTCTTCTTCTTCCTCTCTCCCTCTCCTCTCCTTCCCCTCCCCCTCTCTTCTTCCCCTCTCCCTCTCCTCTCTTTCCGGCTTCCCCCCATCGTATTATTGCCTTGGTTGGAACTCTTTATAATCATTGGAATTTTATCTTTCTCCCGATTGCCAGACCTAACAATTTAACAGTACCATGATGTCTTCCCCCCCCCCCTCCTTTTTTATTCCCTTTTATACCGGAAAGAGTTTTGGTGTTACGCTGCCAAGATTATTTAAGTCGGGTTACTGTCGGACGGTTTAATTAATGTTACTTGGGGAAGGCCTCACACAGAAAAGGCTCATGCGTCTCCATATACCTTTTATCTACAGTAATTGGTGTTTAATCTTCCTACCCCCAGTCGATTTTACTCAACATGGGAGAGACTTGTGAAACTGTGAGGGTTAGATGTTCCTCCATTAACTACAGTACGACAAATAATACAGAATGACTAAGATCACATTTTTGTACCAAGTTTGCCTAAAACCTGGAGGCGGTACGAATAAAATCAGCAAGAACAGACTCAAGATTAAGATAAAGATTAAACAGGTAGTGTAAAAGACCTCAGCGTGGTGAAAGGAATAATGACGTAAGCTGAACTCTTTCTCTACGAGGGCTCCTTCTAATAGTTAATAAAATAATGTGGAGGCAGCAGGGATCAGATTAACAATGCATCGTCTTACTGGAGGCAATAACCCCTCCAGTACTGTTGCTTTTCATCATCTTAGTCTTGCTGCCTCCTGACGATTTGTGTAAAGCTTCGGAGAGATCATTTACAGTGGTAGAAACAGTGTACAATAACCCCTCACGATATTACTTTTGTCTCTGGGGTGGATGGAGTGGTCTGAGGGCAGCAAGAATTAATTAGCCATGCATCGTCATTGGTAAGGGGTTATATAGTAGCTTTTTAACCCTGCGGTCCCGATTGAGTCTCTGTTAGCCATCTCCTGGTCGGGACAACTCTAGCATTGTCATCCCGCTAATGGAAGGCGATTTTATTCGACTTAGAGTGAGAAGAGGAGTCTGAATGTTAATATTGCCACTGAACTATCTCATGGTCCTGACAGCTCCAGTTCTCTGTTGCCGCTATTGCCGGATGATATTATTAATCTGAGAGTGAGGTATAGATGTAAAGTGCTTAGCTAAATACAGTAATCTGGAGGTACCATGAAAAAATACTAAAAAGATGATGGAGAAAGTGAAAAGTTCAGAGATACCGTAGAATTTATACGAGTAGTTAGTTGTAAAGCAGAAGTAGTGAGGGAGTTGGGACGCCGTGGCCAGTTACACATTACATGGGTTAAAGAAAGGCAGATGGAGGTAGGAAGAGTTAAATAGACAAAGGAAAGATGCTCAGCGTATTAACTCAGGCTTCCATGAGACAAACGCAGGTGAACAAAATCGTGTGTGGGTCATGGGAGGGGTATTAGTGACTATAGACACTCAGGTTGCTGTAACTCTTAACTGAACTAAATTGTGTGGTGATAGCTGGAGAGAATACTAGAGTTTCCCTGATCATGAGAGGGTTCATTCTTAATCACAATGTCGTTAACCTTATTCTTGCTGCCACGAAACGATTTGCTTCAAGTTTAGGGAGGGCGTCTCGTAGCTGAAGGGATTAGAATCAATTTCTGTTAAACTTTCTCTGCAAGAGGTTGGCCTAAGGTGAATTGATGGTCTTATGGTAACAAGAATATAATTTAAAAGACATCTTTGTACTGATGGGGTTAGTCCTTCAATCCAATTGCGTGTTTTACTTTCTTGGATTCTTCAGACGATTTTTTGTACTGTACTGTACTGTATTATACACCTTCCGAACTTAAGGTGTCAGATATAGCCTTCAATACTACAAGGGATCTTTCTCAGTCACATAAAATAGTCTGGCGGACCGATGAAGGTGAAAATTGCGTCATCAGACTCAAGGAATTAAAGGTGGGAAACCAAACGAGGTGGGGCGTCCTGACCAGTTAAACAGGAACAAATGGTTGACTAAAATTGTCTGGAGGTATCAAGATATAAAGAAAGGGCCGTAAAGGGTAATGGAGACGGGATTGACGGAGATGGTCTAACTTTGTCAAATGAAAGGTCTTTAGTGAATAAAATCGTCCCGTGAGAACAAGTAAAAAAAGTCTTACCTACTAGTAAAGGAGAGGGAGGGAGCGAGAGGGATGGTTCTGGCCTGGCCCGTGAAACATGGGCTGGGTTGTGAATAAAATCGTGTGGAGGCAGCAGGACAAACAAAGAGGTCATGGTACTAAAGGAGAGGGAACGAAGTGGTGGGGTGCTGCGACCTGGCTTGTAAAATATGAGCTGGGGGGGGAGGCCAGGTTTAGCAGAGGTCACGGGGGGTTGAGAGGGGTGGGGAAAGGGATTGAGTGGGTTAGAGAGGGTCAGTAGATTTGGTTAGGAGATTGAGAGGGATGGGGAAAGGGGCTGAGTGGGTCAGTAGATTTAGGTTGGAGATTGAGAGGAGTGGGTGTGAGGTTGAGAAGAGTAGGGGAAAAGTTAAGAGAGCTGGGATTGATAGTAGGGAAGGGGTTAAGAGAGCTGGATTGGTAGTAGGGGAATAGATGTGAGGGATGGGGAGAGTGTGTGTATGCGACGATATCATTCGAGTTGTGATTCAAGAATGAAAAGAATCGTAGTGAAGGTTTACGGCCAAGGCACATTAACCCTTGAGCTGGGAATTACCTACTTTGCATTTGACATTTCCAAACATCTGATTCATCCATCGTTCCTGCTTCTTTCCTTCTGCTTTATTTACTACCCCTTTCTTTCTGGCTTCTCTCTCTCCTCTGCTTACCCTCTCTCCTCCCCCCCCCTCTCTCTCTCTCTCTCGCCATTACCCCATCCTTCTCTTTCTTTACCTTCTAATACTTCCTTTCCTTGATAGAAATCCAGCCTCCCAAATTATTTACAAACTGTCACGATTACTTTTTTTTTTTTTTTTTTTTTTTTTTTTTTTTAACGCCATGTCCCCTTCTTTCGATAAGGGCTAACGCGTTGCCCCTGGGTAGAGCACTTAGGTTTGGAGCGTGTAGCATTTTATGACCGGATGCCCATCCTGATGTCTACCAGTGACTACCAATGTCCCTTGGGTGGACTCGAACCTCAGACCCTTCGGCCACAGTGGAGCACTCAAACCCACTGAGCCACGGCTGCTGCAAAGCAGAAGAAAGCTGCAAATGGGTGAAAGTTGGTACACTTGTAGAAGAGTCCCAGGCCGCCCCATCTTACTCCATCTTGTCTCTTAAAGGAAACAACTGCTAAGGGTAGAACTCGGTACACCTGTAACAAAGTACCGTGTGCTCCACCTTAAACTCGGTACACCTGTAAAGGTGGATGAACATCTAAGTCAAGTGACACTGATTGCCAGCACCCGGACTCGAATCCTGGCGCTATCGGGCCGGCAGCTCTGTAACAAGCAATGATAACCACTCGGCCACCGCGACACCCATGGCGACACCCGTTGTTGGCTGTTGGGGCTTATGACTTGGAGCAAAAGATTTTCATATTTTATTCCAGCTTACGACGATTTTTAAAATTATTTCAGAAGATCACTTCAGTCATATGTTTTAAGTCTAAGAAAATATAGGTTGTAAAGAGAAAGGGGCAGAATGAGGGTCGTACAGTGGAAAGTGAGTAAGGACCGGGCAGGATTAAACAAAGGACAAGGAAAGTTAGGCATATGTGAGGCTGCATGACGTAAAGTGAGGCACGAATAGGCTAAGTTAAGCAAAGTAAGGCAAGACAGGGTATAATGAGGCAGACAGTGAGAGAGGCAGGGATAGGCAGAGTGAGTAAGGCAAGCTTTGGCAGAAAGAGAGAGACAAGGGTCAGCCGGGAGAGCCGGAGTGCAGTATAAGCTCCTACAGTCACATTCTATTGTATCCACCAACTTCCAGGTACACAATGGTAGGGCGGTAAGGCGAATCAGAGGTAGGGAGAGAGTGAGAGAGACAAGGGTAGGCAGAAATGTAATCATGTAAGGTAGGCAGCAAGTGAGCGAAGCAAGGGAGAGAGTTAAGCAGAGTGAGAATGGAGGGATTGGCAGAGAGTGAGAGAGGCAGAGGCAAGCAGAGAGGTAAAGTAGGCCGTGAGGCAGGGTGTGAGGCAGGGTAGGCAGTGTATGCTCGTACAATCAGTGCCTATTGTAGCCCCGACACACACCCCGGCTGGCTGACAAGGGAAGTGGTGTCGTGGCCTCGTAAATGATCCTATTGTTCACACCGAGGCACACCCTCCTACCCCTCTCTCAGATCTACCTACTATCTATCTGTGTACTCGTATCTGTTTTATGTCTATGTCTTACTTGATGTCTCTTCTGGTAGCTACTGTCTGTCGATCTCTATGTCCGTGCCTGTCTCTGTCTATCTGCCTGTCTTTCTATGTATATGTCAGTTGTGTTTTTCTGTCTTTATCTGTCTCTGTCTGTCTGCATGTCTTTTTCTATCTATCTGTCAGTCTGTGTGTGTTTTCTGTCTGTTTATCTACTTCTGTTTATATGTCTGCTGTTGTTCACACCGCCACCGCACACTAGCACTCCTGCACAAGATACGTACTCCTTGTCTGTTTATCTGTGTTGTCTTGCTATCTTTTTTGACCGAAACGGAGGACATTCACTCCTTGTCTTTTTTCCTTACTCTGTATTTCATGCTCCTACTAATTACTTACTTTTGCCCATCAGTCTGTCTGTTTATATATCTGTATCTGTTTGCCTTTATTTATTTTTCTGTCTGTGTCTGCCCATCTATCTATCTACCGGTAGTATCTGTCAATCTATGTTTGTTTATCTGTAGGTGTATGTCTGTCTTGCAATCCCCTCTGACAAACGCAGGGCAGTCACTCCCTATTTAGGTTTTAATTTTTCATTTCTAATAGCTTCACATTTTCCTCCTCACACATATGAACACAGTGATTCAGGTTACGCTTTTTTTTTTTTTCTTTTTTTTTTTTTTTTTTTTTTTATAACTTATACGTAATATGTTTCATGGTGACTAACCCTTCTGAACTGAGCGGCGCAGTGGACTTACAGTGTTTACAGAAATTTAACCCGTTTATGTAGTTGCAATAGCGGATATAAATAATGATACACAACGATAAATGACGGGGCAGTGAACGATGGCTTTTGAAACTCAGTGGTGTCATCTCCGAAGCCCAAGACAATTTTCATAATGTTGTGGAGGAGTGTCATAAGTGTTCGATGAAGGCTGGAGCGATATTTCTGTCCGCATCTAGGCTTTTAAGATTTTCAGCAGCTGGTTCTCTCTGACACCTTTTATTTATAGTTTAGCAATTTAACAAGAAAGGTTATATTGTTTAGGAGCGACAGGTCTGTAAAATCAATTGAGGTTTGCAATTATTTAGATACATGCCTGCTTCTCTCTGTCTGTCTGTCTGTCTGTCTCTCTCTCTCTCTCTGTTATCATTTGTGATTTATGGTCAGAGGCAGCTGAAGAAGATTAGAAAGTGAAGCTCCAGGTGGTGATATGATTGGCGTTAATGCAGCTCTTTTTGTTTTATTACAGGATTCAGAGCCTTTTGAATGCTGGGAATGACGAGGGTGGAATGTTTATAAGATTAGTACTTAATTATTCTCTTTGTATTTATCGGTTTATTTGCCATCTATGTCCATGTGTTTGTATCATTTGTCCTTCTTTTATTGTGAACCTTTTTGATATCGCTATATTTTCTTTTGTAAATTAACCTGGATGATATATACATGTTCAACGCGTGGCAGTTCAGGGTCGTAAATAAACAATCGCTACATGCGGGTGCTAATTACTTGAGGGAGGGAGGCCTGGAGTGGCGGGAGGGAGGGGGGGTTGGATGGCGATTGAGAGAGAGAGAGAGAGAGAGAGAGGCTTTGTCGCCGCTACACTGGATGAACTCTGGGGCTGAGTTTGAGCAAGAGGTAGAATATTAACACTCAAGTCCTGTTTCTTACTCCAACAGAATAAAAATGTCTGACGTCAGCTAGAACAGATTGCTAGAGCTGTCCCAAGTATGAGAGGATAAAAAGCGACAGTATTAACACACTCACTCTTCTGTGACTTACCCCAAGCTGGAAAAAAAAAAATATATAATAAATTGTCCGGCCCTATGTAGAATGGAATACTAGAGTTATTTGGCCATGAGAATTTATAGTGTTGCATTGTAAGTTTTCCTGCAACCCTTGAAATGCTGTGATTGATATTGAGAGCCAGATGAAATGTTTGGATTATTTGTTTTGTGTTTGTGTTGTCTAGTTTGTCTTTGAAAGTACAGTAAAATGAGATAATTTTGTGTTGTAAAATGTGTTAAAAGTGTACAGTGTGTTATTTCTTGCCTGTTAATTTGATGATAAAAATACAGCGGAATAAAGGGACTGTTTACTTTGATGTTTGTTGCTGTTAACTAATTATACCTTTGTTTCCCTTTTCAGGTAAGTGTTGTCTCCTAACAGTGATGGCGGGGCAACACCTGGTGAGTAATGGCCCTGGTGGTTTTGATGTTAGGTGTTGGTGGTTATGTCAGTGGTGGTGGTGTGGTGGTGGCAGTGGTAGGTGGTGGTGATGGTGACGGCGGTGTTAGGTGGTGGTGGTGATGGTGACGGTGTTAGATGATGGTGGCGCTGGTGGTGGTGGCAGTGGTAGGTGGTGGTGATGGTGATGGCGGTGTTAGGTGGTGGTGGTGATGGTGACGGCGGTGTTAGGTGGTGGTATTGGTGATGGTGACGGCGGTGTTAGGTGGTGGTATTGGTGATGGTGTTGGAGGTGCTGGTGATGGATGTATTGGTCGCTCTCAGACGTACAGGGATGGTGAGGATGGTGTCTGCATGAAAGTAGCGTGGGAAAAAAAAATATTCGCCATCGTAATGAAGAAGACTAAGGTGCCGTATGAAAAATAAACCACAAAGGAAAAGATGTTACGAAATATACAGTGCCAGTAAAAATACGGCGCCACATTCACAGCTGACAAAACTCTCTGCCTTCCAAGTGCAATGTTTCCGTGTCAGTCGGGAATATACCACAGGGAAGGAGGTCTTGTTGCTGACTCGTGTTGCTCTAGGGAATGTAAATATTCTTTTGTCATAGGAAAAAGCATAAAATATCAAGGAGGTAATTTTGTTTCACGGAGAAGTTAGCATACTGTGAGGAACGAGAGTTGAGAATAACGAAGAACAGATTATAATATGAAATTCGGCCACTTCGGCACCAGTTAGCAGTTTATATTCACAACCAAACAGTGATGAAATATTTCTTGCGGTGTTCAGAAATAGATAGACACAGCGTCATAAGAATACATATAATAAAGAGTAGGTCGGAGTGTACAGTATTACCGTTATGTTCTCTTCGCTGTCGAGGCCTGTAGGGTAAAGAGAGATGTCCACCTTGATCTGTAGGCCAAGTCCAAGTCCAGTATAAAGAAAATGCGTGGAAGACCTCAGCCAGACTGGTGCAGAAATCGCAGAAGATAGAGAAAAAGATAGAGAAAAATGACAGTCTTGACCAAATGTAGGATAGATGGTGGAGGTGCAGGGTGGGCGGTGACTGGAATGTTGTATTGATGTGTGAGTCGAGGCCGGGCAGTAGTTGTACACATTACTCGTATAATTTTGTGACCGTTTCAGGTGTTGCTGCTGTAACTGGAAAGTGTAAGTGGATTTGTTCTCTCAGTGGTGGCTGGTATTGATCCTTTCGTAGGAGGAGACCTGCACTAGACCACACCCAAGACCCAAGGCGATAAGGACTGGACCATTATCTTATTGGTAACTTTTTTACTATTTTTCACCTGGTTTCTCAAAACTTTTCCTCAGTTCCACTTCCATTGCCGCACGCACCTATCCCACGGTCTTGCCAGGGCGTGTGGGTGTGGCTGCCCTTGATGGATGGCTACCGGAACTGTTTGTCCTGCTTGCCTGGCGTAATGAATGGAGGGGAGGGGAAGCTGGGGCAAGGCAGGGTTGATTCATTACACCAAGGGACGTGCCGGCGCCTGTCAGTGTTTTATCCTCAGTGTTCAGTGCTGGCAGCTGTGTTCTTAAAAGCAGAGATTGTGAATGTGAGAGGCGTGCTCTTACCTCCCGACAGCCATTTCCCTGCCTAGTTCCTCTCTCTCTCTCTCTCTCTCTCTCTCTCTCTCTCTCTTTCTCTCTCTCTCTCACACACACACACACACACACACACACACACACACACACACACACACACACACACACACACACACACACACACATTCAGTAAATTAGTGTGCCGAGCGATAAGTAAGGTAGAAGTTGCCAGAGAGAGAGAGAGAGAGAGAGAGGGTGATGCCAGACTTATGCTTTGCCAAACCTTAATGGGGAACGTGTACTGAGAATCACAGAGTCGGAAGGAGGCGTATTAGTGCAGTTATTAAAACATTATTATTGTCTTAGCTTTGATGGTTTATAAATATGTCAGAGTTGTTATGTATTTTAATAAGGATGTGATTTTATTGTTATTTTTTATTTTGGCACTATGATTTTTATATACCTGTACTATTATTATTGTTACTAATACTTATTTATTATTATTATTATTATTATTATTATTACCTCCGCCAAGGAGGTTATGTTTTCACCCCTGTTCGTTTGTTTGTTGGTTGTTTAGTTTGTGAGCAATATTCCACAAAAACTACTGGACGGATTTCCACGAATCTTGCTAGAAGAATGGGCCTTGGCCCAGTATACACTCCATAAAATTTTGGTGCCGATCCAGATAAAGGTGCGGATCCAGGATTTTTTTTTATTTTACTTTATTTTTTATCATTTTATTTAACATTGCGAGATAGGGTGTTGGCGGAGGTATGCGCTCTACCGAGTGCGATTCTAGTTATTATTATTATCATCGTGCTAAACAGTCCGGTGCGTATGACACACCTACTATTGAATTAATTAGTTTGGTGTTCGCCAGAGTAATTTATTAAGTTGATGCGGCAGTGAGAAGGTTAATGGAGGCAGTATTAACACTCAGTAAATTATTAATAACTCTCTGCCAAAGAACAGAATCGTTTGGTGCTGGAAAAAATAAAATGTTAATGCGATCTTTTAGGAGGAAACAGGAAGAAGAAAAAGAAGAGGAGGATGTTAATGATGATGATGACGATGATGATGATGATGATGCCATTTTTGAAGATATTGTTCGTGTTGTTTTTGACGATAGTTGTTGTTCTTAGAAGGTTCTGAGTTTTGTGCCAATGGTTTTTGCTTGTGGATTTGGTAGTTGGATGTGTGTGTGTGTGTGTGTGTGTGTGTGTGTGTGTGTGTGTGTGTGTGTGTGTGTGTGTGTGTGTGTGTGTGTGTTTTAAGATTAGGAGCGTGTGGTAGCATGTTTGTGGTTGTGTGTGTGTGTGTGTGTGTGTGTGTGTGTGTGAGAGAGAGAGAGAGAGAGACTAGGAGCGTGTGGTGCTGTGTGTGTGTGTGTGTGTGTGTGTGTGTGTGTGTGTGTGTGTGTGTGTGTGTGTAGTTGTGAGCACATGAGTTTGCGCAAGGCCGTGGTTAGGTGTGTGCAGTGGCAAGCTTGTGTTTACCTCCTTCCCTTTGCCTACGTTTAGTTGCATTTGTTATTGCTTGTGTGTGTGTGTGTGTGTGTGTGTGTGTGTGTGTGTGTATCATCGAGCCTCTGTATATTAGTCGTCTTTAGCATGTCTCCAGACCTACTCCATAATTGTCTCATCATTCACCACCCCGTTCTGTCATCATCATCATCATCATCGCGTCCTTTAGTACGGCAGTCCGCTACTCCACCACTGATACAGTAGGTGGGAGTGCCTTTAAATCCGTATTGGCTTTACACTATATCCTTCATCAATGGATTTCCTCATCGTTCCCTCATCAGGCCATCTCAGCACCACTACAAACCCTTAATCATTCCAAACAGTGTCAGAGTTTCCCTTGCTGACATGCGTTTTAGTACCGATATCATTTATTGGAGAGAGAGAGAGAGAGAGAGAGAGAGAGAGAGAGAGAGAGAGAGAGAGAGGTTGCGGAAGTAGAAGACAGAAGACAAAAATAGGAGGTGTGGAAAAAAAATAATACAAGAAAAAGAAAAGGTGTGGGTTAATGTGAAGAGGGAAAAGGGAGATATAAAAGAAAATGAAAAAACTAGAGAGCTGGCCAAAGAACATAAGCTTAGAAAAAAAGGAGAGAGAGAGAGAGAAAAAAAATTATCTTTAACCTTTTCTGCCAGGTGACCCCGGAAGTGGAAGCGAGGTGTGTAAGAGTAAAGAGAAGAAGCAAGCAGAGCGATTCCTTACATGCATAGGCTGGGGGAGTGGAAGCGGGCCAAGCACAAGACTAATCAGTTAAAGCACACACACACACACACACACACACACACACACACACACACACACACACACACACACACACACACACACACACACACACACACACACACACACATGCATGCATTAGAAGACAGGCACACACATACAGTCAGACATATTCGCCTACGCAAGTTAAAGCCTGATGCTTATTAACATTAAAGTATCTAATGGGAAAAGAGTCTCTCTCTCTCTCTCTCTCTCTCTCTCTCTCTCTCTCTCTCAGATTTCTTCCTATTTACCTACCTTTCCTCCCTATACCCTCTCTTATCTCCCTTACCCCATTCAATTTTCTCCTCATCTCCCCTCATGGTCCGTCAGTTCTTCGTGTCTTCTTATTAATTTCCCGTCTTTCTCTCCTCCACTGTCTCCACGCTGTACTTCCCCTTTCTTTCCAAGCCTCCTCTACCTCAGTTCTTCCCACCCTCCTCTTCCTCTCCAGCCTCTTCTATTTCTCTTCCAAATTCTCCTTCTCCCTTCTTTCCTATTCCGCCCCTCCCCCTTCTTCCTCCACCCATCCCCTTTCCCCAGCATCTCTTTCTCCCCCAACCACTCCTTCTCCAACCTTCCCCAACCTGTTCCTCCTTCAGTCCTCATTTACGCAGTCTCACTCTCCCCAGCTTATTTCCCTTTCTGCTGTTTTTCCTTGCCTTTCCTTTCTTCCCTCATCCTCGTTTTCTTAACCTCTTCTTTCCTGTCTTTGCTTATTATCCTCTCCCCTTTTGCTTCACCCTCTCCTCGCTTTCATTTTCCCCCCTGTCTTTTATCCCATTCCATCCTATCCCTTGCTCTCTCCCTTTCCCTTACCTTCTTTACCGCTCTCCTCCCCTCCGTCTTTTCGTTTCCTTCTCCTCTCCTTCCTTCCCTCCCCTGTCCTTTCTTCCCTCACCTCTCCTTCCTTCCCTCACCTCTTCTTTCTTCCTTCGCCTCTCCTTCCTTCCCTTCCCTCTCCTTCCTTCCCTCCTCTCTCTTTTCTTCCCTTCCCTTCCCCTCCCTTCCCCTTCCTCTCCCCTCACTTAGCACTGAGATATTTTGGCCATGAGTCTGCCCTGAATTTCCGGTGATGTAACTGCGGGGGTGTTGGGGGAGGGGGACGGGGAATTGAGGTTTGCGGGGTAGGGGAGGGAGGATGGGATTTGGCTGCACTGATTAGGGAGGGGGCGAGAAATGGATTGAACAAGGGAAGGGGAGGGTGAGTGCTGGGTAGGGGAGGGGGAGGGAATGAGGGACGTAAGAGGAGGAGAGGGGTGGGGAATTGAGGTTTGCAGGATAGGGGAGAGAGAGAGAGAGAGAGAGAGAGAGAGAGAGAGAGAGAGAAGCATTTGGCTGCAATGATTAAGTAGGGGTGAGAAATGTTGCACGAGGGAAGGAGGGAAGTGCTAGAGGGGGAGCGGGAAGGGATAGGGAATAGTTGAATTTTGCAGGGGAAGGGAAGGCTGGGGAAGGAGTTTTACTGCACTGAACGGGGGAGGAGAAGGGAGAAGCAAAAAAGTGCTGAAAAGGAAAGGTGGATAGGGAGGAAATTGTACTGGCAGGGGAAAGAGAGGTTGGGAAGGGATTAGGCTGCCTTAAATGGGGAGGGGAAAGGGAAGGTAAGGTGCCTAGGAGTGAGAAAAACGGGTAAGAAGGTGATTAATAGAGAGAGGTGGAGGGAGGGGGAGGATGGGGAGATCTGTGGAACAAGGGATTTGGGGAGGAGGTGGGAAAGGGGACACACAGGAGAGGGGGAGAGATTGGAGAGGTTGGGTGGGGACGGCGAAGTTGGGGGGGAGGGGAAGAGTATGCGAGGGAAGGGGGATAGGGTGGACGAGAGAAACGAGGTTACCATGGAAGGAAGTGTAGTTTGGATGGGAGGAATGAACGTGCGAAATGGAGCTGGGGAAGGGGGAGGGAAGTTAAGGTTGGGAGGGAAGAGGAAGGGGAGAAGAACTGAGGTTGGCTGGGGAGGGGAAAAAAAAAGAGGAGAGGGGAGAAGAGATTTGGCACCACTGAATGGGGAGGGGAGAGAAATGAGTTGCATGGGGGGGGGGAGCAGGAGGGTGAGGTGTTGAGGTTGGCAGGGGAATGGGAAGAGGAAAGGGAGAGGTGGGAAGGAAGGGGAGGGGAGAAGGGATTTGGCAGCAGTGATTGGTGAGGGGATTGCAGAGGCAGGGAAGGGAGGAGGAAGGCAAGGTTGTGTCTGCACTGATCTTTTTAATTAGGCAACGTATTTTATTGCCTCATTCGTTTTTCTTCCTGAGGACTTTTTTCATCTTGGGAAAGGCGTCTCTTACTGAAGGGGTTAATGAAGGTTGTGTCTAACCGTTCCACTTCGCAAAGTCTCGGATCTAAAATATAATCGTTGGAAAGAAGCAAGAATTAAGTTAGAAGTCGTAATGATATGGAAGGGGAGAGAAGTAAGGGATGTTGAAAAGGAAAAAGGAGGTTGGGGTTACGATACGGAAGGTGTAAAGATTCAAAGGAGAGCAGACAACAACAGACCTAGTGGTTCTTTCGAGGCTATTTGTTAGAGAGAATGCTATAACGTATACGCAACTCTTGTGGTAGATGGAGGGAGAAAAGGGGAGGAGGGAAGGGGTTGCTGGAGGGAGAAGGGGGAGGGGGAGGAGCAGAGGGAGGAAAAGAGCAGGGGTTTGGCTGTAGCTACACTGGGGAAGGGGAGGGGAGGGTAAGCGTGAAGGGAAAAACGAAATAATTATAGAGAACAGGAAATTGGCTACCGTACTCAGGATAGGTGGAAAAAGAAACGGGGGAAATACATACTGGTTTGTTATTTCAGTGTAGTGTTGTCTTCTCTCTTTAATTTTCCTTCTACCCAACAATTTAATACAGTTTAGAAAATGACCTCTTGTACTGAAGGGGGAGATAAATACTATACTGAACCGCTTGAGTGTGAAAAGTCTCTCCTAAGCTGAGTAAAATCGGCTGACAAAAGAATAACACGAAGAAGACGTCCTCTGGCAGAAGGGGTTTAATCAGCTGAGTGCGATGGCGTCATTTATCGTTTGTTCTTACTGTATCCAGACGATTTAGTGCAGGGAAGGCCAGACCCATCGTAGTGGCGGGGGGCGAGAACCTCCACTTATTATTATTATTATTATTATTATTATTATGCCATTTATTATTATTATTATTATTATTATTATTTTGCATTTTATTATTGTTATCACCATTCGATTTTGTTTAGCTTTGGGTAGACCTCTCGTAGTGAAGAGGCTAAGTAATGTGAGTAAAGAAGGGGAATTTCGTAAGTCTGCTGAGGAAAGGTTTAGAAGAAACAAACAAGCTGGGAAGAAAGACGAGATATTGGGTTGGGGTATAAAGGAGGGGAAGTGCCAAGTCGAGAGGGATATGACTTGCGATTTTATTCCCCCCGTAGTGAAGGGGTTGAGGAAAGGTGACGAGAAGGGTGAAGTAAGGAAGACGAATGTGTGTACCGGGGGAAAGAAGTTGGGGAAGAAATAAACAAATAGGGTAGAAAGATTAGATTAGAGGGTATGTAAAGGAGGGGAGGGGGAAGAAGGGGTGAGGGGAAAAGGAGGGGAACAAGAGGGTGAGGGCTAGGTGACGTCACAAGCAGACTAGTGTGACGTCATGACACTGCTTTAGACCACAGTGGTGTTGCCAAGGGTACGATGAGGACCCTGATAATAATAGTAGCATGATGGGGAGCCTGACCAGACAATATTGTTTTTTTATTATTATCTGTTTCAGGGTTTAGTTTCGAACATGTATTTGTGATTTAAGATTTATTTGTTGGGTGTAATTAAAAGTTACGGGGCTTTTCATCTTTTTTTCAGAATCTCTTTACTCCTCTCTTCCTCCCCTGCCTTCTCTCATACTGTTGTTTCTTTTTTTCTTTCTAACACTTTGTTTTTTCATATACCTTTTATTCATGCTTTCCTTTTACTCACCATTTCTCTCTCCCTAATCTCTCACTCCTTATCATCCCTCCATCCTTTCCCGCCCCATTCCCTACTGCTCCTCCATCTCGCCCCTTTCCCCCTTCCCCTCAAGTACCAACGAGTACAAAGAAAAGCAAACAGCAGCATACCTATTGGTCCTTGAGGCTGTTTGTTATAAAGGAGTACAAAGGAAAGCAAACACCAACAGACTTCCTTTCTCTTTCAGCCTTCCAACACTTCCCCTCCCACTTGCTTTCCTCTCCTCTCACATTCTCTTTCATCTCTTCTTTCCTCCTCTCCCTCTTTTCCTTCACATTCTCCTGTTCCCTCCTGTCCCTCTCATCCCTCCTTTCTCTCGTCTCTCCCACCCTCCCTTCTTTCCTCCCTCTTTTTCCCTGTCCCCGATGACTGTTTTATGAGAACAATGGTGAAGCCTTGTTTGTTTAATATGTTATGTGAGAAGATATTTATAACTCCTCTGCCACCGTCCTACCTCCCCGCCCTACCTTACTCCCTGCCTTCCCATGCACCTCTCACCCAGTCCTCTCTCTGACTCACCCTGCCATCCTTCCCCCATATCATGCACCTCCTCTCTCTCACCCTGCCGCTCCCCCTCTCTTCTGCTACCCTCTTCCTCACACCGCCTTTCTCCCCTTCTCCTCTCCCCTCCCTCCATCCTCCTGCCTCCCCCTGCCTGCCCTCTCAAATCGTGCCTCCCTCCCCACCTTGGCGCCTACTCCTTTCCACGGTGCTTTCGTCTCACTCTATCTCTCTGTCCGTCCTCTCACTATAGCCTCCCCCGTCCTCATCACCTCCTGTCTTTCTACCCATCCAGCTTCTCTCCGCAACTCAGACTTCTCTCTTCACCCTCTCCTCCCCAGCTCCTCCCTTCCCCCCAGCTCCCCAGTCCCTCCCTTCTCCCCAGCTCCCCAGTCCCTCCCTTCTCCCCAGCTCCCCAGTCCCTCCCTTCTCCCCAACTCCCCAGTCCCTCATTTCCCCCCTTCTCAACTTCTCAACTCCCAGCTGTAGCTCATTGAAGTAAAGCATATACCTGATGTTTTCCTTGCAGCTTCATAATGTCTTTCGTTGTTCCCCCTCCCCAGGACCTTCCTCCCCACCCCACTCGCTCACCTTCTCCTTCGCCCTGGCCCGTCCACCCCTCACCCCGCCTAGTTTTTTTTCTTCTCAGATCTTCATTTTTCTTCTCCCATACCCCCCCCTTTTACTCCTGTTTCCCTTCCCGCCTCCACCCACTCACCTTTTCCCTTCCCCTATCCATTCCTCACCATCCCATTCGTCCCCATCCCCCTACTTACCTCCCCACCCTATTCACCCACTTTCTCTCTCCCCAGCTACTTTTCCCTTACTTCCCTCTCCCCGCCCTCCTTTCCCGTCCTCCCCTCTCCCCGCCTACCATTCCTCCCCAACTCTTCCTGCTTCCTCCCCAAACCCATCTCACATTTCCTTAACTAAACATCCCCCCTCCCTCACCCAGCCTCCCCTCTACCCACCCCAATCCCTCATGTACCTAACACAGTCTTTCTTTTTCCTAGCCCCACTCCCTCTTTACGACCACTCTTCCTAACCCCTCCTTTCCCCGGCTTAACTTCCTCTCTCCCCAATCCCTCCCCACTCGTTAATCGCCTCTTTTCTCAACTCGTACTTCCTTTTCAGCCCCTTCGTCTCTCCCCAACCCCAGCTCTCTCTCCCCAACCCCAGCTCTCTCTCCCCAACCTCAGCTCTCTCTCCCCAACCTCAGCTCTCTCTCCCCAACCCCAGCTCTCCTCAACCTCTTTCATTCCCCAGCCTCAGCCACCTTCCCAACCTTTCCTCCCTTCCCCGAACTCTCATTCCTCAACCCCCTTCCCCTTCCCAACTCTTTCTGTCTCAAACTTTTTTATTTTTTCAACCGATCTCCTTGCCAACTCTTACATTTCCCCAACCACCCCCCTTCCCCAACCTCTCCCCTTCCCCAGCCTCTCATTACTACCCTCCTCCCCTTCACATTACCTGCCCAAGTCCCAGCAATTTGGCAGTGGAATTATGGCCCTGATGTTTTGGCAGCAGCTTCATAATGTCTCGCAGTGTCTAGTGTTGTGCCCCATTTTTGATACCTAAGTTTGATGCTAAATTAGGAAGGTGTGAGAGTGGGGTGGTGGTGGGGGGATTGTGTGGGATTGGGGTGGTGGTGGGGTGGTTGTGTGTGGGTGGGGTGGTGGTGGGGGAATTGTGTGGGATTGGGGTGGTGGTGGGGGGATTGTGTGGGATTGGGGTGGTGGTGGGGTGGTTGTGTGTGGGTGGGGTGGTGGTGGGGTGGTTGTGTGTGGGTGGGGTGGTGGTGGGAGGATTGTGTGGGATTGGGGTGGTGGTGGGGGAATTGTGTGGGATTGGGGTGGTGGTGGGGTGGTTGTGTGTGGGTGGGGTGGTGGTGGGGTGGTTGTGTGTGGGTGGGGTGGTGGTGGGAGGATTGTGTGGGATTGGGGTGGTGGTGGGGGGATTGTGTGGGAGTGTTGAATTAGGGGACTAGGGGTGGGGGATTGTGTGACGGTGTTAAATTCGGGTGAGTAGAAGTGTATTGTGTGGGGGTATTAGGTTTGGGGTAGGGTGGGGAGGGTTATGTGAGAGTTTTAAAGTAGAGGGATGGGCGTGTGTTGTGTGGGGTGTTAAGGTATGGGGTGTGAGGAAGGGGGGGGGTGCACTGCAGATCGGCGGGGGTTGTTAAGGAGGCGTTGGTGGGGTGAGGTGTTTATCAAGTGCCATGCTGAGTTAGGGTTAGGGATGCGAAATTAGGGGGAGGGGGGTGTTAATTGAGTGAGGTGCTAAGCTTGGGTTGGGGATGCTAACTGGGGAGGGGGAGAAATGCGTGGGGTGTTGAATGAGGAATGTGTTGTGTTCTGTTGTTAACTTGGATTGTGTTGGGGCGAGACTGTTAACCCTCGGCCGAAGAGACTCACGAAGTTCCCCTGTGGCCAGTAAAATCGTCTGCCGTTAGCAAAAGTAAAATACACAAGTCGCCTGCCACCTTGTATGGGACTGTTAAGCAAGGTAGTTTTATTTATTTATTTATTTATTTATTTATTTATTTTTATTCATTTATTTATATTTTCCACGTGAATCCCATTAAAATATATATTAATATTGTTTATTTATTTAAGGTATTTATGTATATTTATATATTAAATGTATGTATGCCACGTAAAGAACATTAATGCAAGTATATAGTTCCATGTGTTAAGGATTAAAGGGTATACATGTGGCACGAGAAGTCTTAAATGATACAGTAGCTTTGTGATTATATAAGCTTAATTCCAGGGTGTATTTAACGTGGTATTAGACTGTGAGGGAAGGCGAAAGCTGTGTAAGATGATTAATTTTAAATGTTTATATTGAGTTAATATCAGGATTGTTTAAAGTCTTTCCCTTAGATCCGGGTTGTGTTGGAGGGAGGCCTGGGAGGTGTCTGGTGAGCGTGTTATGTAAGGAAGGGTTACGGGTGTTACAAAGGCCAGCAGAGTGTTATCGTGTTACAGCCGAGGCCTAAGAGAGCGACTGTGTTTCAAAGCAGTAATCCGTTCGCTACGAGGAGCATCATGTTAAATACGTGCTCGCTAGCTCCAGATAATTTCATTCAGCTAGGGGTTTGGGATGACCATGGCGTGAACGGGTTAATGAAGTTGCTTTTTGCACCTCCCAGTTCGAAATGTCTCGACGGAAGTAAAAAAAATAAAAGTAAATAAGTCGTTGGGATATGACGAAAATGAAACATAAAAAAAAGTCTTGGTAGCGAAGGGTTTAAAGGAGAGGAGGTTAATACAAAATATTGTATAATTTTATTAAGGAAAATATTTTTACATCAGATTGAAAAGAACATTTCAAAGGTGATACGGAAAGGGTACAAAGTGATGCGAAGTGTTAAGAAGGCAGTAAAGAAAGGAAAGCAGTTAGCAGAGACTTACATTACCGTGTAAAGGAAGAGAACTGTTACAGTAGGAATGAAACTGTAATGACCCTTGACAGTGTCGAGTTTCTGGTGTGCTAAGAAAATCGTCTTTTATTAGTAGAAATATAATACGGAAACGTAGGTTACTACGTCAGTTTTTAACGTGTGTGTGTGTGTGTGTGTGTGTGTGTGCAATAGGTATCTCATGAGGATAGAAAACAGTATATCGGTAACTGAAATAGTTTAGTGTAAAGTAGGTGATTTGTAACCAAAATGTTAAAGGGGATGCGAAAATGACAATACGTATATAATTATTATAAAGCGTTATAGAGGTCAGTAAAGGAGGGGGAGCAGGTGCACATAAATATGGTAGTCGGTGAAGGAGAAGAGGTTAGTAGTGTGATAGTAATAATAAAGAGATGTTTTGCAAAATGATATGCGCCACGAAAGTGATGGAGTGTGTTGCAGAGCGGTAGAGAGGCCATGCGATCTCCTCATTACGGGTATTTGATTCTTGTTATCGCCACATACCTGTAATTATAATTGTTTATTGGTGTTAATCATTCCCAATTTGTCTGAGCAGACCTATCAACTGCAGGAAAGCAACCATCCCTGCAGGGTTGTCCCGTGCAGTGGACCAATGTTCCTTTACGGCCGACAGCGCTTCATAACAGAGAGGCGTTGGGTATAGTGTGGAGTTTTTTTTTCTGGATGGACGTAGCATTTGCATCTCTCCACCCAGTTAACAGAGGCACCATATGTATGGTTATCATCCAACATTGCAAATGGTTTCCTGGGTTACAGGAAACCATTAAGCTTGTCACTCAGTGTAAAACCACCTGAAATGGAAAGAAAACTAATAAAAAAAAGTCACAGAAAGGAAAGGGAGAAGTAGGATGAGAGGAAGGCAGGCACAGAGATAGAATGAGGAAGGGAAAGGAAGAAGTAGGCAGCAGTACAAGTAAATGGATGATAGTCGCCACCACCCACCACCTTGATCTTATAGTGGAGAAAAATTAAGATTTTGGAAAGATCTGAGTACCGGTATTACATTAAGCCACCCATCGTCCAATCCTTCATTGTCCCATCAGAAAGTGCTGGCCCTGGCTAGGCTACTCAGTCGAGACATTCATGGCAAAAGTGGCCAGTCTCTCTTCCTTGAAAGGTATTCATGTTAGTAAAAAGCCTCAACCATACTTTGAGTGTATTCAATATGGGCCATATCCGAGTAGAGTGCCGTATTCCACTAGACCACCATGGGTTCGTTTATTGATTATATGGTTTCTACCCGACGCAGTAAATGGTTTTCTGGAGCACAGGAAACTACTTGGCTTCTCACTCAGTGTAGAGTCATCTGACGGTAGTCGAGTGAGAGAATGATAGGCGCCCACACCCACTAAGGAGCAGCAAAATCCGATTTACAGAATTACAGTGGTTTTAAGAATGTGATACGGGAAACCACAAAAGTTTTCATTAAAAAAGTTGCGCAAGTTGGCGAAAGTGTCGTTAAGAGTGTGACAATGGGATGGGGTAATTAGATTCACTCCTGTTTAATTAACCAGACGCGCTTCTGGCCTCATTAGTGTCACACCAGAATAATTGGCTAAATATCTCGCATTCTTACGGTGTCACTATATAGTTTTGGGGGCGTGTAGCTGCCTATTTTCCTTTATCTTTTTTTTTTTTTACCTGCAGTGTGTATACTGTACAGTATACCTGTCACTCAACGTATCTGTGTATACCTGTTTAACTGTCTCTTTTTACAGCTGCCTGCTTACCTAGTGCCCATTTACTTGTCAGTCAGTCAGTTACCCTCCATATACTTTATCTGCGTTTATCTATGCATTTCTTTAATGCTACTTATCTATCCATATACAGTATGCATTCCCCCGTCAGCATACCTACGAACATCTGTCTGTCTCTGTCAGTATTTAGCTTCCTATCTTTTTAACACTACTTCCCCTGGCACTTACTTAATATACGAAGCATGTAATATTGTGTTACCTAAGATTCAGTCAGAGGTAGACATTAACCTCTTCAGTCCATTTTTGTTAAACTTGCTTCTGCTGCCGGGCGATATTATTAAGTTTACGTGGCAGCCTGGTGGTGAAGGGGTTAACGATTAAATTTTTTTATTCATTTGTTTTTCCTTCCTTTGTTTAAAAAAAAAAAAAAAAAAATGTATCTGACGCCTCCAGGTCAAAAATGTGGCCTGCGCTGAAATTCATCGTCTAGAGATGACAAAAGTAAAATGGAAGTTTGAGACTCAATATAAAAATGCTTCTAGAATTATATTACATTAACTCATCAACAAACGCATATAAAAGTAAGCAAATAATAGTGTCGTAAGAAGGCCATTTCTTTTCCCATAATGCTGTATTTCTAAGTCAGTGTCGTTTTGGTAGTGTTTACTGACAATGCACAAAACTAGCAGTAAGATTATTTTGTAGGCATCCGTACCCTGGAGTTGAAAGAAACTTTTAAAAACGATAGCAGGCAGTAAGTATAAATAATAATAAGTACCTCCATCCATTCTCAGCGTGATATAGCCCAGGTCGCTCTGCTAGTGGTCATAAATACTGCTTTTTATACTGTCAAACAAGCAGGTGAAAAAACACGATGATTTTTGGCAGTGTTGGCAGGGAGTGAGGTGGAATGGGCTGTTAGCGTCGGTGTATCATGGGTGTTGATCATGGAGAGGAGAGGGCGATGTTTATGGGTGTGGAGGAATGTTTATATGAGGGGATGTAAAAATGTTTAATGTGTGTTAGAAATATTGATATGTAGGTGAGAGTGCTGAAATGTATGTTATAAATGCTAGTGTATATGCCAGAGGTGTTGATAACGAAGAGGTAAAAGGAATGTTCATATGCCTGTGTGTGTAGATGTGTTAAATGGGTAGGCTGCTTGAAATGTGTAATAGAATACTTATATGGGCGAGTGTGTAGATGTTAAGTGTTTATTTAGTAATGTTTATGTGTGTGCGTAAAAATGCAGTAGAAATGTTACCAATATTTAGAACATGTGTGAGTGATTGTGTGTTGAATTATTAAATGGATTCTAGAAATTTTGTACTAATGTGTTTGATAGTTTGTGTTCGAAACTTTGTATTTGCCTAAAATGTTTGTAGTGCCGTATCTGAAAATGTTTGTGTGTTTAGAAATGTAGCATATATAGACAGGTGTGTGTGTGTGTGTGTGTGTGTGTGTGTGTGTGTGTGTGTTAGAGAAATATTTGTATGTGCATATATGGAATTTTGTTTTTGTATTTTTTATGCATTTTTTTGTTTTGTTTAACATGTTGGTATAGGAAAATTTTGTGTGTTTTTGTAATTTCCATATGTGATTAGGTGCATAGAATTGTTCAGGTGTGGGTATTGGAAATGTGTAAATGCATGTGTTTGAAAATTTATATGTAATTGAGTGTTAGGACTTCTGTACGTTTATGATGGAAATGCATGTATGCGTATGTTTGTGGTGTGTTTTGTGTTGGAAGTGTTTCGACGCGTATGTTTAGTGATGCTGTGTTTACTTGTGTGTATTGTCGAGTGGTGTGAGCGAGCGTGGATGAACTGGACTATTAGCCTCAGTATTGGAGGAAAAATGTTGGTGTATGAGCGTGTGTGTGTGTGTGTGTGTGTGTGTGTGTGTGTGTGTGTGTGTGTGTGTGTGTGTGTGTTGGCAGTTTTTCGAAGGCTTGAGTGATGACAATAGGGGTACATGGTAGTTCTGCTCTTGTGTTTTCGTATTCCTGTAAGTGAAAGAGAGATTTTAAAATATGGTGATGGTGATGATGTGTGTGTTTGTATGATCTCAGTGTGTTTCAATGTAAGCTTTTGTAGGATCTCTGTAAAGTTATGTATTTATGATTTTGTTTTTTGTTTATGTAAGGGAAATGCGTGTTTGTATTTTTTTTTAAATTTCCCTAAGTTCAGTATTATTTTGTTTGAACCGTTTGCATTATTGCGAAGTTTTTATATGTGTTTAGATTATGTTTATTTGTTAATCCACTTTACAGTTGGAAATGTTTATATGCGGTTTAATTTTGATCTGTATTAGTATGAATGTTTGTTGGTTTTTGTGTATGGAAATCTTGTTATATGTTTCAATGTAATAATTGTTAGTATCTTGATATGAATACATTGACATTATTGCTTATGTGAAAAATTAGCATAGGCTTTATCTACCAGCCCATCTCCCTGTCTATCTGTTTATGTAATTCTAATAAAACTTATGAATGAATGACTAGCCTACTGCTGAGACAAACACGCTTGATTTATCAATGGTTAGCAATTAATTATAACATATGCAGGTGAGCGTGTTTGTTATGTCAAGGTGTGTGTGTGTGTGTGTGTGTGTGTGTGTGTGTGTGTGTGTGTGTGTGTGTGTGTGTGTGTGTGTAAAAATTTGTCGTGTGTGTGTGTGTGTGTGTGTGTGTGTGTGTGTGTGTGTGTGTGTGTGTGTGTGTGTGTGTGTGTGTGTGTGTGTGTGTGTGTGTGTGTAAAAATTTGTCGTGTGTGTGTGTGTGTGTGTGTGTGTGTATCCTATGTGTTCAGACCTCACCTGGGAGCGCCTGTCAAAGCAATTAACCTCCACACCAGCCATACCTCGTGTTGTGGTGTTATGGTGTTGGTGGTATTGTTGTAATGGTGGTGTTGTGGTGTTACAGTGTTGATGAGAGTGTGGTGGTTGTGATGTTTAAGTAACGGTGTGGTGTGCTCACTGTGGTGCTGTTGGTGTTGTGGCTTTGTAGTGTTGCTAGTTTATTGTGGTGTTGGTGTGATGTTATAGTGTTGCTGGTATTGTGGTGTTGCTGTGGTGTTTTAATGTTCATTATGTTGGTGTGGAATGTGGTGTGATGTGGTGTGGCTTTTGTGTTGTAGTGTTACTGGTGTTGTGGCATTGGGGATGTGGTGTTTGGTGTGTTGTTATTGTTGTTGTTGTTGTTGTTGCTGCTGTTAAATATTGCCATGGATGTGGTGTGTTGAATGTGTTCTTTGTACTGTGGTATGATGTATTTTATGGGGGAGAGAGAGAGAGAGAGAGAGAGAGAATCGCATTTGTTCTCCTCACACAGAGATTGCTAGCGCCGGTGTGTGTGTGTGTGTGTGTGTGTGTGTGTGTGTGTGTGTGTGTGTGTGTGTGTGTGTGTGTGTGTGTGTGTGTGTGTGTGTGTGTGTGCTTTGATCAGGGGCCGGCAGACGTGATGTTTATAGGGACGTGTTGTTGTTATCGGTTAAAAAGTAAACCCATGTTGATTTTACATTTTAATATCAGACTTAGCCCTTCAATAACCCCCTGAATTCTGTCAAAAATCTCGCTGGACATCTTGTATTTCTCAACATTTTTTTTTAATGTGTCCAGTCAACTCCAAACCGACCCTTTGATTAGTCATTATTTTTCTTTATTTAGGTCTGAAGGGGCATCTTTTACAAATATGACTCACACCGTACATTTCAAAACCATACAGAGCTACTTTTACTAATGACTTTGTGGATTAGTTTTGAGCGAGGCCATTTTCACCCCTAAGGCCATCAGTAACTGTAGGCTCCATAACGGCAGAGAATTGACCCTTGTGGATGTAGCCTCTTTCATGCCCAAAATTACTCTCAGAATACACTCCTGAAACTTCTGCAATATCTCACGGTATGTGTTGTCGCATTAAGAGCATGAAAAGAGAGATAATTTCCTCCAAGCCCTTCACTACTGTCCTTCTTGACTTTGCCAGACAGTATGATCAACTTGAAGACCTTTGGAAGTGATATGGTTAGAAACACTTCAATAAGCCCTCCACCACGAGAGGTCTGCCCTACGCTGAATAATATGGTAGGGCAGTGGGAAGTGTGAAATGTAAATGGCGTCGTCGTCCTGATCTGATGAAGTGTAAAGAGGGATGGTGAAGCTAAATACACGAGGCATTATAGTGAAAATGAATGTGGTGGTGTTTGAAGTAATATGAGGTACGAGTGTTAAGTATTTCAGCCGAAGGACGTAGGTTTTATTACTATTATTATTATTATTATTATTATTATTATTGTTATTATTATTATTATTATTATTGTTGTTGTTGTTATTGATGCATTATTTAGGTTTGGCCGTCTCGAAGTGAACGGATCTTGAACTTTGCTCACTGTTATCTTGTTTTTCTTTTTTCTTGGAGGGAACAATCAGGCGGGCTCCTAGCCTGTGGTTCCTTCTTTCTTGCATAAAGAAAAAGTCACCTCTTCACTACTAAAGGTCTGTCCTAAGCTGTACATAATCGTACGGCAGCAGGAGGAACGAGCGACGAGAAGACGTAACCATGACCAAGGGATTAACACTGGGGCTTCTCTAACTCATTTTCAGTTAAAATCGTTTGGTGTTAAGCACAGTATAGTAGTGAAGGTGTGTGTGTGTGTGTGTGTGTGTGTGTGTGTGTGTGTGTGTGTGTGTGTGTGTGGTGTTAACTCACTTCAGTCGCTATGACTCACTCCCAGCTGAAAAAAGTCGTCAGAGGTCAGCCGGAGTAAAGTAATGGAGTTAGTTAAAGCGTGGTGTGGTGTGAAGTGTGGTATTACGTAATGTGCCCCAGGGATAGTGTTGTGGCAGTGGTGTAATTTAATACCTGTTGTTTGGCATGGGGTGGTATGCTGCGTGGGTGTGGTGTTGGATGGTGGATTAGGGTTGGGTATGGTGTATGGTTGCTGGCACGGATGGTTAATGGTAGTTATGGCGCTGATGCTGATATTGCCTGTGTTTTGCTGTGTGGATGTGGTGGTGGTGATGGTGTGATGTGTGGTAGTTATGGTGATATAGGTGTTGTGATGTATGGTTGTTATGGTGATTTTGGTGTTGTGTATGGTTGTTATGGTGCTGTGTGGTTGTTGTGTGTGCTTATCGTGTTGTGTTGGATTGTTATGGTGTTGTGTGTATGGTTGTTATGGTGGTGTGTATGGTTGTTATGGTGGTGTGTATGGTTGTTATGGTGGTGTGTATGGTTGTTATGGTGTTGTGTATGGTTGTTATGGTGGTGTGTATGGTTGTTATGGTGGTGTGTATGGTTGTTATGGTGGTGTGTATGGTTGTTATGGTGGTGTGTATGGTTGTTATGGTGTTGTGTATGGTTGTTATGGTGGTGTGTATGGTTGTTATGGTGGTGTGTATGGTTGTTATGGTGGTGTGTATGGTTGTTATGGTGGTGTGTATGGTTGTTATGGTGGTGTGTATGGTTGTTATGGTGGTGTGTATGGTGTTGCCTCTGATGAACTGTTGGCGTCAGTGTTTATTGAATTATCCTTCCCTGTCGACTGTGGGGAGTGGGTGGTTGTGATTGTGGTAGTTGTGGTTGATGTATGGTGGTGTGATTGTGGTAGTTGTGGTTGATGTGTGGTGGTGGTGATTGTGGTAGTTGTGGTTGATGTGTGGTGGTGTGATTGTGGTAGTTGTGGTTGATGTGTGGTGGTGTGATTGTGGTAGTTGTGGTTGATGTGTGGTGGTGGTGTTTTTGTGGTAGTTGTGGTTGATGTGTGGTGGTGGTGGTGATTGGTAGTTGTGGTTAATGTGTGGTGGTGGTGTTTGGGTGGTAGTTGTGGTTGATGAGTGGTGGCGATTGTGGTAGTCGTTGTTGTTTGTTTGTGTTAGTAGTAGTAGTGGCAGTGGTGGTTGGTGTTAATAGTTTTGTTGGTGGTGGTGACTCTAGTAGTTAGGTATTGTCGTGGTTGTGGGGGTGATTGTGGTGGCAGGTTGTGGTGTGGGTATTGTTTTAGCTTTTGTGAGCATGGTGGTAGTTGTGGTTTTTGTCTGAGTATAGTGATGGTGACTGTGGTAGTAGTGGTAGTTGCGTGTTTTTTTTTCTTTTTTTGACTGATGAGTGTAATGGTTGTTGGTTGAGTTATTGTTTGTTGTCATGGTGAGGCTGGAGATGAATGGTAATGCTGGTAGTTGTGGTTAGTGTTCTGTGGTACTTATTTACGACTGAAGAGTTGAGAGGAAGGATGGGACTGGAGTTTATTGGTGTTGTGATGGGGAGAGGTAGATTGAGATGGTTTGGGTATGTGGAGAGGATGGAAGATGACAGTTGGGTGTGGAAAGAGAGAAGCGTGAACGTCGGCGGTAGGGTTGGGAGAGGCTGACCGAAAAAGACCTGGGACAAGGTCATAGAGTGTGATCTCAGGGATAGGCTAAGGGACAAAAGGGAGGCTGTCAGAGATCGAACAGCATGGAGAGCCGCCGTTAGGTGACCAAGGCCGAAGTATGCAAACATGTTCGAGCCTTTATATGCAGAACGAACGAACGATTGGTGGTGGTAGTTGTGGTTAGTGATGATAATGGTGGTGGTGGTTGTGAGTAGAGGTTGTGGCGTTTATAGTGGCAACTTTTGGTGATGGAATGGTGGTGGTGGTGGTGGTGGTTGCTGTGGTTGTGATACGGTAGTCGTGACGTGTTGATGAAATGTGGTAGTGGCGTGGCACTGGTTCAGGTGTGGTAGTGACATACCCGTTAATCGTGAGGTATTGTAATGCTTTTGTGTCGTAAAGATTTGATAAGTGTGGCAGTGATGAAACCTAGTAGTGGTGCAGGTAAGATGGTGACGAGGTAGTGAAGGACCTACATCAACTTCTCTCACTTCTTAACCCTCCCCTCCCTGCCCTTCCACACACACCCACACCCGATGCAAGATAGATCACGGGGACCAGCCAGATATCCTCCACACTGTTACCCATACTCTTGCCATACCCACACCTGCACTCTGTACCACGTGTGGAGGCGGTGATGTGGTGGGGTGTTGATGGTGGAGTTGTGGGAGGTGTTGAAAGAGGTGATGGTGTACGAGTAGGATGTGTTGATGGGCAGCTGTGGATTGTTGAGTAGGTATGGAATTGTGTAGGTATGTTAAAATGATGATTGTGATGATGATGATGATGATGATGATGATGATGTGTGGTGAGGGTGATACTGAATTTTCATTGTTTTTGATCGTGTAAGGTGATGATGATGAGGAGGAGGATTGGTAAGGAGGTGATGATGATGATGATGGTGCACAGTGAAGGTATGTTGATGGGTTGTGTAATGTGATGAAACTGTGGTGGCTGTGTGGTGTAGTGTGCTGTGCTGTGGTGTAGTGTGCTGTGGTGTGGTGGCTGTGGAGTGTGGTGGCGTGGTGTGGTGTGGTGTAAATGTGTAAAGTGAGGGAGATCCAGGCCGTCTCCTCCTCCCACTTCTCAACACGATGCAAGATAGATCACGAGGCCCATCCAGATATCCTCCACTCTCTCCACAATATCTCGCTCCCTCCACACCTACACTCACCCTCCGCCACGTCAGGAGCTGGTGCGGTAGTGGTGTGGTGGGGGTGTGCTAGTGATGTTGTGATATGTGATATTGATGTGGTGGAGGTGTGGTGATGTGTGATAGTGATGTGGTGGAGGTGTGGTGATGTCTGGTATTGGTGTGGTGGAGGTGTGGTAGGAATGTGTTTGAGGTGTGGTAGCGGTGTGGTGATGCGTTGTATTGGTGTGGTGTGTTTGTGGTGGTGTGATGTATGGTATGGTGTGGTAGTGGTGTGGTGATGTGTGGTGGGGTATGGTTGTATTGGTGTGGTGTGTTTGTGGTGGTGTGATGTATGGTATGGTGTGGTAGTGGTGTGGTGATGAGTGATGGGGTATGGTTCAGACTCCAATAGAAGTGTATGTTTGTTGCAGGTGTGGATAGGAGGGGTATGTAGATGTGGTCAGAGTCTGGTGATGATGATGATGATGATGGTTACGGTGTGTTTAGGTGTAATTATGGAGAGTCTTGTAGGTGTCATGAGTGTAGTATGGTATGTTGCTTGTGTGTGTGTGTGTGTGTGTTTTGTTATAAAGTGGAGTTATAGTGTTGGCTTGATCCACAGCTGTGTAGTGAAGTGTAGTTGTGGGTTCATGTGTAGGTATTTTGTGTGTTGCAGGAAAGTGTGGTATGTAGGTGTGGTAAGCATCTGGTATTATGTCATAAATGTGATGGTATTGTACAAGTTTGAGGTGATATGTAGATGTGGTGTGTTGCGTAGGTGCAGTGTTGTGTAGGTGCAGTGTGATGTAGTGATGTTGGGTGTAGTGCCGTGTGGTACAGGATTGGTGATACTGAGTAGATGTGGGAGGTACGGTACGTCGAGTGTACGTATGGGACGGGGATGATGTGTACTTTATCGATGCTTATATTATGTACGTACACAGGCTAGGGTATGAGAGAGAGAGAGAGAGAGGGGTGGGGGGAGAAACTGTCCTCCTCACTTCGTCTCCCAGTTAACAGAAGTCACGCAATAGAGCAACTTTTTCCCCTCCACTCCCTTCTGATGCTCTCAACCAGCCCATCATTATTTTCCCTTCAGCGTCCCACAACGTGCCCGGAACAACACCAACAATAATGAGCCTCGTTGTAGCCCTTTAGCTGCCTTGGTCGGCCTTCTCTGACCTGAACATATTTCGTGTGACGTTGGCTGAAGCGTTATATCCCTGAACCTATAACTGAGATAGTGTTCAATCGTAGTTTTTAATCTTGGCTCGTGATCTTCTCTGAGTGGGAATAAATTTTGTTGAACGTTTGCCGGAATAAATAATACTGTATATACTTATTATAACCTTTACTCGGGCAAGATTTTTTACCTTTTGCATCTAATTTCACATAGCTTAATGACGGAATAAGACAGTGCTGTGCCTCTGCATCCTTTCCACAGCACTTCTTCAGACTGCCATTATATTCTAGAGTTAATCTTTTGTTACAACTAGGCATCCAAGGTGGGGATATGGCAATTTTTGGTCAAGTTAATGTAAAGAGTGTATGGTTGCAACACCGTATATCGCCGCAAGAGGGATAGAGAAGGACCTGTTGTTATTTTAACCTGTTCTTCGAGAGGTCTTCCATAAGCCGAATGTTACATCACCTGACGGTACAAGGAAGTGAAGAAAAGAAGAAAATGTGCGTTCTTGCGCTGAAGTAGAAAATGATGTGCGTTCTAACCTCTTTACTGGATATTTCTCCCCTGTGTTAAATAAAATCGCCTGGCAGTGGCAAGAGTGAAGTAAAAGAAGGTCTTGTTGTTGAGGGGTTGAGGAAAGTATTGGGGTAAGTTATGGTGGTTTTAATCCGAAGTTTACGTAGCCTGGACGTGTTTGTTTACAGGAGAGAGAGAGAGAGAGAGAGAGAGAGAGAGAGAGAGAGGGGGGGGGAGTATTGATATTTTTAGAGTTCATAATTTTGATGATGATGATGAAGAGAACGCCGAAAGACTGGGTAATAGAGAGGAAGTGATGGATTTGGAAAGGGTAGTGGGAGATGCAGGGCGTGATTGAGTGTGATAATAAAAAGAGGCTGTATATAGTAGTTCTGAGGGACGGTGGGGGAATGTTGGGTAGAGGGGAGGGTGGTAGGGATGGAAGGGTAGGGGTGATGGGTGTCTGTGGATTAGGGCGTGATGAAACGGGCTACAGAGAGAAATACGAAGAGGGGAAAGAGGGGGAATGATAGGTGAGGCAGGGGTAATGGTGTGAGAGAGAGAGAGAGAGAGAGAGAGAGAGAGGAGTTGTGTGGTAATATGGAAGAATCTGTACACAAAATTGAGAAGGGGACAGAGGGAGTGCTGGGTGGAGGAGGATAGTGCGGAGGTGAGGGCGATAGGGGAAAGTTGTAGGAGGGAGGCGAACTGTATGATAGAACAAGCTATAGAGACAAATTAAGGGAAGGGGAAGGGGCGGATTGATAAATGATGGGGGTGAGGAAGTGAGAAGGGGGTTAAGGGGGATGGGAGGGGTGGGTGAGTAACGGTGTGATAAAATAAACCAGAGAGACAAATTCGCAGAGGTAAACATGGGTGGATTGATATGTGTGAAGGTTGTGGAAGGTGGGGGAAAGGGATTGTGGGAGGTGGGGGGAAGGGGATGTGGGGGAGGGGAGAGAGGGGTAAGAGGACTTATATGATGAGATACAAGAAGCCATGGAGACAAATGCAGGAAGGAGAGGGGTGAAATGATATGTGTGGATGGGGAAGGTGTGAGGCGGGAGGAGTGGGGAGAGGCAGTGCGTTAGAATAAGCTGTAGAGACAAATTCGGGGAGGGAGAGGGGTAAAGTGACGAGTGAGAGGTGGGGAGGGAATTGGGAGGGTGAGTGAAAGAAGATAGATGATGATAGGGAGGCAGGGAGAGGGCCGGGTCGGGGAGTGGGAAGAGAGGTGGTTGATAGGGGTATAAACAAGGGGAGAAAGGGGGGAGATAAATATGGTGGGGAGAGGGTGATATGGTGGGGTCAGAGCGAAATGGATGGATATGAGAGTGATCAGTTATTTATGTACAGGGGTAATGGTGATGGGTGATGGGAGAAATTGCGTTTGACAGATACAAAGTGACTGCAATAATAGATTAAACTCCAGAAATGCATTACATACTTGACACCTTCAGCCCGCATGGTACTGAGTAGAAATGATGCAGAAGTACTGAGGTTTTCTACAGCTGTTAAGAGAGAAGTGGAATTAAATTCAGAAGAAAATGATATAGGGAGAGACGTAATAAGAAAACTGAAGCAATAAATGGCAGGGGAATGATACAGAGTTAGTAACTGCAAAAATAGAGTTGACCTAAAATGAGAGAGAGAGAGAGAGAGAGAGAGAGAGAGAGAGAGAGAGAGAGAGAGAGAGAGAGGAGGTTAAATGATAAAGGGATGAATCACTGGAGTTGGGGGGGGGGGACTAGTGCTCAGTAAAGCATCCGTTCTAACTGTCCAATTAGAGTGAGTGAGCGGTGATTAGTGGGTTAATGAGGGCTATGGAGGTGAGGGCAGGCTTCATGAAATGGTAAAGAGAGAGAGAGAGAGAGTGTGTTGGGGGCGTGAAGCAATTTCCTAAGAATAACTAAGCGTGTTTGTGGTTTTAACTGAGCACTTAAAGCCTTGTTGTGGTGGCCATTTAACATTTAAACCCCTGGAAGCCAACATATCTAATAAAAAACGCACACACACACACACACACACACACACACACACACACACACACACACACACACACACACACACACACACACACACACACACACACACACACACACTGGCGCAGTGGTAACGTTCTCGCTTGCCATCTGGTAGACGGGAGTTCGCGCCTCGCTCAGGTTGCGAAAAGTTTCACTGACGAAGTGGGTGGTTACTGTCCCCCTTGAGCAAGGGGATGGGTGTGTGCGTGTGTGAAGGTCACAGCCTTGCCCTTAGATCGGACTATATGAGCTCTCAGCTCCCTTCCGGGAGGGTAAAAGCTGATGATCACGTCCATCATGTGATCCTGACCGACCCGGTGAATTACACACACACACACACACACACACACACACACACACACACACACACACACACACACACACACACACACACACCTCTCTCTCTCTCTCTCTCTCTCTCTAATGAAAAAATAATGGGCGTTAAAAGGTGTTTCTTATTCCGACCAAAAAAACAAAGTATACTAGTGGAAAGATGGGGGGAGGGGGTAAGGGGTGGAGAGGGGGTGGAATGGTGGAAGGGGATTGGAGGGATGCAAGGGAATGAGAAATGGAGGAAAGGGAGGGGAGGACGGAAAGAGGAGAGATTGAAGGAAATGTGGAGAGAGGAGAGAAATTGATCGAGTGAGGAGTAGAGAAGGGAGGGGAGTGAAAGAAACGTTGAGGAATGAAATGGAAGGAGAATTGTGAGTGGGAGAGGGAGTGAAAGGAAGGAAATAATGGGGAGAATCTGAATCTGAATATGAAAGCGTTTGTTGAGATTTGTGTAATGTACATTGCAATAAAGAATACAAAATCTCAAAAGGGTAAGATACAATAAAAAGTACAAAATCATAAAAGGGTAAAGCAACTTAGGGTTGCATTACCCTACTCAGGCTATTAAAGATACATTACTTCGAGCGAGCAAGCCTAGGGAAACGATATTTACTCTACGTTCAGCTGAGAAATGAGCGGCCGGACACGACCCGGCCCAGCCCGACACAACACCGCCTGACCGCGATGGTTTTCAGAGGCTGACTTCTCTACTGTGTGAGATAGAGAAGAGATTCTTTCAGCAGATAGTAGATACATTCACACCGAAGAAACCCCTTGGAATCCCAGCTTTCCATGGGAATATACCGAAGGCTTCAATTGACATGCTCCACTATGAAATAGATTTTAAAAAGGTTTCCTGTTGCTGTGTGTGTGTGTGTGTGTGTGTGAGAGAGAGAGAGAGAGAGAGAGAGAGAGAGAGAGAGAGAGAGAGAGAATACGTGAGAAAATAAAATGATACTGTAGCTCAGTGGGAGCCTTCACAAACTCAGGAGTCGCCAGTGATGGCTTGGTAATAATTAGGAACTCGGTCAGCTACTCCCGGCTTGCACAGCAATGTATTTTCTGAAATCCTTTAATGATATTTAGTGGTGAAAAGTACATAAATTCTTCAGTGCTATTATCATTGGTTATTATACCAGTTTTCTGTATATGATTTAGTAAGTACAATACTGCAGAACAGTTACTAGTATGCATTAAGCGACAAGTGGTCCGTTAGCATTCATTACATGGTATCAGAAGTCTTGCTGCATGTTTAATTTGAAATACTTATCATGTAGTTCTCAAAGACATTACCGTTTCATCTGGCTAATGCTGAAGAGAATGTACCGACTGTACGTTATAAAAAAGGCACAATTTATGAAGCCAAAATCATGAGAAGGCGAAGCTGCCGACCAAAATAGTAAGTACCGATGTTTCCAGGAAGACAACAAAACTTGTCGCGGTCTTGTGCATACAATCTTCACCTGATTCCTATAAATATTTTGCAGCCAGACAACTGCATATTAGTATTATATATAGATATATATGGCTGAAAGTTTTATTTGATTAAAACGATATTTAAAGACATGACTGGGAATGTTAGTAATCAGTTTTAAGCTAGGAAGAATATTTGTCCCGAGGTTTAGATGGTTAGTTTAGTTAGTTTGGTGACTCCCTTCAATTTTATCATACTGAAACTTCTTTTCCCCATTTTATTGACTAAATATGTTAATAAAATTATGAACGAATTGATAAAGGGAAGCAGTTACAAAACAGTAATTTAGTTGACCGTGTTTTTATGTTTTAAATTATTGGGTGAAGATTGGCAACTTTTGAGAGTTTGTGAAAGCTTTTTTTTTTCTCCTTTTTATTGTTCAACTGCCTCACCAGAAATGTTGAAAGTTTACACCAAACTGAAATTATGATGATAGGCGTATGTACAAACGCTCGCTCGCTCGTCACGCGCTTACAAATCGCACTTTATTGGTTATAGTATAGTAATGACAGTCTCACATAATAGGGTATTGAAGGGGGAAGTGAGAGGGAGGGGGAAGGGGGAGGTGAGGGGGAAAGAATGTGGAAGCAGGGGGAAAGAGGAAAATAAAAGTAGCAGAGGAATGGAGTGTTGGAAAGAAATGGGAGATAGAGGGAAAATGAGGGAAGGAGAGGGGGGAGAGGGAGTGGAGGGAAGAAAAGGAGGGATGGAGGGAATTGAGAGAGGAGAGGAAAGGAGGGATTTACCTTGAGCAAAGCAAATAAATGAAATGGGGAAAAAAAAAAAAAAAAGAAACGAGCTAGGGAGTGTATGATTTAATTTGTGGGTCGTACTGGGTGTATTTAGGGAGAGAGAGAGAGAGAGAGCAGCCGGATTCTCTTTCGCACCAAATTGCTCTTTCTCTCATTCGTGCCGGGCGAGAGCAAAACATTTTCACGATTTAATTTTGTGAGAATATTTTTTTTTTCTCTCTCTCTCTCTCTCTCTCTCTCTCTCTCTCTCTCTCTCTCTCTCTCTCTCTCTCTCTCAACAGTTCGTCTTTCCATCGCTATTCATTTTCCACTTCCTTCCATCACACTTCCTCCCTCATCCCATACTTCTCAGTTTCCCCTCACTTTGGTCATTCTCTTCCCTTCTTCTCTTACTGCTTCTTCGTTTTCTGTTACTTTTCCTTTTTTTTTTTTTTTTTTTTTTTTTATAGTGTACTCAGTCTTATCGTCTGTTTTATTTTTTATCTGGGCTGTTAAATCATAGTAACCCTTTTAATACCAATCTGCTTTCCTCTGAGCGGAACGGATCGCTCACACATCATCTCATGTCACCACTTGGGCACGAACTTCCGCCATCTTTATTGAGGGCATCCTATTTCCTCCTTCATCCTGTTTCTCAGTTTCTCACTCCCTTTATTTCTTATCATTTCATTTTCTACCTTCTTCAACCATTGCTCTTTCGCTTAGTTATTATGTATCTTTATATTCTTGTTTCAGACATATTAATTGCATATTATTACATTATTCTCTATCCCCCCACCTCTCTCTCTCTCTCTCTCTCTCTCTCTCTCTCTCTCTCTCTCTCTAAGTTCTTCCTTATCACACCTTTTCCCTCCACTTCTCCGCTCCTCTTTTTCATATCAACATTCCTCTCTCCCTTACTCCGTCCCACTCCCCCTCCTTCCCCCCTCCTTCTCCCCCTCCCTCTCCTCCTCGTCGTCCCTCTCCCCCTTTCACATCAACATTCCATCTTACCTTTCCCTCCCCTCCCCCATCCCTTCATTACCTGCCTTTCTCTTCTTCCTGTCCTCCGTCTCCCCTTCTCTCTCTCTCTCTCTCTCTCTCTCTCTCTCTCTCTCTCTCTCTCTCTCATTTGTCTCCACTCTTTCTGTATTTTTCCGTTTCTTCCTTTAACCTAAATTTTCCTTCTCACACTGCTCTTTTCCTTTTCCTTCTCCTCATTGTCTTTATTCTTATCTGTTCTCCTCTCTCTTCTTCCCCTTCTTACTCCTTTTCCCTTCAGTCTCTCTTCTCTCGTCTTTCCCCCCTCCTTTCTCTTTTCCCCTTTGATTTCTCCCTCCCTCTCTCCATTCTCTCCCACTCCATCGTCTCTCGCCTTCCCTCTCCTCTTCTCCATTATTCCCCTCTCATCTCATCTCCCCCCCCCCCTTGCCGTTTCCTTTTTAGCCTCCCCTCCCATAATTTCTGGCCACATCACTCTTCCTGCTTGCCTTCCCATCCTTCTGCAATTTCTCCTCTTTTCCTTTTGCCTTTTCTGTCTTCTCTCCACTCTTTCATCTTCTCCCTGCATTCTCTAGTCCACCATCCTCTCTCCCTCTCTCCTGTTCCCACATCCTTTCTGCCCTTCCTCCCTCTTCTCACCTTTCATCTCCTCCCTTCCCTGCTGTCCTTCTTTTTTCCTCCTCTCCTCCTCACCGTCGTCCCTCTTTGTTTTCCCCCTCTCCTCCTCCTTTTCCCTCTTCCTCCTCCTCAGCCTGTTCCTTCTCTACCATTCCTTTTCCTTCTCACTTCCTCTTTTTCTTCTCTTCTTGCACCACCTTCTTTCTCTCCAGCTTTGCTCCTCGCATCTTTCACTGCCCACCCTTTCACCTTAATCTCCTCCTATCTTCCTCCTGAATCCCATCATGTCTTGCTCCATCCCCTTTCCCTCCTTCATTCCTCTCTCCCTCTCTTTACTTCATCCTCTGCCTCTTCCACTCCAACCACACATCAGCACTCACCCCCACCCCATCCCCACCCCCTTTATCCCATCGTCTCTTCTTCCTCCCTTTTCCCTCCTTTCCTTCCGTCTCTTTCCCTTCACCCCATTCTCTCTCCTCTCCACCCTTTCCTCTCCCCCGTCCTCCTCCTCCCTTTCCCCTTCCCTCTCCTCTCCTCTTCCTCCCTTTCCTCTCCCCTCGCCTTCTCCTCCCTTTCCCCTCCCTTCCCCTCACCTCCTCCTCCCTTTCCCCTCACCTTTCCTCCTCCTCCTCCTCCTCCTCCTCCTCCATTTCCCCTCCCCTCTCCTCCTCTTCCCTTTCCCCTTGTCCCCACCACACTGGTAATTTCAATTTGTTCCTCTGATAGACACTAGTGGCCTGAGTAGATAAACACCCCTTGCACACTGGAGAGAGAGAGAGAGAGAGAGAGAGAGAGAGAGAGGGGGGGGGAGGTATTTTGGGGTACTGGGTATAAGCAAAAGAAAAAAAAAACATGGATTAAACTCGAGCGATATTGGCACGGAAGGTGGAGAGAGAGAGAGAGAGAGAGAGAGAGAGAGAGAGAGAGGTATTTTGGGGTACTGGGTACTGGGTATAAGCAAAATAAAAAATACTATATAAAGGATGCAAACCGAGCGAGATTGGAACGTAAGGTGGAGAGAGAGAGAGAGAGAGAGAGAGAGAGAGAAAGAAACGGGGGTAGCTAACAATTATAAAGTCGTCGTAATGAAAGGTTCAAATCGTAAATTAATAATAAAAGTATGTATTTTAACGTTCACTTAATAATGCGAAGACCTTTTGTGTATCATTCTGCGTGATAACCATAAAGTTTGGCCGAGAAAGGTTTTTAACGAGGTTATTTATTTTTACACACGTCTCCCCTGTATATTGCCTCCCGTAGCTCGTTTTCTGTAATAGCCTCCCAGTTACTCTTCATTTTCTGTTCGTGCACTCATTTTCTGTGCTTTAAAATTCTTGCACAGTTTCTTATTCTCGTTGTTCCTCTTCCCAGACTTCGTATTATTTTCATTTTTATTTTGTTTTCCTTATCTCCCTATTTGATATCGTTTTCTTTATTCTCTCTTCCTCATTCTCTTTTCTCTCCTTTCCTCCTCATTCTGGTCTCATCTTCCTCCCTTCTCTCATATTTTCATCCCTTGCTCCTCACTTTTCTCTCATTTTCCCCCCTCTCCTCTCCTCCCTCCTTCCATCCTTCTTCTCACTCTCTCCCTTCTTCATTTCCTACCATACTTCTTCCCTTTTTCCTTCCATATATTCCTTCTTTTATTTCTCTTTCTTCATTCCCTGATTTTTATTCGCACCTTCTCCCCCTTTTCAGTATTCTCCCTCGCCCTTCCGACCATCCTCATATTCACCTCGTCCTCTCCATTTCTCCTCATTTCTCTCTCCTCTCTCTACCTCAGTTATCCTTTGCTTCATTTCACCCTTCCACATTTTTTCCCGTTTCTCATAACTTTTCTCGTCTCCCCCTCGCTCCCTTCCTCCTTCATTTTTCTCTCCCTCATTTCTCCCTTCCTCCGCCTCTTTGCGAATTCGGTCCGGAACGTCGTAAAACCTAGTCTCCCCCTCCCACCCCCCTTCCCCTTCCCTCTCCCTGTCTTCCCTATCCCGTTCCCTCCCCCCGTCTTTTCCTTATACTCTTTCCCTTCCCTCTCCCTGTCAGTCATCTCCCTCCCCTGTCTTCCTCCCTCTCCCTCTCTTTTCCTCCTTTCGTTATCCCTTTCCAGCACACCTAAGCAAGGAACATCTGTCTCTCTCTCTTTGTTTCTCTCTCTCTCTCTCTCATGCAGTATATATATATATATATATATATATATATATATATATATATATATATATATATATATATATATATATGCAGTATATATAATATCCCTTGCGTCTCACATCCTCAGTCTCATGTCTTCCTTTTCACCACCTCTCACCTTTTCTTTCCCTCTTGATCCTGCTTCATTGTCTTCCCACTTAGTTTTTCTCTTTTTTTTTTTTTTTCCCCTCTTCTTATTCATATCCTCTCGTATTCACATTTCTTTTTTTACCTTGTCTTTACTGTGTTATTTCTCAGTCTTCTTTTATTGTTTACTGTATTCTTTTCTTTTGTTTATTTCTCTTTTCCCCATTGTTTTTCTTTATTCTTCCCTCCCAGTGCTACTCATCTGCTCTCCTACCCTTCTTAGTATTCGTTTCTTAAGTTCTTCCGTATTCCCTTCTTCACCCAGTCTCTCTCTCTCTCTCTCTCTCTCTCTCTCTCTCCTCTTGTCTCCCCACTCTGTTGTCGCCCTGCTATGTGCCTCTCGGGTTCTAAAGCTTCCGTCCACAGTAGGGGCAAAAGGTGCAGCTGACCGAGATCCACATTGTCCTGCCTTCATCTCCCTCCCTCCTTTCATCCTTTTCATTCATCTCCACAATTTACTGTATTCTTTCTCCTCTTTCCATTTTTCCCCTCTCTCTTCTTTTCCTTCCTTGTTTTTCCCCTTGCACAACTTTTTTTCCAATCGTTCTTCCATCCATCCTTCCATCAGTCCATTCATTCACCCGACTTTCTGCTTTTCTCTCTCTTAACCTTTCTCTCCCGCATCCTTCCTTCGATCTATCTGTCTATCCATCCAGCTTTTACTGTCTCTCCTTCCTTCCATCAGCCGTGCCATCTATCCATCTGTCCATCTACCCCTCTTCCTTTTCATTTTTTCCATCCTTTCAGCTACCTCTCAGCTCATTCATCCATCTACCCAACCGCCCCTCACTTGCTTTCCTTTTTTCCTTTTATACATCTGACTCTCCGCTCATGCATCCGTCCATCCATCCTTTTACTCTTCTCCCCTTCCCTCCTTATTCCCTCCTTCCCTCCCTTCCTCCCTCCCTCCATCCATCCATCCATCCATACCACCTTCCATCTTTCCCAGCCATCTCATTCCAGTCATCCATCCTCCATCCATCATGTATCCACCCCTCTCATCCATTTCCCTATCTCTCCATCCATCCATCCTTTCCCCACCTTCTCTTGTGCACTCCATCCTACATTCATTCCTTCATCCATCCATCTCTCCCTCCCGCGATGATCCCTCTCTATCCATCCACCTCTGTCTTCCCTCCCTCCATCCCTGCACGCATCCCTCTCTCATTTCTCTCTCCCTCCCCTTTGCAAGCAGCACTACCATGTTCCTTCATTTTTATCCTTCCCTAAGACTGCAAGGACACGGGCTGGGCGGAGCTGAGTGGGGAGGAGAGGGAGGAGGAAATATGAGAGAGAGAGAGAGAGAGAGAGAGAGAGAGAGAGAGAGAGAGAGAGTTTTAAAGATGTATGAAGGGTAAGGAATAAGCAAAAGATGAAAGTAAAACCAAGTAGAAGGAATACTGAAAGGAGAGTAAAAGAGGGAGAGATCAAAGGAATGAGGAGGAAGGGAAGGCAGGAGAGGAGGGAGAAGAGAGGCAGATGGAAAGTGGAAGGGAAGACTAAAGAAAAGAAAATGTTTAAAACTGTATGTAAAAGAAATGAAAGAAGATGGAGACAAAATGGATGGCGGTATGTTGAAATAAAGTCTGAGTATGGGTGAAATTATGGGCAGAAGTAAAGGGGCTTGGAATGAGAGGAAAGATGGAATGTAATAGTAAGTAAAAATAGTTACGAGGCGTTAAAGAAAATATAATAGGAAATAACTAAGTAATAAGGAAAGATGTTAAAGAAAATATGAGTTAAGGAATGAGTAAGAGGATTTTTGTTGAGAAGGAAGGTACTGAAACTGTGAGAATTAAAAAAAAAATTGTGCAAAAAGAGAGCGAGTGAATATAGGAAGTAAACGAAAATAAGCAAAAAGAGTGAGTAAATAAAGGAAGTGAAAAGAGAAGGAAGTGAGTGAGTATACGAGAAGCCAGAGAAAAAGTAAATCCATAAAGACTGATGATAAAAGGCAATAAAGGAAAGGAAAGTTAAATAAGACCCAGCTCAAAATAAATGTTTAGTTTTGACTCGAGGGGGCGAGAGCGCGTAGTCTCATTAGGTGATTGGTTAGCCAGATCCGATGCACGCCGTCTGATTGGAGGAAAACCTGCCGGTAGCTGAATTCTGATTGGCTCACGTTTGTAAACACCGCCACGTCTCTGTCCAATCACGGAGAGAGAGAGATAAAGACTAACTGTGAAATGAGACTCCTGAATCTAGGCAGTTACAGATGAATAAAATTAAAATGAGAAAGAGGGGTATCAAAAGCAAACAGGGTATCACGGCTTTCACGAAACTCAGTTTCCCCGCCGCCCTCATGCTTGTTTGATACTGATGTGCGTATAAGCCTTTGATGTAGACTTGATTATCGGTTGGGTAACTGGGAGGTCATGTTTTTGGCCGTGTTTGTGTCTGTTGACAATAGCTTGATCAAGTTTGTATGTGAAGGTCATAGATCAAAGAAATTTACCCTGTTTCTGGAGCACTTTTTTTTTTTTTTTTTTTTTTACCGGACGTTAGAATTATCGTTTATTTTTGTAACCTCTATTTAGTCTTCGACGATGGAGAAAAACAGGTGTATATTGCGTTACGGTGAATATTTTCTTCTGAAGCAGTTAAGAGGAATAGATAATTGGTAGCCTTTTCGATAGCGTGTAATCCTGCTTAAAAATATCCGGATTTGGGTGTGTTAGGCCGTTGTTGTATCTTGTTATGTGACATTCCGATTCATGGCGACAGGCAGTTCGTTGGTTTAAGAAGGGTCTGTAGCATCTCGTATTTATATTTGTATTTATATGGCGCCTTGATAGTTTTATGAATGTTCTTTATGCAAATTTTATCCAGATTGAAAGGCCCAGAGACTATTAGCGTGTCATATACGGTAATAAATCGATAAGCAAGCAGTGACAAGGGCCCGTATTCTCGTCGGTTAAGGAGGCTCCCTAACACCTCCTCCTTAGCAATTTATTTTTTGATATGGCTGGTTAATATTTTTTTTACGTTATTTATGCAAAGTACGGCGATGCTGGAAGGATTTATATAACGGAAGACCGCAGTAAGGTATCTTAAACAAAACAAATAGGTTAGGTAAAGATGTTAGGGAGTCTACGCAGGTGAGACTCGCAAATGGTGAGGAACCTCCATTGACGCTGACTGACATGTAGACACTAACCATAAATGAATAAATGAAAGTGCAGATTTAGACCGTAATGCGCTTTTCAACACCCTACTCACCCATTCACTACGATGACGCCTTTTTCTGGTGTCTCTGTACTCCCTCCAGACGATTTATGCAACCCGGGGCAGACCTCTTGAAGCGAAGGGCTTAATGAGGCCGATGGGAGCAAGAATGAAGCGTAAAGGATGTCATCATGAAAAGGATTGATGGTGATAGATAAATAGATAGACAGGTAGATAGATAGGTAGATATATAGACATTGAATATGCAGTCTTCTTAAAAGACTGTCCACTTCACTTTGTTTACCTTTCTATCTGTCTATCTGCCAGTGTGTTTAACTATCCGTAACTATTTATCAGTGTCTATCTCTGCCTGATGCCGGAATGCCACGACAATGTATATTTCAGGGTGATTTTGTCCTTACTTAGTAACAAGACCTATTCTCACGTCATCCCCTCCTCTTTTACATACCTGCCCACTTATCCCATCACCCCTCTTTAGGAGTCTTATTCTAAATGACTTTGGAGGTTTCGGAGCAAATTATCCTTGGTGATTTATTCTGCAGCCGTAATCCTCAGTACCTAGTATGTCGATATTCAAACGATATAAATAACACGTAAAAGACTGTAAAGGTGTAATATGCAAATTATATCACTAAGGAAAAGATGTTACTAAGACTCCTGTGCCACTTAAAAATGTAACTGAAGGTCTGTCGTGCTTCATCTTGCAACAACCACACTCTTATGTAGCCTCCTAGTAAAATAATAATAATAATAGAGGGGAAACCAGTCTAGCACTTTCCGTTCTGCCCGTATGTCGAAACCAACTCAAAGCGCACACTGAATGGTGGAAAATACAGATCAACAAATGCGGTGTAGTGTTTGTGATTGTGAGGATGTTATACACGGCGTTAGCAGCACCTGGCCAGATTGGATGACAAATATTGGATGTGATATCAGGTGACGGCAAGGTAAATATGCTGGTGTGTGCTGCTGCTTGCTGATCCAACCCTGCCCGTCTCACCGTCAATACCAGAAGAGAGAGAGAGAGAGAGAGAGAGAGAGAGAGAGAGAGAGAGAGAGAGCGCTTCATTACCAAACAAGAACATAGAGGTAAAGGGCCGGCTATTTAATGCTGAAAATTGAGGCAAAATTGGCCAGTTACTTGGCTGTGACTGGTATTGTGTATTCAGTAAATCCTCACCATCCCTAACTGGTAAATCCCCACCGTCCCTAACTGGTAAATCCCCACCATCCCTAACCAGTAAATCCCCACCACCTCTCTGATGTAATCCCTTTGGGCCACATCTGGTTGACTGACGTACTTTTTATATTATTCTTGTATGTAGAATAAATCGCCTCAGGATAGATTTTACGAGCTTGACGGGTTAGATTAGCCTTCATTAATCCCTTCACTGAGAGAGATTTTCCCCAAACTGGATGAAATCGTCTGGAAGTAGAAAGAATAAATTAATCAGTAGCATGCGTCACGGGATGGAAGAGGTTAAAATTAAATAGTTCCCTTTCCAGTTGTCCAGGCATACATATTGAGAGAGAGAGAGAGAGAGAGAGAGAGAGAGAGCGGGGTCATGGTGGTGCTACTCTCTACCTTTAAACACTTCCGTATGCAATTATCCAAAGGTGCAAAATACGAGGCAATTATCCAGCGTAGCGAGCGTCTGTAGTTTAATCACGCTTGTTATTAGTAGCAGCCGTAATGAATATCGCGCAGCCCGTACCGTAATTTACACGGAATGAGAGTTACCGGTATTAATATGGCAGGATTTACGGATTAGTCATTCATTGGCCATAATTCACTGAGATTTATATTATTCATTTCCCATAATAGACAGGGATTATAGGTTTGCGTTAGTTTCAGGTAGTTTTTCAATTATTCTTTCATTATTGACTTTTTTCATTTTCAGGTGAGTACAACGGGAGCTGGTGGGGTTCGTCGGCTGGTGAGTTTTGTTTGTTGGTTTGTTTTGCTTTGTTTGGTGTGCTGTTTGTAATAGTTGGGGCTTGAATTTGACTGTCTCTTGTTTTGTCCTTACTGGGAAGAACAACCTACGGACTTCTTGTACTTCGTCATCTTATTAAAAAAAAAAAAAAAAAAGATAAGTAATAGTCTGCTTGTTGTAATTTTTTTTTTTTTAATCGATCTGTCTGCCAGTTTGATTTCGTGTGTGTGTGTGTGTGTGTGTGTGTGTGTGTGTGTGTGTGTGTGTGTGTGTGTGTGTGTGTGTGTGTGTGTGTTTTGGAGGGATGAAAGATGATGGATGAGGAAAAGTCGCAAAAATAGATGAGAGAGAGAGAGCACCATTTCATATCCCCACCCACCTTCTCTCATTTGACCTAACCTGTACCCCAAAACAGGTAAGACAGCTTAAATATTTCCCACCTCGATGTCACCTGACCTTTTCATATCCCACTCACTTACATCCCTCTCAGGTGTCTATCGTGCCCTCTCACTGACCCCCCTCTCCATGTCTACCTACCTTTCCTCCTGCATCTCCCCATTCCCCTTGTACATTCCTCGTTTCTTGTCTTACCTCTCTTTTTTTTTTTTTTCATGTGTTTTCTCTTAATTTCCTTTCATGTCTTCGTCTCTGAATTTCCATATTCCTTGGAGAGAGAGAGAGAGAGAGAGAGAGAGAGAGAGAGAGAGAGACCTCAATTATTTGTTGTCCATAGGTGTGTGTGTGTGTGTGTGTGTGTGTGTGTGTGTGTGTGTGTGTGGAGTCCCTCTCTCATGCCCTCTCATTTCCCCTTTCCTCTTCACTCGTTTTTCTCTCATCCTTCCTCTTGCTTCTCTTTCCTTGTTTCCCTGTCGTATTTATTTTTCCACATTCCCCTCATATCCTTTAGCTCTTCTTCCTCTTCCATCTCGTGTGTCAGATTTTTTCTCAGTATCTATTCTTACATCTCTTCTCCGTCTCTTCTTCCCTCCCTCCCTTCCCTTATACCCTCTTATCTTCCCTGCCATTTCTTTACTGTTCCCGTTTATCATTTGCATTTTTTCTTATCATTTCTTTTACCATTAGCCTTTCCTTGATCCCCAAACCCTTCACTTTCATTTCCCCTATTCCTTTATCTTACGTCGTCTCCGGTTCCCGTCCCTTTCCTTTTCTTTCCCTGTCTCTGTTCTTTTATTTTGTGAACCGTATCGATCTTTTCAGTCCCCTTCATATATTTTCTTAGTACTAACCCTCTCACAGTCATTCTACAGTCCTCGTTTATTTCGCCCTATCTCTTTCGTTCTCCCTTCCCTTCTCGATCAGCCAGTCATATTTCTCCCTGCTTTTCTCACTCACCGTTTCCATTTTCGCTTTCTTCTCCCCCTCATGGTCTCTTCCCTCCCTCTCTCTCTCCTTCTCATCCCTTATTTCCTTTCTCCTCCCTCTCTCCTCAATCATTCTCCCTCACGCCTCTCTCACCGGTTAACTCTCCCTCTCAATCTCCCTCTGTTCTTACTTCCTCCTATTCCGTCTCAGCCTCCCTTCCTCACCTGTAACTTCCCCCCATCCCTCTTACTGTCCGTCCCTTCGCCCTCATTCTCTCTCCCACCATCTCTCCCTCATTCCTTCTCCACCCACTCTCCCTCCCTCCCTTCCCTGTCACACCCCCTCTCTTCCCTGTCACTCTTCCTCCCTCTCTTCTCCATCC
>NC_137018.1:41943667-41953667 GCF_032717465.1 Coenobita brevimanus
GAGTGGAAGAAGAAAAAAAGATATGTAAGGAAGATCAAGAAAGTCAGAAATGTCGAAGAAAACAATGATAGTATCGAGGAGGATAAACCTGTATTGGATGTTAATATGAGCAAATTAATGGTCAAAGGGAAATGAAAATTGAGGAGGCAGCCAGTGGTAAAAATCTACGGAGTTGACTCGGCCGGTTTCATTTGGTAGCTGGTTGTGTTTGTGATGGCGTGTGTTTTTGTCCGTGCTGGTGTGTTTGTGGTCTAGGGTGGCGGGATATTGCTGTTTACCTGTGGGTGGGTGTGGGTGTGCGTGTGGAGGTGAGGGGGGAGAAGGGGGAAGTGATGGTATTATTAGTTTCTCTCTCTCTCTCACTCTCTCTCTGTCAGCTATCTATCTATCTGTCTACCTATCTATCTATCTGTCTATCTATCTACATACGGTACATACTTTCACTATGTGTGGTTTCCTCCTTTCTTCACTTTCCGCACCCTTGTCTGTTCTCCCCTCTTACTGTCCATCCCCTCCCCTCTGTCCATTCTCCTCATTCCCAGTTCTCTCTTCCGTCTCTCCCTCCTTAATGCTCTTTCCCTCTCCCGGCCTCCCTCCCTCCCTCCCTCCCTGTTTGGGTATTCTCCCTGAAAGTGTAGCAGCTGAGCCTACCAGGACACTCACCCTTAATGTCACTATTCATTTACTTCCTCCCTCCCTCCCCCTGTCCCCCTCCCTCTCCCTCACTGTCTCTCGCTTTCAGTTCCCTCCTCTCTTCCTATCACTGCTTTTCCCCTTTGTCTGTCCGTCCGTCCGTCTGTATCTGTCTGTTCCCCCCCCCCTCTCTCTCTCTCTCTCTCTCTCTCTCTCTCTCTCTCTCTCTCTCTCTCTCTCTCTCTCACCTTCCCCCTCTGTGTATCATAAGCGAGGTGGGTTACAGAGCACTCTTGGGTTACGGAGTTTATTGTATCGAAGTGTGATTGACAGCCAAACGTAGCGTGACGGCAGCACCTCCTAACTGACCCTATCTCCTGCCTTCCCCCCTCGATCGTATTCTCGGGCCGTCTCTAACCCTTTCTCTCTGGCTCTCTCTCCTCCTCTAACCCTCCTACAATTGTGATTTCGAACTATTATCCACCTCTAACGTCCGGCTAAAGTGTGTGTGTGTGTGTGTGTGTGTGTGTGTGTGTGTGTGTGTGGGTCATGTTTCCGGCACATGATCAGAGGTGTTTGGCATTCTTGATTAGTCTAGGCAAGGGGATGTGTAGTTGTGTCTTCCTGGAGATCCTCAGACACAACTACCTGTTTTACATGTTGTTACCTTTTGCTATATAGTTACATACCGTGTTTCATATAGTATTGTGTCTTAACATATTATGCCTGCATTCTCTCTCTCTCTCTCTCTCTCTCTTTTGTTACCATACCTCACGTCCCTTCTGCCTCCCAGCCCTCCAAGGGAATTAGAACAATACTCGTGCGTGTGTGTGGAGAGAGAGAGAGAGAGAGAGAGAGAGAGAGAGAGAGAGAGAACCTAAGCCAGTTGACCTCCCATCCCAGCTATGCAAATATGGTGAAAGATAACACAGTTTCCATTATTGCCCAATTTGGTATGCAAATGAACTGAATTATGGCGTCATCTCCGGAAGTATGGGTTGCTAGACGGATGGGTAGATTGGTGGATAGGTAGGGAGGTGGGTGGGGAGGAAAGAGGGTAGGTTGGTGGATGGGTAGGGAGGTGGGTGGGGAGGAAAGAGGGTAGGTTGGTGGATGGGTAGGGAGGTGGGTGGGGAGGAAAGAGGGTAGGTTGGTGGATAGGTAGGCCGGTGGGTGGGGAGGAAAGAGGGTAGGTTGGTGGATGGGTAGGCCGGTGGGTGGGGAGGAAAGAGGGTAGGTTGGTGGATGGGTAGGCCGGTGGGTGAGTTAGTGGGTGGGTAGACGGATGGATCGGTAGGTTGGTGGATGGATAGTTCGATGGATGGATGGTTGGTGAGTGGATAGGTGTAGGTGTATGGGTAGGGTTTTAATGGTGGGCTTTGGTTGGATGGAATGGGGAATCGAGTAGTAAATTAATCTTTTCTGCAGTGTGTGTGTGTGTGTGTGTGTGTGTGTGTGTGTGTGTATTCTTATAGCCTTCATACGCTTTTCTCAAGCTCAGGAAGCGCATCTTGTATTCTAAGATAATTTAAAGAAAACGAATATTGCACCTGATTCTGCCTTGATCCTCTCCTAACAATGTAGGAACGTGTTTCTTCAAATCCCACCTGTCGTTCATTGTAGGTACCATAATATAATGTTTTTGTTATTACCCGAAAAGTAGTTTATAAAGCGTCTGTGTTCACTGGCACTTGACCTGCGGGAGGGAGGGGGGGGGGTGCAAAGACCAAAACACTGCCCTCGTCGCGCATCACTCTGAACCAAAACTCGGGATTGTCGTCAGTGGATACGTATGGCAAGTTTCGTTACAGTCGTTTGTCGGGGTTGGAAGTTAGTTTTGCATACGTACATACATACATACATACATACATGCAGTCATACGTACATGCATGTGGACATACATACGTACATGCATACAGACATACGTACACAGCGTCAGTCGTACAGTAGATGCCTGAGGTAAATCAAGCAATTTTTGTCGGACTATCCTCATGCTGAAGGGGTTAAGACCCCGTTCACACATCGCCGAAAGAGAAGCCGAATGCATGCCGAATAGGCTTCGGGAAACGTTCGGTGGTCAATTCTGGGCTATTCGGCGCACTTCGGGAACGTTTCGGGGTGTTCGAAATGGGTTCGGGCAAGTCACCGAATATTTCATCAAACATGAAATATTCGGTGTGACCTGCCCGAACTCACTTCCTCGGGGCCCCCTCGGGTCGCATTCGGTAATCCTTTGGTATGCATTCCAAGCATTCTGTATGCATTCGCCGATGCATCGCCGACAAAATGACCGTTATAAATCGGTACGATGTCGGCGATGAATCGGCGAATATGGACAGAATACATACCAAAATTATACCGATTGTCCCAAGAATGTATACAGAATTTTGAACACCGCCCACCGAGGCATATATAAAAGGCCAAAGCATCCCAGTCACACTTTCCAGAGCTAGGAGAACGGGCGCACTACAGCATCTACTGCAGAATGGAGGCGGCATCCGAAGACCTGTTCCCAGAGGACTCCAACCCCCATTTCCAAGATTCCTGCCTGTCGCAGGAGAGCCAGACAGGTAGGTCAGATACTTGACGCAGAGCAGGGAGTCAGTCTGTGCTTTTGCTCCACAGGGCCACGGCTTGCTTGTTGACTTCGCTGGGGATGACTGCTGTGATGTCCATTGTTGCTCTGTTGGAACTGGGAGTGTGATTTTTTTTTTTTCCCTGGCCTATCAACCATCGGGGCCGAAGCCCCTGGTTATTAAGGCCGGATATATATATGTATATATATATATATATATATATATATATATATATGTATATACATTTAAATATATATACATATATATACAAACATATATATATACATACACACACACACACACACACACACACACACACACACACACACACTTCCATGCATACATACAGACACATTTTCATGCAAACGTACATATATATATAATATTTTTAATCTTATTTATTTATTTTTTTGTATTTTTATTTTTTTAATTTTTTCTTGGTTTTATATGTTTTATACCTTATAATATAAAGACAAACTAATCTAAAGACCCTAAAACTAATCACCTAACAGACAAGGGCTTTTTGGTACGCGCATATTTATACACCCCTGGGTGGGCGTGGGAAGTTCGGTATGCATTCGAGATGCCCTCGGTACAGCATCGGCGATGCATCGTTCATGCATCGGCGATGCATCGTCGATGCTGTACCGATGTCGCACTGAAAAAATGACGGTTAATTTTCAAAATAAGAGTTTCGGGTTGGCGTCTGTGCGCATTCTGTTTGCGTTCGGTTTGCATTCTATTTCGTCGGTATACTGTCGGCGACATCAAACAGACAGCAGACAGAAAGGCCGAATTCGGGCAGTTTGCGCCCGATTCTGGCCGAATCCCGGCCGAATACGGTTCGGCACGCATTCGGCATCTCATTCGGCGATGTGTGAACGGGCCCTAAGGACTCCCCATCTTTCCCCCCCCTCCATTCCCTCACCTCTCTCTCTCCTCCCCTCCAGCCTTCCTTCCCCTCCCCTCCCCTCCCCTCTGCGTCCTCTCCGTACCCTCTGTCCTGCCTCCCTTCCATAAATGGGGTGCTTCTGAAAAGCCTAGTATGCCGTCAGATGGCTCCACTGTAGCAGTAAACACATTCCCGCGCTGTTTAAAAAGCATAATTTTATTTGTTAAATATTTACACTGCTGTGTGAAATTGTGAATCATGGTAATGTCATATGCCGTAATATAAATAATACAAATAGAACACGTATATATAACGTATCATGAATTGTTTATATTTATCATAAACTGAAATTAAAATATCACTGATGGCCTGTGATGGCAATCCGCCATTTCAGTGGTCCTATATTATTTAATTTCTGCTACATTTAGTGCAAGTTAGATTCTTAATACATAGTTTGTTCAGAGTGTAAAGTACGCTTAGTGGGTATCTTGACTCATCCAGTCTCCATGTTGGCAGAAATTTAATATTGAGTAAATACTGGCATTCACCATCATAAATCATCCGGTCCGAGGAACCGTCCCAAAACCAAGATCGTTTACAAGTCATTTTTTGCCTGGTCTCACCGAGGACAGGCGACTGTGGAAGGTAAACAAGCCAACACATCGCCTCCAAGTGATCCACAAGATTCACACGGAGTCACTTTCAGTATTCGCGATTATATATATATATATATATATATATATATATATATATATATATATATATATATATATATATATAGATATATATATATATATGCAAACGTGAGAACACATGACGAGTAAATACTACTGCATCCTCTTAAATGTCTACCCTCAGTGAGATTGCATCCAGGTCAAGAGGACTGGTATGTGCACAAGCTACTGACTCAGTCAGTGGAAGATCTTACAAACATGTGTGGACAGGTGGCCTGGAGACAGTTCTCACATGACCATACGACCATACCATTAGGGACTTGCCAAGAGGGGGCAATGTGTGCGAGATATTGATGATAAGATGACCTTAAGGTATTTATTTGGTAGGCACTTGGTGAAATGTAAAAATTAAAATAACCACTAGTTCTCAACAGAAAAAGACAAAACTTCACTGTAACACTTTACAAAAAGCTACAATGATACACATGAATATGACTCACTCATGGTGCAAGGAAGCTGCAGGGGAAGGTCTCCCTCCCTCTCTCTCTCTCTCTCTCTCTCTCTCTCTCTCTCTCTCTCAGCTTAACAGTCAGGAACTCACATTACTGAACTATGTGTGTTTGTGGGTGTGTCCTTTTACGACAGTAATGTAACCAACGTCGGGTACAGGGACATGAGAAATGGGCGTAGCTTAGTTAACAGCTAGAGAGGCAAGATGTGGGAATGACAATTACACAAAGATATCGCTCAGTGAAACACACTGCCTATACATAGTCACTTATGAACCAATGACGAATGTTATGAATATAGCTCGTTTCTACTCTCAGTGAATCCGTGACATTACACGCCATCAAAATAAAATTTTTCATGGAAACTTGACATCCCTCGTGAAAAAACTTAAACACGGGACTGTCTTGTGGTGCGCATGCGTGAAGGAAGCGAGCAAAATGTTGAATGCCAGTATTTACTCAACATTAAATTTCTGCCCACATAGAAACTGGATGAGTCGAGATACCTACTAGGCGTACTTTACAGTCTGAACAGACAATGTATTAAGAACCAAATTTGCACTAAATGTAGCAGAAATTAAATAATATAGGGTCACTGGAAGGACGGGTTGCCATCACATGCCATCAGTGATATTTTAATTTCCGTTTATGATAAATATAAACACTTCACGATACGTTATATATAGGTGTTCTATTTGTATTATTTATATTTCGGTATATGACATTACCATGATTCACATTTTCACACAACAGTATAGATATTTAACAAAGAAAAATATGCTTTTTAAACAGCACGGGGAAGGTGTTTACTGCAACAGTGGAGCCATCTAGCGGAATACTAGCTTTGAAAGCACCCCATTGACCTCTGTCCGTTATTGTTTACGTACATCATTCCACACACACACACACACACACATTACTCTCTCTCTCTCTCTCTCTCTCTCGGAAAAATTAATAACGTTGCGAAATTTCCTAAGTGAGTGAGACTAATGAACTTTAAAAACTGCAAGGAAAAAAAAAAAAGGGAGGAAACATGAGAGTGGTGATGAAAGGCGGAACATGGGAAGTGAGGAAAAGGTAATGAAAGAGGAGTGAAGGTGAACGATACAGCATGGAGGTGAAGAAGGAAAGATGAGAGATAAGGAATGGAGATGAAGAAGAGGAGATGAGAGATAAGTATTGGAGGTGATGAAAAAATGAATGATAAAGAATGGAGGTGAAAGAGAAGATGAGAAATGAGGAGTGGAGATGAAGAAGAGAAGATGAGAGATAAAGAGAAGAGGTGAAGGAAAGAGGAAAGGTGTAAAATGAATAAGAATGGATATGATGAATGAAAAACAAAAATAATGTAGAGAGGATAGAAATAGGTAAAGAAATAGAAGGAATAAAGGAAGATGGAGGTTGGATGAATAAGAATGAAAATGGGGAAGAAAAGAAGAAATAAGGCGTGGATAATAATGGAGACAAAGAACGGAATATACGTGAAGAGTGAATAAGAATGAGGATGGGAGAGAAAAAGAAACAAAGGATGATTAAGAGTGAATAGAATGAAGTAAACAAGAGGAAGGCAGGAAGGTGAAGAGTGGATGGTTAATAATTGGAATGAGTAAAAAAGAGAGATGAATAATGCATAAAAAGAGTGATATAAAAATGAATGACGGATATAAGTGAAGGCAAAGAAAGAAATACGCAAAGAATGTATATTAATGAATGTGGATGATGAATGATGAATAAGAACTGAGATGAGGAAAATGTAACAACGGGTGAGTGGAAATTAATATGTGCTGAAGTGAATATGTAGAGTGAGAAGTACACATTATTTGAAAGAACATTTAGAAACACAGACGGCGATAAAGTAAGGAACTAAAGGTGAGGGGTGAAGAGGAGACAGGTGAATAAGCGCTAAGTAAGGTAAGCAAATAAATGAATATGGATGAACGAATGTGGATAATCACAGACGAGAGATAAATCAGGAAAATAAATGAAGAGAAGATAGGAGAATAAGCGCTAGAATAAAGAACCAGGAAAGAAAAAAAGAATAAATGGGAAGAACAAAGGTGTGGTAACAGGGACGAAAGACAAGCATAAAAACAAAGAAGACGGATGGAGAAGAGGGGAATGGAGGTGATAACATTAAATTAAGGAGGCGGGGAACGAGAGAGGGAGAGAGAAAGAGAGAGAGAGAGAGAGGGAGGGAGGGGACAAGGAGTGCAGAGAGAGAAGGGGGGAGGGGGAGCAAGGAATGGAGAGAGACAGAGAGAGAGAGGGGGGGGGGACAAGGAGTGCAGAGAGAGAAGGGGGGGAGGGGGAGCAAGGAATGGAGAGAGAGAGAGGGAATGAATCAGGCACACGCAGAGAGAGATTGCGAATAAATGAGAATCAGAGAGGAGAGTAATAAAGGAAGGATAAAACTGTTAAATGAAGAAGAGGGGAAGGGAGAGTCGGTATTAGGGCGGCAAAAATAGGGTGGTAAGTTAATACTGGAGGGAGAACGTGGGTGGAGAGGGAAGAGGTGAGGCGGAGAGGGGAAGAAGTGAAGTGGAGAGGTAAAAGTAGAGAGCTGTGAGTGGGTTGAGTGGGAATACAGTGAATATAGTAGGGTGGGATGAGGTGGGCTGAGATAGGATGGGGAGCAATAGGTAGATACGAATTGGTGTTGTTGTTGTGAAACTCTGGTTTGTCTGGCCGAGGAGATCCATCAACCGCAGGCCCTGCAGTTGGGTTATATGGTTACCACCCAGCGTTGTAAAAGGTTTTCTAGGTCACAGAAACCATTAGGCTTGTCACTGTTTGTAGAGCCATCCGAAGTGGAAAGAAGGGTAGGCTAATAAAGAATGACAGGAAGGATGAAAGCTGTAAGAAGAGAAGTGGACAGACAGAAAAATAATGATAACAGTGAAGGAAGTACAGTAGGCAGCACTGTTTCAAGTGAGTGGATGATAGTCGCCACCTCCCACCACCGGTGTATAGGAGTGGTCCAGAGAAAGTAAATGAGGGAAGGAGTAGGGTGGGTGAATGAGTTGATGAGCAGTAGAGTGGGAATTAGTGAAGTGGAGCACGAAAGTGGGGGAGTGGGTGCTGTGGTATGAGGCGACAGAGAAAGGACTTGGTGGGTGTTTGTGTGGAGGGAAGAAAGTGTGTTTTAGAGTTCATAACATTATCATTGTGTGTGTGTGTGTGAGAGAGAGAGAGAGAGAGAGAGAGAGGTAAGAGGTGTAGGCCTAAGGGTGGGTTAGATGTGATTGCCTTATGATTGGCTGAGGTGACGCGGAACACCTCATTATTGGCCCGAGGGAATGGGATGGGATGGGTCTGTGTAGTGCCTTGGGATGGTGGCCTGTGTCATGGAAGGGCTGAAGGTGATGGCTGGGGAGTAGACTGAAAATGATGATGTGGGATAGTGCTCTGGAATGGGTGAAAGGGATGTGGGGTGGGTTGAAGAATGACAGTGCTGTGGAATGGGGAAGAGGGATGGGATGTTTTGGTGGGTGAGCTGAGAGGGATGGTGGCCAGTCTTGTGGAATGGGGGAAAGCAGTGAGTGGGTGGGTTGTTGAAAGATATGGTATGGAGTGGAGGGAAAGGAATGGGTAGTATGGGCCAGATGAAGGCGTGATGGGCTGGTGTGGGCTGAAGGATTCTGAAGTAGGCTAGAGAGAGAGGAGGTGGGTTGAATTGGAGAAAGGTGTCGGCGGGAGAATGGTGGGATATTATTATTATTATTATTATTATTAAAAATATGATGATGATGATGATGATAAGTAGTAGTGGTAGTTGTAGTAGTAGTAATATTAGTATTATTATCAATCATGTGAAGCAGGATATTTTCGGCAACTCGCCCCATACCGTTGCGCGAGACTAAAAGCCCTGTGTGTGTGTGTGTGTGTGTGTGTGTGTGTGTGTGTGTGTGTGAACTCCTCCTAGGCTATTGGCGGATTTTAACGAAACTTCCCGGGTGGTCAGTTCGTGTGGTTACTCCGAAGGTCTTCCATTATAGTTTCCAACAATGATTTTTAGGGGTTGAGGTTAGGGTCAGTCCTCCTCACCAAATTAAAAATTCTCATCAACAGTGAAAGGACAGATACGTCTTTGCTATCTTAATACATGTTGTACAGTGAACACTCATCCGTAATGCGATATTTGGGGAACATGACCTCTCCCTGATGATTCTTGGAGTGGGGGGGGGGAGAGGTACTGTTACTACTACTGCTACTACTACAACTACTACTGCTACTAATACTACTGCTACTCCTACTACTGCTACTACTACTACTACCACCACCACCACCACCACCACCAGTCACAGTGAATCATCCCTTCACACACGTCACCATTGCAATTATGTGGCATTTACATCAACCTTTTTTATGACGCAGTAATATTGTGATGTAATTCAGATCGGCATGCATATCACAGGACTGGGTGTGCAGTTTTCATATTTCTCTGAATTTACAAGAAGCTACACTTCTGCTTTATTATTATTATTATTATTCTCCGACAAGGAGAGTATGTTTTCACCTCTGTTCGTTTGTTTGTTACTTTGTTTGTCTGTTAGCAGGATTACTCAAAAACTAAAAGAGAGATGTGGACCAAATTTAGTGAATAGATAGCCCATTTCCCAGGGAACGATCGATTAACTTTTGAGATCGATCCGGATCGTATTACAGATTCTGTTAGCAGGATTACTAAAAAACTAAAAGAAAGGTTTGGACCAAATA
>NC_137018.1:41961167-41973667 GCF_032717465.1 Coenobita brevimanus
TTTCATCGTAGGGAGAGGGGTAGCCAAAGTTATCCTTTCTCCATGCTGGCCAAGTATTGATCAGGATGGTGTGTGTTATGAGAGCGGTGCCTGTGAAAGTGTAACTGTTTTGTGTGTGTGTGTGTGTGTGTGTGTGTGTGTGTGTGTGTGTGTGTGAATCGACAGGGTGCACACATATGCTGAGATACAGAGGGACGTAATGCCAACATACACATACACCCCTTCACTCCGACGACCTGACTGTCTACCTTCACACCCCATTATACATCCCAGGAGAAGCTTTTGGGACTGGAATAGTTAGCTACTCTTCATTGTTTTGTTCAGTACGACGCATATTTCCTGCGCTGAATAAAATCGTATGGACGTAGCAGGAAGAAGGAGGAACAATGCGGCATCGGACTGAAGAGGTTGAATGTCCGCCCCGGCATTGGTGTCAGACTCAGTTCACAAGTAAATATGGAGGAGACATTGTCACTCCTAAACCACCCACCTGCGTTACAATGGTGAGTCAAGTGTTCTAGTGTGTTCTCAAGTGCTCTCGTAGTTCTGTGTGTGTTCTGAAGTTCTGTATATCCGTTCTCGTTGCTCTAGTGTGTTCTTAAGTGTTCTCATACTTGTGTTTTGAAGTGTTATATACCTGTTCTTGTTGCCTAAATGTTCTAGTGTGTTCTTAAGTAGTATATACTCGTTGACATGGAGTTTAATATATTTTGAATCTCTCTCTCTCTCTCTCTCTCTCTCTCTCTCTCTCTCGTTTCTGCTCTGAAGTGAGGTACGTACCCTTTCTGTTTCTGTGCTCATCATAACTGAAGTGTTCTCGTCGTGTCTAAGTGTTCTCTTCTTGGTTTCTAACGTGTTCTAGTGTTTCTTAAGTGTTATTCTGTTCCTGTGATCTTAGAAAGTTTCCCCAAAGTGTTCTCGCATTTTTTTCTGTTCGTTTTCTCTTTCAAATGTCTCTCGAAGGTAGTGTTCCGTTTCTGTGATTTTGAAGTGATTTGTTTGATTATTTGTCGATTATAGTGCGTATGTGTGTGTGTGTGTGTGTGTGTGTGTTGTTGTGTGTGTGTGTGTGTGTGTGTGTTGTTGTGTGTGTGTGTGTGTGTGTGTGTGTGTATGTGTGTGTGTGTGTGTGTGTGTGTTGTTGTTGTTGTTGTTGTTGTTGTTGTGTTACATAGCTTCTTCATTTCCTTGCACGGTCCTTCCGTTCTTCTCACGTGATTTCAGTGTTCTTAACCCTCTCATGACCGGGACGTCTCTGGTGCTCTAGGTCAGGTGATACCAGGCGATTTTATTCAGCTGAGAATGAGGATGGGAGCCCGAGAGTGTTAATACTGGCATCATTAACTGTCTCATGGTAGGGACAGCTCTTGTTATTCCAGGTGACGGCATACGATATTCCAGCAAGAGCGACTCATAGTAAGCTTAGTGTTTAAAGTCATACAGGATATACATAGATTTTGTTTTTTTCACGCAGTATGTAACACAGGGTAATGGTGGAGAAGGGTAAAAAAAAATCATGGTTATTTTTGTAGATGGTGGGAGGGAAATGAGAGTGAAAACTGAATGAATGAATTTTTAGGTTGACATATGAGGGGAAAAAAAAAAATATGGGGAACGTAGAGGTGGAGATTTATAGGTAAAAAAAAAAAATGGTGGTTGGTTGTAGAGGTGTGGAATTAAGTAGATAAAGGAAATGTGGATTTAGGTTGAGGTGGTGGAGCAGTAATATGTGAAGATAGTGGACGAATTTGGAGGTGAAGAAATATTGGAGGAAAAAAAGGATAGGTGGATGCGATGGGCAGACTGATAAAGTATATGTGTGTATGCAGTGAATGTAGATGTGGAGTGAAAAAATGAAAAAGAAAGTAGATACAAGTGGGATAGGAAATATATATGTAAAAACAAAAGTGTGGATGGAGTGAAAAAAAAAAAAAAGTGAATGGGTATTATTAAACGTATGAAAAAAAAAAAAAACTAAAAAACTCAGAACTGGACAAGACTGCATACGTATATTGGTGTGGTGAGTGAGATGGGAGAGTTGTTATATATATAAATTAAGGTTTCATGTGATACGTTCCATATTCTGACCATATCCACGTTTCCTACATTATATCTAGGGACGTTTTCTGTACCCTGGAGTCCCCCCTCCCTTTTTTTCTACTTTGTTTTGTGCTTCTTTGGTGATTTATGTGTTCTCCACCCCATTACATGCGTCCCTTTTTTTGTTTTCCTTACCTCATTTTCAGTTCTTCCTCCTGTATTTTTTTTTCTATACTCAATTTTTCGTTCTCTGACAGTTCGTTCTCTACCCCAATTCCCGTATTCTCTTCCCCATTTTCTGTCCTGCTCCATATTTTGCTCTTTGTCCTGTACTGGGATATCTGTCCTGTTTTCTGCGCTGTTTTGTAAGGCGAATTCTTTGTTCTCTGACCTCTTTCTGTTTGCCCAGTTTTTCTGTGTCCATTACCCCGTTTTCTGTTCAGTCTTGTTAGGCCTGTATGTATGTTCTGCCCCGCTTTCTTTGTCCTTTGCCAGTTTTCCTTTTCAGTTTTATTATTATTTTTACTACTACTACTGCTGCTGCTACTACTACTACTACTACTACTACTACTACTACTACAACTACTACTACTACTACTACTACTACTGCTATTACTGTTCTTTACCACCTAGCGACCGGCCACAGCACTCAGAGGAATATTGTTACTGAGGGCCGAACTCCGGGATTTATGAAGCGGCAGAGGGCAGATAAAGAAAGGTCTGTGTTCTGTTCCCCAGGTTCTGCGGTCTCATTTTCTGTTTTTAGCCTGGTTTTCTTTGGTTTCTCTTTCCTTTTTTTGTGGCGTTCTTTGTTTTTTTGTTGGTTTCTGTTTATATTCCGTTTTCTTTGTTTTCAAGGATTTTAACGTTTTCTCTCGCGTTTCAGACTTGGTATAAAGGTGTTTTGTTTCATCATTTCCGCTCCAGAAAGAGAGAGAGAGAGAGAGAGAGAGAGAGAGAGAGAGAGAGAGAGTTGGGCAATGAGTGATGTGTGGAAGAGGGGAGAGGGAGGACGGGTAGGGAGAGGGGAATGGGGAGGGGCTGCGGGCCGTGAGAGGGGAAAAGAGGGAAAGGGAGAGGTGTGGGAGAGTGAGGAAGGCGTGAGAGGGAGAAGTGAAAGGAGAGAGGGGAATGTGGGAGAGATGAGTTAGTGGGGGTGAGTGAGAAAAAGGGGGTGTGAGAGAGGGAATGTGGAATGAGAAACAGAAGGGGGAGGCGGTGTGAGAAAGGAGTGTGGGGGTGGGAAAACGCTTCTCTCTCTCTCTCTCTCTCTCTCTCTCTCTCTCTCTCTCTCTCTCTCTCTCTCTCTATCCCTCCATCCATCCAAAATTTCCTCTTCCCATTCTCTTCCCCGTATCCTATTCCTTGTATTTCCTGAGTTTCTCCTTCCTTCACTTTCTCCAGTTTTCCCTCTTTCCTTCGGTCCCCTCCTTTCTCTCACCCTGTCCCTCTCCCCTTCTCACCCACCCTTCCTCTCCCTTTCCTCCCCCACCCCTCGTCTCTCTTTCCTTCCCCTCCCCGTCCCTCCTCCAACGGTCCCTCTAACCCAGAAAAACAACACACAAAATGTAACACTGTAATGGGATACACTTATGGACCAAACCCCCCCTCCCCTCCCCTCCCATGGACCGACCCTACTCCCCTCCCTTGGACCGACCCCCCTCCTCTCCCTTGGACCGACCCCCCTCCCCTCCCTTGGACCGACCCCCCTCCCCCTCTTGGACCGACCCCCCTCCCCTCCCTTGGACCGACCCCCCTCCCCTCCCATGGTACCCTACCCCTTCCTTCTCATGGTACGCTACCCCCTCCCCTCCCATGGTACCCTACCCCCTCCCATCCCATGGTACCATACCCCCCTCCCATGGCACCATAACCCCCCTCCCCTCCCTTGGTACCATATCCCCCTCCCATGGCACCATATCCCCCCTCCCCTCCCGTGGGTTCCTACCTCCCGCTCCGACCCTCTCTTCCTCCATTCCTCTCTCTCCCCTTCCCCTCCCTTCCCTCCATCCCTAATCTTTCCCCTCTCCCTTCCGTCCTCTCCTTGATCCTCTCCTTCCTTCCACAGACGTCGGCCCCCTCCCCTTCCTCCTGCTCGTCTCTCTCTCTCTCTCTCTCTCTCTCTCTCTCTCTCTCTCTCTCTCCCCTGAATCAACAGTCCCTCCTGGAAACTTGAGAGGGTCAGGTCAGGGAAGGGTCAGTGCGGTCACGGAGAGAGAGAGAGAGAGAGAGAGAGAGAGAGGCGGGAACAAAGAAAACGAAAGGAGAGAAGTGGAGTAATAAAACGACAGAATGAAAAGGAAATAGAATAGTGAAGGTGTGGAAGGAGAGGCGAGGGAGAGATTGTGAAGGAAGTAGGAGGGGAGGGAAGAGAAAGAGAGGAGGAAAGAGAAAGAAGAGAAAGAGGGAAAGGGGAGATAAAACAAGACTAATAGGATGTGTTGTTAAAGTCACTCACACTGCCACACCTCACACTGCCACACTTCACATTGCCACACCTCACATTGCCACACTTCACATTCTCACACCTCACACTGCCACACTTCACTCTGCCACACCTCACATTGCCACACTTCACATTCTCACACCTCACACTGTCACACTTCACATTGCCACACCTCACACTGCCTTACTTCGCGTTGCTATACCACATACTGCCACACCTCACACTGCCACACTTCACATTGCCACACCTCACATTGCCACATTTCACATTCTCACACCTCACACTGCCACACTTCACTCTGCCACACCTCACACTGCCTTACTTCGCGTTGCTATACCACATACTACCACACCTCACACTGCCACTCCTGACTGTTATTCCTCCAGCTGCCACACTTCGTACTGCCACTTTACTTAGTCGTATACTTCACATTGTTACACTTCACACTCACACTTCACATTCAGTCACACCTCACATTGCAAAGCCACACTATCACAGCAGTCACACGTTACAGTCCCACCTCTCGTCTCCCACGTCACCAAAATATCCAAAACTCTGTACAGTGAGAGGCTGTTTGAAAGCTAATACAAATTCTTGAGATTAAAAACGAGAAGACCTGAGAGACATGACGGGAAGTGAGAAGACAGGACTTGAGAGACATGATGTGAAATGTAGGGAGAGGGAGAGGGACATGATCTGAACTGTAGGGAGAGAGAGAGAGAGGGTGTGAAATGATACGACAGGACCCGCGGGACATGATGTGAAATGATCTTTGAATTTTCTAGTGATATGAACTGATGAAAAAAATCTGGGAAGAGGATGATAAAAAAAACATTGATATGAGCTCAGGTAAATGGAAGTAATTTGAGAAAGGTGTAGGAAAAGATGAAGATATGGGGAAAACTAAGTGACCAGAATTTTACAGTTAAAGTTACTGAAACGAGAGCTATAGCGACAAGGATGATGATGATAATAACTTAATAATGATAATAATAATGTGATCTGAGCGAAAATGAAGTAAAATAATAATAGAACATGGATGAGAGGAAAAAATAATTGGAAGAGAAAAAAAAAACAGAATAAACTACAAAGAAATACTGAAAGGTTGAATACTAGGATGAAACAAAAGTGAAGAAGGAAAATATAGAAAAAAAATCAGTATTGTAAGAAGGCAGGAAAAATAAAGCGTGCAGGAAAAAAGAAGCTGCCTTAAGAGTGTAAACAAATAAAAGCGTTAAGGAGAGGATACATAAGGAAGAAAATAGGATTAAATAAAAAGGCGAAATAAGAGAATCATAGACGAGATAACATTATGAGAGTAAATGAGGGAAAAATGGAAAAGAGAAAAACGTACATATAAAAAAAAGTAGAGGAAAAAACGCAAGAAAAAGGAAGGGGTATAGTAAGGATACGAGAGAGAGAGAGAGAGAGAGAGAGAGAGAGAGAGGAGGGGGGGGGGAATAAAAGCCAGCCCGGAGGGAAGCGTCAAGATGCCTCAGTTGGATATCTTCACGCTGGTAAGTTGGTGCACATGGGTTTTACGTACACATACCTACAGGCTACCTAACACACACACACACACACACACACACACACACACACACACACACACACACACTCTCTCTCTCTCTCTCTCTCTCTCTCTCTCTCTCCGAAACATGAGATTATGCCGGGTGTTTGTTTGTTTCTCGTTTTCCTTTGATATGGCAGCTAATTTGCATATAACCACCTGTTTTTCCCTACCTTTTTTTTCCTTGAGGCGTCGTTTGCATACCAAGTGGGTTGGTTTGTTGTTATGGAAATTAGATTAGACGTAATGAATTTGTGTTTTTATGAGGTCGCTAACATGTCCTGAGAGAGAGAGAGAGAATATATATATATATATATATATATATATATATGTGTGTGTGTGTGTGTGTGTGTGTGTGTGTGTGTGTGTGTGTGTGTGTGTGTGTGTGTGTGATATCACCCTGTTTTTCCATTCATTGCATAATTTACATATGTTGTTTACGACTGTTGGAGTGAATGTTTTTCCCCCTCATGGCGGTGGAACAAATGTATGTGGGTTACTGTGATGGTGGTCTGTTTGCTGTTGCCTTTGTCTGTTCCTGTTCTCGTTTGTCTAGCCTCCCTACCCTGTTTATAAGAGGATGATGATGATGATGATGACAGTGATGATGATGATGATGAAAAAGACGATATAATGAGACAACGAAGGGGACAAAACCAGAAAAAAAAATATTGCTTTAGTGAAGATTATTAAAGGGGAAAAAAATGGCCAAATTTAAGATTTATTTTGGAAATACCTGGACACGTTGCAGTTGCGGTATGTGTGTTGTTGATTAAAAAAAAAAAATGGTGTTTGAATAAGGCTGTTCCAGAGTTGACCTTTTGTTTACGTTGACAGACTGAGAATACCAATTAACTTTTGCATGGGAAAGGTGAACGGTAAAAGAGATAGAAAGGTGAACCAACAAAGAGATGGACATGGAAGGTTGAATGTATGTGTGTGTGTGTGTGTGTGTGTCGGCTTGAATAATCTTCTCTGATGTTTTTTCCACGTCACCAGAATACATGAATTAGTTGTTTTTCGAAATTGGCATGCATTCCTCTTTCCATTAATGTTTGCATTTTTCTTTTTGCATTTTTGTACCTGGCTGGCGTGGCACTGTTTTGTAATTTGATAGACATGGGTGCATATTGGTACAGGTGGATACAGTGGTAGTGTTTTGTAGCGACTGTGTAAGCTGGGGATTACTGGTGTGACTTGGGCCAGAGAGAGAGAGAGAGAGAGAGAGAGAGAGAATGTGTGTGTTGTTGTTGTTGTTGCTGTGTTTGTGTGTCTTTGTGCAGTGTATGAATTATGTGATACCCTTTTAACCGTCGACATCATTTATTAACATACATGAGCATTCATGAATATATCACACCAAGCCACATGCACCGACACGCACATTTACTCCCACATACACACACTTACATACATGGCTCCAACGCACTTTTACACACTCAGGCACATTTTCATGTAACGCTGAACAAAAATCACATATATACGCACATACACATCGAAACCTCATACGTACAGAACATACACACTGGTAGATGCACACCAGTGAACAGGGTACTTAATCCTGTGCAAGAATGGTGTTTTGTACGGTACTGGGAGTAGCGTTGGAACTGCATTACATCAGAGTACACATAGCAGGGCAGTGTGCTAAACAGGGATGTACTGTGAGGGCGACAAGTGTACAGTATCACATAATAATTGCTGTATGTGGGAGCAGTGTAGTGTGCCCTTACGGTAGAGTCAGTATTATTTAAAGACAAATAAAGAAATAAAATGTAATTGGATCTGTTTAATGCGAGCTTGTGATTAACTGTACTTAACTATGGACGTCATAAATTACATTGGTCAGAAGTACATATTGTGGATGGTAGTGAAATAGGGTGAACCGTAAGTGGAGCGGAAAACGACGAAGAAAAAAAGTGAAAGAAAGTAAAGTAAGAGATGAGGGAGAAAAGAGGTCGGGGTTGTTAGTAGTAAGTGTAAGGGAACAGAGAGGAAGGGGAACTAGTGATGGGAAAGCAAGAGAATTTTGTAAAGCATGAATGTAGTATAAGACAATAAAAAGCTAGAAAACGTGGCATATAAGGCAGTAGTAGAAGTAGGATTCAGAGACTAGAGTATCAGGCAGTTGAAGAGGGAAGGGTTGGTAGTAAAGACAGAGTATAAGTGTATTAGTGCAGAAGGAGAGGACAAGATTGAGAGGAAGGTATAGAGATATTAAGTGTAGTAGGTTACAAGAGAATAGGAGGAGGTAGGATAGAGAAAGTACAAGTGTAGTATGGTATGAGGCAGTAGGAGAGGGTAGGTAGAGAGTATAAGTGTATCAGGGTATAAGGCAGGAGGAGGAGAAGGCGGGGTTGTTAGGGTGGGATTACCAAAGCGTCACGGCAGAACAACTTTGCCAAAACATGTCAGACCCTTTCAAGTGGGTTACACCTCGCCTCTCACGGGACAGTGGCAGCCCTTCCCCTCCCTTAACCCTCATCTTCAGTCCTCCTCCTCCTCGTCCTCCTCCTCCTCCTCTTTCTCCTTCTCCTCCTCCTCATCATCATCATCATCATTCCAACCAACCTCCCACTTCGGAAAAATCTCATCGAAGTTGAATAAAATAAAATGTAGATAGATAGAACACACTAAAAATGACGTCACCGAATACAGTTTTTTTGTTATTATTATTCAGAACCTCACGCATTTTTTATTATAGTTAAAAATGAAATATTGTCTTGTAGGGGAATATAATAATCATTTTACACTTCATCTGCGCTTCCTTTTCGCCACCACTCATTCCCTCTTACTCTTTAATGTCTCCCTCCCTTTTTATCTCACCATTTCCATACATCATTACTATTACCTTCCCTTTGTTTTTGTTATTTCTCCCTCGATCCCTAATCTTTTGCCTTTCGTTCCTGTGATGCTTCCATGTCCTCCCTTTCCCATTACGCTGTCCTTTCTTCTTTTCTCCCCTCCCTTTGCCTCCCATCCCGTCTTCCATTTCTTCTTACCTTCTCTCCTCCTATCCTTTTTTTTTTTTCTTTTCCTCCTGTCCTTCCCTCGTTTCCTTGCTGTTTTTTTCCCCTTACCCTTTACCCCATCCTTATTCTTTCTTTTTCTCTTCTCCTTGCTTTTCAACTCTCTTCCCCTCCCTTTCCTCCTTCCCTTCACTTCCCATCCCTACACTTCTCTTCCCTTCTCCTCCCTTCCCTCTGTTTTGTTTTCCCTTCCCTACTGCCAGTGCGAACTATGACGCACATACAAGTTGGAGAGAGTGAGAGAACGGGGTGGGGGGGATGGAGTGCAGAATCCCGTAACACATGTGACTTTCAGCGTACCAGCACAACAAAACTGTGCACCGACACTCCACTGCAGGGAAACTCTATAAAACCCAGAGGCTTAGAAAACACAAATAATACCACAGTCGGTCCAAAAAAATTACTTCCGTAACATTGTTATTTTTATCTTTAAAGTTTTCTGGAACCCCCGGTTGCTAGACAGAGCTTTCGAGTAGAACCATTCCTCCTTCTCCTCCTCTGTTTTCCGGAGAAAAGGCCGTGCCTCGTCCACTCCTTGCGCAAGCTTTGGAAGGGTTGGGGGAGGGGAAGCAGCAAATAGGAAACAGTGAATTGGGAGGTCAATGCAAAATGAAAGTGGAAACAGTAGAGAAGGGGGGGGGGGGACGACAGACTCGAAAATTCCATAATAAATCTTTGACTCGCAAATGAAAAATGAAAACACACACACAGAGCAGCAAATAGGAAACAGGGACTAGAGGATTTGATACAGAATGAAAACAGCAGCGTAGAGAGGGAGGTATGGCATGGCGGGGTGGAAACGTTTTTGGGAGAGGCGAACGTTTTGATATTCCCAACCGACAGTATTTCTCGTTTCACTTTTGTAGCTGCCGTATTTGCCAGTAAGGTATAGGCTTGGCGGGGTGATCTTTCCCAGGCGATACGGGATTTGGGGGGTACAGTATGGTGTGGATATTTTCGGCATGTAGTGATTTTTTTTGTATCATAGTTTTGTCCCGTCGTTCAGTATTTTGTGTTGTAGTAGGCCGTGGTGCTGAAATTGAGGGGTATACAAATAATTTTTCTTTTTTTTACCTCTTCAGTACCAGAATTTGGGGTATAGTATGGTGCTCACATTTTGGAATAGAGATAGTTTTTTTATATATATAATCTCAGCCTGGTGACGTATTATTTTGTATTTTATTGTTAATGCCATCTGACCCGTTTAATAATATTACGAGGATTCATTCAAGGTTATTATTTCCCATTTTCCCATTTCGAGAGCCGTTTATTTATCGCTTGATCTTGACTCCCTCGTACACAGCGCTCATACCCACTGAGCCACCACCTCCCCAACGTCATTGTGGCGAAGGGGTAAATGGTGCGTGGGTAGAGGACTGGGAGAGCTCGAGTGATGAATTACTGGAAGGGTAACCTATAATTATTCATCTACACTCTTACGATATATATTTCTCCTACTCAATGCCTTACCGTCTATCTGCGAGTGAATGCTACCCACTTCATGTACCTCAGAGGGAGTCGAGTTGGGAGTATGGTAATGGTGATGTTAGTGTGATGAGGCTGCAGCGATTAGGCTAATGGTATGGCGAGATGGTATAGTGGTGGTGAAGGTGATGGTGGTGTAAGTGAAAGTGACACAAGTGAAGCTGATGGTGAGGGTGATGATACTAAAAAAATGATGGTGAAAGTGCTAGCGAAGGTGATGATGATGGTGGTGAACGTGACAGTGGTGAAAGCGGTGATATCAGAGTTTATGATGGCGCATGTGATGGTGGAAATGGTGGTGAAAGTGTAGTTATATGGTAGTAATTTGGGGGCTAAGTCTAAAGTGGTACCCTGGCCAGGAAGGATGGAAAAATATTGCTTAGTAGAGCCCGTGACATTAGATTAATTTGATGCTGGCGATGGGAGTGGTGGTAGTGGTGGTGGTGGTGATGGTAATGGTAATGGTAATGGTGGTGGTGGTGACAGTGGTAGTGGTGGTTGAGATAGTAGTGGTAATAGGGTTGTTAATAGTCGCTGTAAAATTAATTTGGTGGTGGTATAGTAGTAGTAGAAGTAATAGTAGTAGTGAGGTAGTGTGTTGTTAATATTGACAGTTACTTGGCGAATAGAAGGATAAACCGCAGTGAGTTTTCATTTACTTGTGGTAGTAGTAGTACCCGTAGTAGTAGTAGTAGTAGTAGTAGAAGAAGAAGAAGAAGAAGAAGAAGAAGGAAAAGAAGAAGAAGAAGAAGCAGAAGAAGAGGAAAAAGAAAAAGAAAGCATAACAGAAGACGTGTGTGATGGTGTTGGTGTTGATGTTGGTGGAAGTGAACAATAGTTGGAAATAAGCAGTTAATGAGCGGAAAAGTATGTTGACGCAATATTTCATGTTTATCCTACCTACCCAGCCCCTTAGTATTCTTGACCGCCTTTACTTCCCTCACTTATCACTTACCTTTACTACCTTCACTTATCACTTACCTTTACTTCCTTCACTTATCACTTGCCTTTACTGCCTTTATGTATCACTTACCTTTACTTCCCTCATTTATCTTTAACCTTTACATCATTTATCACTTTCCTTTACTGCTTTCATGTATTACATACCTTCACTTCTTTCATTTACCACTTCCTTACTACCATTATTTATCACTGACCCTTACAACCTTCATTTACCACTTATCCTTTATTTCCTTCAGTTATCACTTATTTCTTTTTTTCTTGCTCTCTTGACCGTTCTCCGTTCCTTGGTTATAATTTTCCTTGTCTTAATTCCTTCCTTTATCATTTATTTTCTTCATCCATTCGAGACTTCCTGTTTTCATTCTTTTATTACTGTTTTCTTGTTCTGTTCCCTTTCTTCCTTAATTCTTTCCTACTGCACTGTCATTTTCTTTATTTCCTCTTTGCCTTGCTTCCTTCCATCCTCACTTCGTATCCTCTTTGTTTCCTTCCCTCTTTCCTGCCTTACTTTCCTTCGTATCTTCCTCTCTTCCTTCCTTATTACCATCCTCTCCTTCGCATTTTCCTTCATTCACCCCCTTCTTCCACCCATCACTCCCTTCACAACGTCCCTGCTCCTCATAACCTACCGTCCTCCACTCTCTCTCTCTCTCTCTCTCTCTCTCTCTCTCTCTCCACCCTATTCCAATTCATCAAGCATTTTTTACCCAACCCTCCCTCTGAATTCGCCACACACGAAGGTCAGAGCAAAGTAACCTCTATGACCACGGTGCGTAAGGGTCATTTTTTCCCTGGGTCATTTTTATGGAGCTACGTTGCGTCTCTCTCTCTCTCTCTCTCTCTCTCTCTCTCTCTCTCTGGCTTTATTTCTGCTGAGTTTGCCTTTTCTTTCGCTTCCTGCTTGCTTTATTGGTTTGCTTCTGCTTCCGGTGCGAATGTTTTGAAATGTGAAGTGAAAGTTTGTAGTTCT
>NC_137018.1:41976167-41988667 GCF_032717465.1 Coenobita brevimanus
GTGTGTGTGTGATTTCGGATATTCATTGTCCCATTATTACTCGTATGATAATAATTATTATTGTTATTATTATTATTATTATTATTGTTATTGTAGTTGTTGTTGTTCGTTATTTTTATTATGCTCCTCTTCATTCTAACCCCTTCCCGCCGTCTCTTCCCCGTCTTCAGTCTTTGCTCCCCAACCCTGCTCTTTCCAGTCTTACCTCCCCCTTCTTTCTTCCGCCCCTCTCCCCTTTACTCCCCCCTCCTCTAATGGCCTTGTTACCCCCGCCAAACAGACGAGTGCCCAGAATTAGCTCCCTGGAACTCCTCGCAAATACACACTAATTCAACTTCACTTAATTTTCTTTACCTCCCTCCGTGCCTTCATCTTTACCTCCCTCCGTGCCTTCATCTTTACCTCCCTTCTGCCCTCTTTCTCCCTCTTTCTTTCCATGTTTCTCTCTCTTCCTCCCTCTTTCTCTTCCTCTCCCTCCCTCTTTCCCACTCTCACACTTCTTTTTCTCCTCCTTTCCCTCATTCTGTTCCTCTACCATCCTCCATCTTTCCCTCTCTCTCTCTCTCTCTCTCTCTCTCTCTCTCTCTCTCTCCTCTCCTTCCTCCCTCTTTCTCTCCCCCTCTCTCCTTCCTTTTCCCTTTCTCTTTCCCACCCTCTCTCTTCCCCCTTCCCTTTTCACTTTCTCCTTCCCTCTTTCCTTCCTTGCTTCCCTTCCTCCTTCCCACGCGCTATTCAGTTCTAATCTATTTGTTTTTCCTCGTCTGTTTTACTGTCTTTTTGTCCTTTCCTGCAGTTCCCCTTTATCCTTGGTATTTTTATTCATTCCACGCCACTTCTCATGCGCCCCTCATTCCACCCTCTGGTCCCGGCTTCCTTGTACAGCAATACTATAGTCCAGTCACTTTAACTTGGCCGAGATTTTCGTCCCCTTGAAACCTGTTTATCGTAGTTCAGTGGCAGAAGGAGACAACACCGTGGCTCTACATCCATTTCATAGCACTTCTTCGTTACTAGCACCGAATTCTGAACCCAGTTAAAGTGAACGCAATATATTTCTTCATGACTTGCTTCTGTTATTACGTGGGTTAATTTGACATCGTAACCAGGTTTATAAAATATTCTAAAAATCGTTTGTGGCTGCTTTCCACGTTTTGTCGTTTTTATCTCGGTTGGCCTTGACCCTGAAGCCTTTGCCCTTTAGGTCCAAAAACTTTCTCCTACCGTAAGGGAGTTCTGTTCCAGTTTTCAGGTTTTTGTCCATAGTTTTGGCAGATTTGCAGATTTTCCCCCCCGACTCCTGCTCCCATTATCATCATCATCATCATTATTATTATCATCGTCATCGTCTTCATTATCATCATCATCATCATCATTATCATCATTATCATTATCATCATCATCATCATCATCATCATCATCATCATCATCATCATCATCATCATCATCACCACTGTCACCTCTATTAGAAATGATTCTCCATGAAGTCTGTCATTTAGAGGACAATTAAATTTGTATTCTAACGACGACTAAATGACATTACCCGGGTTAGGACTGAAGGTTTAATCGTCTGGGAGCGGAGGGTAAGTCTAGGGAATATAAGTACCGGTATCCTGAATCAGCTTAAGTATCATCAGTAGTGAAGGAGATTATTCTTGGCCTCCATTATCAATACTGTTAAAGCTGCTGTGTGTGTGTGTGTGTGTGTGTGTGTGTCTGTGTGTGTGTGTGTGTGTGTGTGTGTGTGTGTGTGTGTGTGTGTGAGGTTGTTGTGTCATCCTGCTGATGGAGCTTGGTGGTTGGGTAGGTGGGTGGACGGGATGGGTAGGCGAGTAGGTAGCTTCAAGGCAGGAGACGGGCTTCTGTTGATAGTCCCTCTGAATATCACTGAACATTTATTTTCACTTTCACTCCCGCCAGACGTTTACACCCAGCTTAGGAGTGTCGCCTGGGTTATTTACACTCAGGCTCCTATGACTCACTCAGCTGAATAAAATCGTCAGTCTAGTGGAATACAGCGATAGAGAAGACACTGGCATGAGAGGGTTACACCGTCTCCATCAACCCTTGGAGTACCACTGACTACCTTGTTACTTTATGCCTACTACCACCAGACGATTTTATTCATCGCAGGAGACTAAATAAAATCGTTTGGTAGCAACAACACTAGACTCATAATTGTGTCCTTTGATTGTAGCGGTTAATAATTCCCTTCACATTCATTCTTGGCCATATTCTGTATTTCCCTTTCCTTTATTATCATTCTTTATTTGTCTTCCAGTCGTATTATTGGCCCGACAGGAGCGTAGGGACCCGGGGCTAGGTTATTTATTGCTGAGATTTAAGGCGAATGACCAATTGAACATCCTTGAGGGGTGTTATGTGGGCAGCAAACCTCTGCCACTCCTCGCATGTAAACCCATATTGGCCACATCCGGTTAGAGTGCCAGTATCTCTTAGACTAAAATACGCCTATTTGGTTACACGGTTGCCACCCAGCGTAATAAAAGGCATCATGGGGTAAAACAAATTAATAGGTTTGTCAGTAAAATATCGTCTACAGGTAGCACATCAGGTGAGTAGATGGTGTACGGTACGCCCACACAAACCACACGCACCTTCCTGTCCCCCCGCACCCCATTAGCACGGTACGCCTCTCCATTAAACCCGTCACTGCTAATTCTTTTCCCTGTACTAATTCCTCCCATTAATTCCCCTCACTTCCAATACCTCCCTCCCGCCGCCAAATCTGCCTCACCATTAAATACTCGCTTTCCAATAGTTCTTTTTCGTCTCTCTCTCTCTCTCTCTCTCTCTCTCTCTCTCTCTCTCTCTCTCTCTCTCTCTCTCTCTCTCTCTCTCTCTCTCTCATCGGTCTTCCGCTTCACCCCAAACCACCTCACTCATTCATTTTCATAGTCATCTTGTGCCACCACATGCAGTTATTCCATACAAAACCAATTGTTACCATTAAGACAGCTATAATAGAAGGCAATTATGATAATAATAATAATAATAATAATAATAATAGTAATAATAATAATAATAATAATAATAGTAGTAGTAGTAATAATAATTATAATTCGTGTATAAAGTGACACAAGAAACATGCGTCAAAAAATGCCACGCACAATTTTTCATTTTAATCTATACTGCCTAGAACTGAAGCGGTGTAACGAGGTAGTACACACGTTATGTATGTTGCCTGATGATACAAACCGTTCTGTTAGTAATGGCTGGTTGGTTGCATTTGACTAAGATCCCTAACCCACCCACCCCTATTTTTTTTTCCTTGCTGCTGGCCAAGTGTAGACAGATTGGAGGGTGAATTTGACTAGTAACCAAGAAGACTCATCCCTCCCCCATAACAAAGGCTCACTGGATATCAAACAAGCACGGCCTTGTATTCAGGTTATAAGAGAGGCCAATTTCCATGAGACGAAAATAAACTGACTAAACCACCACTGCCACCAGCTCCACAACTCCCTCCCTCCCCCCACTGGCTTTCCCCACCATCCTTCCTCCCCCATCACCTTTCCTCCCCCACCACCATTCCTCCCCCACCCTCTCACCACCTCCCCTCTCCCCCCCACCACCCCTTCATCCCCGCGTAGCGTCAATCCCATGGCATAATCCCCAGCCCGCAATTTCTCCCTCACTGCATAATTTACCTTTCGCACACACACACACACACACACACACACACACACACACACACACACACACACACACACACACACACACACACACACCGCAGCACCACAGAAGTTTGCGTGTCTCTGTCCAATTTACAGTATCGAGCGTTTTGCGGGGCTCTGGATCAGTGGAGGGTGCTCACGGGGACGTCACAGGGGCTCTGGTTCGTATTCTGAAAGAGAGAGAGAGAGAGAGAGAGAGAGAGAGAGAGAGAGGAAAATATAATGAACCGAGCGACTGCAAGGGAAACGAGAAAAAATATTGTAAATGCGAGACAGGGGAAAAGAATCTTCATGGAGACTGCGATGGTTTCTATTTTTGTGTAATTATGATTCAGGAGTGTGTGTGTGTGTGTGTGTGTGTGTGTGTGTGTGTGTGGAGCATCTTCTAACATTACATACCGTCTAGCGTTTTTTAGTATATTACCTAACTTGCTGCTCTTCGTTAATTGTAATAATCATTTAGTTGAAAATATCTGTAGTGTATTAAAACTGAACCTTTACTTATACTTTTTCTTAAGTTTCCAAAGTACCGTACCTGTTTACTACACCATTCGCTCATCAGATGTGGTGTTGCTTTTAATTGACTCAACACTGAGTGACAAGACAGATGGTTGTCTTTAACCCAGGGAACCATTAACTACGCTGGGTGGTAACCATGTAACCAGATGATGTTTGGTGGCCTGGTGGGTTAAGGCGCTCCGGCCGGATGGGTCTCGCAAGGATTTACATCGTAGAGGTGGTTTGGGTTGATTGCTCACGTAGGTAATGCCGCTCAGGGGAGAACGAGGCTTACCGCATTCGCCTTAATGTCAGGACTGAGTAGCCTAGCTCCGGGCCCCTACGTTCCTGATGAGGCGGTAAAGGATTGGATGATGGTTAGATCGATTTCAGAAATTGTTTCTAGTTTCCCTGAATATTGTATTATCTCAAGGTACCAAACATAACAGTCCCTTACAAGAAGAATACTAGCTGCCCGTGTAATACCGGAATTTCTTGTCATCATCATCGTCATCATCATAATCATGCTTAAGAGGGACAGGAAGGTGAATCATCGTCATCCCCATCCCCATCATCATCATCATCATCATCATCATCATCATCATCATCATTATCATGCTTAAAAGGGACAGGAGGGTGGAGCTGTCATCGTCGTCGTCATCATCATCATCATCATCATGCTCGAAAGTGACAGGAGGGTGGATCATCATCATTATCATCATCATCAGTAAGAGGGAGGGGGAGCTACTGTAATGCAGGGGAAATGGGGGGGTGGGGGATTTTGAGGTGGGGACTCCCTTTCTCCTCTGATTCATGTCCTGATTATTGAGATGAAATACAACAGCCTGGCTCGTGATCTTCCCAAAGTCTCCAGTCAAAAATGATGAAGAGGATACCTAAGCTTAATGGGGGATTGTCAGGCTTTTGATCTCTCTCTCTCTCTCTCTCTCTCTCTCTCAGTACAGTTAGGCAGTAATAATCCCCGGTGGTTTGGTGTTCCGTGCACGCCCCTGTAATCCTTTGTACCGGATTGCCTACGTCAGAGCAGAGTAATTGGGCTGTTAGGACGTCAGAGCAGAGTAATTGGGCAGTTAGGTCCCTTTTACCCCTCCTAATTAAAAGAGCTATACGGTCGCCATTGCTATCGTTTCATCGGCATTATCATCACTAATACCTTTAATTCTGTCACTACCATCACCACCACAACTTGATTACCACCACCGCCATCATCATAGTATCTCCTACCATTACAGCATCTAACACCACCATCACCACCACCACTATCATCACTACAACAACCACCATCAAAATCACTAGCTACCCTACCACTCCTACACAGTTACCATCGTTCCCAGTATCCGCTACCACAATCACTACCTCCACTGCCACCACCACCACCACCACCACCACCACAAAAGTCAATACCTGTTCCCGTTCATCAGGTCCAGCGGGTGAGCTGTGACCTCTGTGGGGTTGATCTGACCTCCCCACGTAACCTGACATGACCCCTTCACTTGGCCATTTCTCTCCCCTTGACGACCTTACCTAACTACACCACCTTATCTGACCTGATGCCTGCACCTAACCTGATCTAACCCCTATATCTGACCTGACCTACACTTACACCTAACATAATCTTGCATCTGACCTTACCTGACCTTCATTTGATATCACCTCACCTCTCCACCTGGCCTGACCTGTCCTGTTCGTCTTAACCCACTGACCCCTCCACGTGACATGACCTAATCTCTCCATCTGACATCATCTGACCCTTCCACTTGACCTGACCTGACCACCTGATCTAACCTGCCTTGACCATTCTGCCTCTGCCTGATGTAACCTCATGTAACCACCAGGATATAACACAGCTGAATTCACCTATTCCCCTCCATGGTCAAATACAGTTAATTCTTTCAGACATCAAACTGTTTTCTTTAGGTGCGAGAAATATTAATGATCTGAGCGTTCCGGTAACCTGAACACATGTAATATGATTTTTAATTAATTGGTACTACCGAACGATTTTATTTTTTTGGAAGAACCTCTCTTAGGATTAGACAAATTTTCCATCAACTCCTTCATTACATTGGCATCTTATTTATGCATTTCCTGGTTTCTTTAGACGATTTTCTTCAGCGTAGGAATGACCTCGTAGTGCAGGGGTTGCCGCAGAAAGATGGAACCAACATTTGGACGTCTCTGCCTTCTTTGATCTTAACAATCTGATCGAACCTTAATTATCCTAACATAATTCTGCCTTAGCCTGATTTGATACTGATCTCAACTATTTTCTGCCCTTCTTTGATCCTTCGTGATATTATCTGCAATGAAATGACCGCAATCAGTCCCGTCTTATGTGGTCCAGCATTGCATGATCCAGCCTCATTCAAGCTGATTACCCCCTCCAGCCAGATGACGTAGTATTTATATATTCTTGCGACCAAAAGATGTTTGTATTCAGTTTATGAGAGGGTTGTCATAGCAGTATAGGTTAAATGGAGATCATTAGTAATTCCATCCATACAAGACGTATCTCCTTAAGCAAATTTGATCCTCCGTTGTTTCCCTTAACCCTGCTTAACCTGCAGTAAATAACCTGCATCAGTGCAATCATTGTTGCGTGACCTGACGCCACCTGACCTTTCACGCCCTAACGTGAGTGGGTCATAAAGTTAAACGTTGCGTGACCTTACTAGATCTGTTATACTTTAACCTCCACCCGTCCTTTGCCCTCGAGCTTATCTCCTTCAATCCCATGACGTTTTTTTTTTTTTTAATTCCCCGTGAAGATCCACTTGTATGCAAGAACTTGGGATATTTGTTATTCAACATTTTCCTTGTGGATACCGTGTATATATATATATATATATATATATATATATATATATATATATATATATATATACACACACACACACACACACACACACAAACTATACTTCGGCTTGACGAAAGGTTTTCAAGTTAACCACAGGAGAAATGAAAGTAGACAGTAGTACTTTTGTATATTACATCTTCAGAGTGACCACTTAGTCTGAAGATGTAGTATATGAAAGTACTTACTATCTGTACTTTAATTTTGTTTGCATATACAGTAGGCTGCATATGCAGTTCTGGTCTGCTATGACTAGGAGCACAGCAACGTTGTAACTTATTTGTTTATTGATGTAAGTGTTAGTAAGGAATTACTTTTATCCTAGTATTAATTACTTTTTTTCTTATTTTAGGTAAGTTGTGTTCATCTGTTGCTGTACTACAAAAATTGTAAGTATACGAACATATTTACTTTAGCTAACTTAGCCTGTCAACCGGAACCTCCACTTGAACCTTTATTTCTACCTCTACCTTTATTTCTGTTTTAACCTGTACCGTTACCTCTTTGCATCTACCTCTTGGCATGCAAGACTACTTGGAAAGTTCATCTGTCATCCAAAAATGGGGCCTGCCCCTAACTTTGACGCCGCAGAAAATGGGACAGAAACCTTCACCGCGAATGAACCAATTTTTGCATGAGGGTTTTTGGCTGCATCAGAAGATTGGCATCTTCATAGGTTAAATGTCACTGTAGGTCAGGGACAGTAAATGTCATCACGGGTCAGGGTCAGACTCCCAGATTGTCGTACTGGTGTATGAATATATAGGTGGTTGGAATTTATTTAGTCTGACTTTATTTTTTACGTGTACTGTATTTTTAAGAAGTGTATTGATTTCAAGTTGCTAAATTAAAAAAATTGTTTGTACGAGAGACACAGTGAAGAATTGTGGTAGGTGGGGGCGCTCACCGTCCACTCACTCGATGTAGTGCTGCTCTCGGGTGTCTGCCCTTTCCTCTCCTCCATCCTTCCTTCCTTCCATCCTATTCTGTCTTTCTTTCCTTCATTCCTTGCTCGTCCTTCTGCCTGCGGGTGACTTTACACTCCCTCTTCTGTCTTTCTTTCCTTCATTCTTGCCTCTTCCTTCTGCCTGTGGGTGACTCTACCCTGAGTGACAAGCCAAATGGTTTCCTGTACACCAAGAAACGATTTACTACGCTGGGTGGTAACCATATAACCAAATTTTGGCGTTTGGTTGTTTAGTTCTCCATCGGATTGAGCCAGTGAAGGTTTATATCTAAGTGATGGTTGGGATTTATTGTTCACGTAATGCCACTCAGGGATGATTGAGGCTGGTCACTCTCATCTTAAATGTCAGGACAAACTTGCCTAGCCCCGGCCTGTGACGCTTCTCATGGGGCAATGTAGGATTGGATGGGGAAAAAAATACACACACACACACACACACACACACACACACACACATTGGAATAATTGGGATTGGAATGATTGGGCTTTTTTTTTTTTTTTTTTTTTTTTTTTACTCACTTCTGACACTTGACCTAAAACGATCCATCTTGATCTGAATTGGTCTGACGGGCGTCACTACAAGGACATCAGAAACTTAAAATCTTGGATCTCAGAAACCATTACACTGATACTATTAATTTATGACACACTCCTTCGTCGGCCTGGCCCAGATCGATCGTGATTAACTTGAGTCCGCCTTATAGACCTGGTGTTACGTACTTAAATGGACTGGAATGCCTGTGGACTAATGTACGTGGGTGTGAACTCGGCTTAAATGAACTAGAACGGATATCACCTGACGTTAAGAAATGTGACGAGCTGGATAGATCTGTCTGAGCCTAATTAGATGAGAAGACCCTGAATGAACCGAATTCGACGTAATTGAGCCCAGTTGAACCACAGTGACCCCCAGATTGACTTAAGCCGTCCTGAACTCGCCTAACAGCCTTAATAGACCTAATTAAGATTGCCCTCTGATGACTACCTTCTTCCCTAATTATTTTACCATGGAAAATCATGAGCTGTTTGGCCTGTTGTGATGGTTATGCTGACACGACGAAGGTAGATAGTACAGTATATGAAGGCGTTTGTCCTCTAATATATACGCTGGCAGAGACTAACGGTAGACTCCCTTGCGGCTTGAATGATCTTAACCTCTGGCCATCCTGGATCGAAAATGGGTATTAAAGAATTCACTGACACTGATTATTATTATTAGTAGTAGTAGTAGTAGTAGTTGTAGTAGTGGTATGTTATCCTTAGGTGGAAAAACGCTGAGGCTGATGGCGGTGACTATTATTATTTTTGTAATTATTGACGGTAGTCTTATTTCACACCGGTAATCCTTGGAAGAGCAGGGAACTACAGACCATATAGACAGTTTCCCGCCAATAAATCCTCGGTAAATCCCACAAAACAAGCCTTCCTGACCCTGCCTGGCCTCACCTTCGTTACATGGCACAGAGTGCTTCGAACTCCAAGCCCTGGGGGAAGCAGATGGCTGGAGGGTTTAAAGGGTTGGGAGAGGCTTCTTTGCTGCCCCGTTCTTAAACTTATGTAATTAGAGTGTATGTAATTAGAGAGTAAGTTTTCCAACCAATATTAAGGCCACGCCGCCGTGAAAGGGCCTCGGGGTCTGTGTGGTCTGTGTATCTACTGTATATGTGTAAGCCAGAGAAGGTAACTGTGAAATGCCAGAGCGAAAAGAGGAAGTAAGATGACAAAGGGAAAAGAGAGGACTGATGGTGATGAGAGATGGAAGAGACGACAGGGTAGGGAAGGAAAGGAGAAAATGGAAGAAGAGTCTAAAATAAGGAAGTGGGGGATTGTGAAGGAAGAGGACGGGAAAGAAGACAGTAGGGAAGCGAGGAAATTAGTGGAGATGAGAGGAGGAAGTGAGGATGGGGAGAAGAGAGAAAGATGTGAGGATGGGAAGAGAAGATGGATAAGGAAGAAAAGGAAAGTGGAGGAAGAGAAGAAGGCAGGAAAGGAGAGTGAAAAGAGCAGACGCAAGAATGAGGAAGAGGAGAAATGGGGTGGGAGAGAGAGACTAAAGGGGAAAAGACACGAGAAGAGGAAGAGGAGAAGAAGTTTACCAAGAAGCAAAGGGGGAGGAAGAGAGAGAAGGAAGTAGAAATAAAAAGGAAAATGAAATAGAGAGAGAGGAGGAATGGAGGGAGAGAAGAGGACTGAAGAAGGGAAGTGCAGAGACGGAAGATGGGTAAATGGAAGAGAAAGCACACAGGAGAGGAAAGTAAGAAGGGAGAGAATAGGAGAGGAGGAGGAGGAGGGAGGTGTGTAGGATAGGAAAGAGAAGAAGAAAGAGGAGGGGAGGGAGGAAGAGAAGAAAGGAAAAGGGAGGTGAGGAGGAGGTGATAAAGGGGGAGGGAAGAAGGGAGGGGAAGTAAACTGAAGAGAGAGAAAATGTATACTGTAGAGGAGGTGCAGGGGTAAGAGGAGTGCAAGATGGATAAAGAGATGAAGGGTGATGGAAGAGGAGCAAAAGGGAGAGGGAGAGAAGAGGGGGGGAACAAATGGGAGAGGAGAAGGGATGGACAGGGAAAAAAAAGTCTGAGTGGCACATTAAGTGAGGAAACCAGGTGAATTAGGGTGATTGGAGGTGATGAGAGAGAGAGAGAGAGAGAGGTAAAAATTTATAAAAAGAATTTACAAAAGAAACAGAAAAGACGAAAGGCAAGAAAAACAGAAGAAAAATAGGACGAAATGACACCACGAGTCCAAACAGCCATATCAAAACAGGGAAACAAACGAGAGTGAATTGGTGAAATGAAAGAGTGAAGGTGATGAAAGTAAAAAGGCGACAAGAAAGCGAAGAAAAGAAAGAAAAAAGAACATTTACCACTTTTTAAACCAAAACTGTACCAGAGCAGAGAGCAAAGAGTGAGTAACCGTGAATGGGAAAGAAAAAAAGAAAGACAACAAGAGAGGTGAAAAAGCAAGAACAAACACGAAAGAAAAGAGGCCGAACAAACACTAGGGAAGTAACCCAAACTGTACCAGGGGAAAAAATAGAGAACAATATGGAGTGTGACTGGGCCTGAGGTGGAATGGCCAGGTGAGCACATACCTTGCAATACCTGCCCCTTTGCATGCAACGGTCACCGGTGCTGGCTGTGTACGTGGAGTGCCGTGGCGGTGAGTGGACAGGGTGGGGATGGGGGAGGAGAGGGGGTGAGAGGGAGTTATCTGGGGAGGTTAGTGCGGGGGGTTAGAGGGTAGGACAAGTTGGAAAGGGTAGACGGGTATGAGGATGTGGGTAAAGGTTAGGGGGGTTTGGGAGTTGGGGTAGTGGGATGTGGGAGAGGGGGAGTCAGTGGGTAGGAGTGTTGATGAGTTGGGGTTAGGAATGAAGTTAGTGGTAATATCAGCAGAAAAAAAAAAAAAACGAAAACCTTACAACAGTAACAAGAAACCACAACAGTGACAGTAACAGCAAAACGCAGAATATATCAACAATAACAACACTACAGCAGACTACAGCAAATATAAACACCGGTACATTAACAGCAACAACGACAAAAACAAACTACAACAATCACAGCAAAACTAAAAACATTAACAACAACAGCAGCAGCGAAAACGTTTCCACCCACAAAGCCAGTGTATCTAACAGTAGGAGAAAATTAGAGAGAGAGAGAGAGAGAGAGTCTGTAAAAGTAAGAGAAGGCTTGGAAGGAATAGAAGAAGCGAGAAAGTTGGCAGTAGGAAATGAGAAGAGGAAGACGGTTAATGAGTGAGGGGAAGAAGGAGAGAGGGAGGGAGGGAGAGGGAGAGGGTGGGCGGAGAGAGTAATAGGAATAAAGGAGAGGGGAGGAGAGAGAGAGAGAGAGAGAGAGAGAGAGAGAGAGGAAGGGAAGGGAGGGAAAGGGAGAGGTAATGAGGGAGTGTAAGAAGGGGAACAGGGAAGTTAGTGGAGAGAGAGAGAGAGAGAGAGAGAGAGAGAGAGTAATAAAGTGAATGAATGATGTACGAGGAACTTGGGGGGAGAAAAACGAACGAGTAATAAAACTGATAAATGGAGAGACTGGTTTGATGAATGTTTTTTATGTGTCGTCACCCATGCTGAGGGAGGAAGAATAAAACTCACAAAGACGCATAAAAACTCTTGATATTGGACCTCATAAGACTGATACCACTCCAGAAGAAGAGGGGGGGGGGAGGCAGAGTACAGCAACCATCAAAAGTCCTGTCGCTTCACCTGCTTTTCTTTCAGTCGTAAATACACGTCAACGAACACTGATAACTTTTTTTTTTACCTTTCTGGCCACCGATCAGTATCATCCTTATCGTGTTTGTAGTCAAGAAACAAACATGAGAGACGACAGGACTTGTGATAGAGATTGTACAGAGGTTTAGTGGATTAATATAGAACTAAGTACCGTATTAAATTGAAGCTGATAGATACAAGAGCAAAATATTAGATTGGTAGGTGGATGGGTAGATA
>NC_137018.1:41993667-42011167 GCF_032717465.1 Coenobita brevimanus
CCACCAGACTGTATTAAGTTAGTTGAGACCCACTGGTTGAAATGGTAAGAAGGCTGTAGTCTTGTTATCTCTTTCAGCACTTTGAGATCTTGTTTAGCCTAATTGTTTTTCGGTAACTGGAGGACCATAGTACTCATGAGATGTAACAGGGAAGGTGTGAAGGTGGTATATGGCGGGAGATAGGAGATGGAAGATACAGTAGATGGAAGGAAAGAGAAAAGAAAGAAAGAACAGCATTGACGGAGTTAGAGAAAGGGGAAAGGCGGATATAGGGAGAGAGGAGAGAAAGGAAGACTAGCATACATGGAGGGAGAGAAGGTAAGGAAAGAACAACATATATGGAGGGAGTGTAGAGAGGGTGGTTAGATGGGGAAAGAAGGGAAAACATTTAAGTGGCAAGAAATATAAGCCAAAGAATAAAAGAAATGGGAGAAAAAGAGAAAGAAGGTATAAAGACAAGCAGGAGGAAGCAAATGGTAGATGGGGAGACATTACATAAAGAATGGAAATGAAGGAAGAGAAAAAGGAAAACTGATGAGAGGGAAAACGACGAGAAAGTGGCTAGATGACGAGAGGTAAGATAAGGAACAGAAATGGAGGGAGGAGAAATGAGTAGAGCGAGAAAGAAGAGAAAGAAGGCATATTTCGAGGGAGTTTTAAGAAAGAGCAGATACGGAGGGAGGAAAAGGTCATACTATGAGGAAGAGGCGGCTGACATAAAGCTAAGGTGAGGAACGTTTTGGCTGTGTATCATTTTATTTTCTCTTCCTGCCAGACAGCCAAATCCCGAGTGTATCAGGGTGAAGGGCGACAAAATCTCCCTCCAAGCCTAGCCATCACAACGGAATATTAATGCTGAGGTTTTCCATACATACAGCGTTGATGCCAGGCAGGGATGTGTGTAGCAAAACAGTTTTCCGAATATATATATATATATATATACACACACACACACACACACACAGACACGAAAAATGCAACCCCATTCCCTACAGTTAATCCAAGACCGAAACTTGTACCCTGCCTTATGACTCTGACCTCCGACTTGAATTTTGACTTCGTGTTCTCAAAATCACTCCATCCTTGGCTGACCGTGAACCCTTCCCCCAAGTTTGCTGTCAGTGAACGACATACTACTACTGTGTCACTCAGCAGTGTCATCACCCTTAGTTTAATAACCAGGCGTACCGAGAGAATGAAAGCAAGGAGGAAATTATGTTCAGTTTTCTTTGTTTCTTTCTCTCTCTCTCTCTCTCTCTCTCTCTCTTTGTGTGTGTGTGTGTGTGTGTGTGTGTGTGTGTGTGTGTGTGTGTGTGTGTGTGTGTGTATTGTTGCTTCAGCTGCAGGAGGTATCCCTCTTGAAGTATAGGAGAAGTGTCCTCATTCTTGAGAGTGGATCGTACCCTTACGAATTAATACGGTTTTATGTTTTCCTTCAGTTATTTTTATTTTTATTATTATTATTATTATTATTATTATTATTGTGATGATGATGATAATGATGATTATTGTTGTTAGTTTTATTTGTACTGGTTACTAGTAATAATCGTAATGTTCCATGTGGTATGTTGCGAAATTTAATATTTGAAAACGCTGCGTGCTTACTTCTATCTTCTTACTCAACGGTATATATATATATATATATATATATATATATATATATATATATATATATATATATATATATATATATATATATATATATATATATATATATATATATATATATATATATATATATATATATATATATATATATATATATATATATATATCAGTCTATAAATGTTTATCTATATTTCCCTATCCATCTAAAATGTGGCATATTCGTGTTCTTTTTTGCTTGTAAAGATTAGAATATCTGTAGATCATGCGTTACCAAGTGACATACTGTATATATATATATATATATATATATATATATATATATATATATATATAGATATATAGATATATAGATAGAAAGATACATACATACATACATACATAGATATGTATGCATGTATGTGTATATATACTGTATATAATGTTTTGTATTCGAATGTACCATGATACGTTAGCGATGGTTGGTTAGTAATGGTGTCAAAGCAGTGACTTGAGAACGGATACGAATCGTGTACCAAAAGAAAGTACCCTGCAGGTGTAAGTGATTCCTTTGATGTGGCCACGGTACACCTTTGCTTGGCCTCAAATATGAAACCACGGCCTGAGGTGTGTGTGTTGGGGGGGGGGGTGAAGGGGCAAGAACCGCGGTTGGTGTGGCAGCCGTGGTTTGCCCCGCAGGTTGGGTTACGCGGCAAGCACAGGACGTGACCCCAGTTTTGTAGTGTTGTGGTCACATGATACCCTGGGCTAAAACCTTCACATTTGGACGGCAGAAAGCGCGTAAATCGAAACGACGTTGTATTTTGAGCCTTTTACATTTTACATACCTCTGCTTCCCCCCCCGGGTATTTTTACTGCGTCTGTTCAAACCCAAGCCGTGACGAAAATTTAAAGTGGGTGCTGGTATAGTCTGATTGTCCTGTGCACGTGTGTGGGGCAAGTTGGGTGTGTTTGATTCACAGCTGCTGATTGGCCGCCGATGATGCCATTGAGTAAATGCAAGCATGTACTGTAGTGCAACATACAGACGTCGGTGTTCACCATGGGTGGATATAATAGTCCAACATGCGGACGTAGGTGTACACCATGGGTGGCTGCAGTACAACAAGCGGACGTAGGTGTACACCGTGGATGGATGATTTACTTCAGTCGTCACTCATCGCTTTATAAAACTTTATAATCAACTTTTTCTTTGATAACGGTAAACTTTTAAAGCCACTTTTGACCTCTTTAGCTTCAGAAATTATGCCTTATTTAAACTGGCTGCTTATATTGCGGACGATTGACAAATATAAATATATATGTGTTCAAATTAGCGGAGTTGTAGATCTACATCATCGGCGTACAATCAGCAGCCGCGAATCAAACACACCCTACTCGCCCCATACATCTCAGCTGCACAGGTCAATCAGACAGACTATAGCAGGGGTGGGGAACGTCCGGCCTGCGGGCCGTATTGATCTGGCCCGCGAGGCAATTCATAGATGCAATTTCATAAACTCATAATATATATATATATATATATATATATATATATATATATATATATATATATATTGTGTCCTGGGCTACAGTTGATTTGAAGTTGTTAATTTTGTATTGCCCGCAAATGATGTCAAAAATATCCTAATGGCCCTTGATAGGAGAAAGGTTCCCACTCCTGGATTATAGTATGTTCTTTCATAATGTTCTCGTGTGTTTGCACCTGTTGGTTCTCGCTGTGATATGTCAGGCACAGATACACACAACCAGTATAACACTTCGATTCCCATACACATCGCCCTTCCTACAGTAAAAACCTCTCCTTTCGTACGTCTCCAGCATGGGTAAGGGCTAATTTTGATTCTCACTATTCCTCCAAGGATGTTCAGTGTCATGCAGTATACCTTAAATGAAGTAATACTTATATGTCTTTTGAAGTTAGTTTGAGGAAATAGGCTGAGTGATGCAGTATAAATAGGTATGTGAGTCGGTGTTAAATACTAAAATCTTTGTTATCAGGCAGAGGGACGCAGGTATTACACTTTTTGGCCTGACTTGTATGTGTTGGATTGTTTTACTGCACTCGTAGCGGCAAACAAGGAGGGATGTATGAAGTACTGGATATCTGTATAGTTCATCCAAACACACACACACACACACACACACACACACACACACACACACACACACACACACACACACACACACACACACACACATCAAGGAGAGTTATAAGTTTATCCCATCCTCGCCAACATTCAAACATCAAAGACGGAGGGAGAGGGGAGGAAAGTAGGGGAAAGGGAAGGGGTGAGAAAGTAGGGAGGGGTAGAGGGAGGGATGATCATCAAAGGCAGCCTACTGACCTGTGCTTAGGAGGGGGAGGGGGAGGGAGAGGGAGAGGAAGGGGAGAAGGGAGAAGAATAGGTAAGTAAGGAGGAGGGGAAAGGGAAAAGAGGTGGAAAGGATATGGGGAAGTTAGTGGGTGAGGGAAGGGGAGAGGGGGAAGGGAAGGGGGGAAAGGGTGAGGGGCAAGGAGGGGGAGGAGGGATGGGTGAGGATAGAGAAGGGGAAAGGGTTGATGGGGAGACGAAGGGGGGTGGAGGAACTTCATCTAGTCCATCTCTTCGTGTTATTTCCTGTCATTCCGTTTCTCTTCCTTTGACCTTAACTTTCATACTGTCTTTCCTCTTTCTCTTATTCCCTTCCCGTTGTGCTTCTTTGCCTTCCTTCATTCCTGTTTCTCATATTCCTTTCCTGCCCTTCTTTTTCTTCTTCCTCCATTCCTGGTTCTCTTATTCCTTTCCTGTTATTCATACTTTGTCTTCTTTCTTTCTTTCCTTCCCATTTCTCTTATTCCTTTCGTGCTTTTCTTACTTTTTAATCCTCCTTCCTTTCTTCCTTCCTTCCTGTTCATCCTTCCTTCATTCCTGTTCTTCCTTTCTTCCTGTTCTTCCTTTCTTCCTGTTCTTCCTTTCTTCCTTCCTGTTCTTCCATCCATCCTTGCTTGCTTGCTTGCTTCCTTCCTTCCTTCCTTCCTTCCTTCCTTGCTTGCTTCCTTCCTTCCTTCCTTCCTTTACTGTTCGCCTTTCTTATCCCCTTCCACGCTTTTCTTAATAGACTCTCCTCTTTCTCAATAGCATTTCCCTCTCGTTAACCTTCCTGCTGTCTTTTCGCTCCCTCGTATTATCTTCTTACTCCTTATTCTTGCTTTTACATCTTCTCCCCTTCTTATTCTCTTATCTCCTTTCCTTTCCGTCCCCCTTTCTGAATATTTTTTCGTCTTTACTATGCTTTTATTTTTCCTCCTCCTCTTTTTCATATGTTGTCACCTTTCCTGTTCTTCTTTCTACATTTGTGATCTTCTTGCATCATTCTTTTCCCCTTCCTTCATTTCCTTTCTTTTTCCTTTCGCCCTTAACCTTTTCTGCTTCCTTATCTATTCCTTTTCTTTCGTTTTTCTCTTTCCTCTCTTTCTTTTTCTCTTCCTTCCTGTATATTTTCTTTTTCAGTTTGTCTTTTCCTTGCATCTCTTTTCATCCCCTGTTTCGTTCTTCCTTTTTTCTTCCTCATTTTCAGTAATTCCTTCTCTTGCCTTCCCTTACTGTTATAATCCCGCCAGCGAAATTGGAAGGAGGTTATGTAATTACCCACGCGTTTGTCTGTCTGTGTACGATATGAAAAGTTGTAATCGGATTTCGCTGAATTTTAATGAACAGGTGAGCAGTGGGTCAAGGAAAAGTTTATTCGTTTTTGAGGTGGATCCGAATGCAGGAACAAATCATAACTTTTATTGGCGTTGGCGGAGGTATGAGTTCTCTGCTAGACCGTGGAATTAGTTAACTGAGTGAAACCGTAAAATCATTCTATTCGTCTGTTAGAAGAGAGGAATAACAGCAGTACATTGCAAACTTGAGTGACGTCAGCGGAGGTATACGATCTCTGAGTTCTCTCGTTTTCCCTCGTTCACTAACTTGATTTTCTCACTCTCATCTTTTGGGTTCTGTTCCATATTATTTCATTTCACTCCACCCCACTCCATCAATTTCCCTTCCCACCCCTTCCTGCACCTCCACTCCTCTATTCCCTTTCCAATCCTCCCCTCCCCTCCCCTCTTTCCCGTCCCCTTTCCATCTACTTTCTCTTCCTTTCCTTCCCTTATTCATTTCCCTTTCCTTCCGCTAACCTACCCTTCCCTTCCCTTCCCTTCCCTTCCCTTCATTTCACTTCTCTTCCCCCCGCCCCTCCGCTCCCCACTCCCCTCTCTCCCCTCCCCGCACCATTACGAAAGTTTCCTTGTGTATTAAAGTTGCCTGCACATTTTCCTACCATCATTTTGTCAATCTTTGCGTTCTTCTTATGTCCAGCTCCCTTTCATCTCTCTCTCTCTCTCTCTCTCTCTCACACACACACACACACACACACACACACACCTTTTTCATATTAGATCGCTTCAGTGTGTATTTTTTTTGGAAGTTCTCGGCTTTATTTCCAGATGTATTGCCTAACTTTTTTTTTTATTACTGTTCTTTTCCTCTACTGTGCCTTTGATTTTCGCATTTCCTGTTCTCCTCTCTTCGAACTCTCTCTTTCCCTTTCTGGTCTGTCATCCTTTTATATAGTCTAGCATTCTCTCTCTCTCTCTCTCTCTCTCTCTAACAAAAGGCCGAAGTGAATAAGGGTCGGGTTGACATGAGGGACGAATTCACCGATATTGAGTTCTTTCCTTTTATTGCTATTGAAACAAAGTTGACTCAGGGAGGGAGGGAGAGAGGGAAAGAGTGGGAGGGAAGGGGGGAAAGAGAGGAAGAGAGGGAGGGAAAGAGAGGAAGAGAGGGAGGGAAAGAGAGGAAGAGAGGGAGGGAAAGGGTGAGATGAAAGTGGAGAGGGAGGGCAGAGAGTACGGAGGGAGGGAGGGTGTGAAGGGAGGTGGTGGATGCGGGAAAGAGGGAGGGAAGTGAGGGAGGAGAGATATTGAGATAGGGGGAGAAAAGGAAGAGGGCTTGAGAGGGGTAAGGAAGAAGTGAAAAGAGAAAGTCAGATGGGGGTGTCTGAGCGAGGTACAGATGGAGTTGGAGGAAGTGTGAGAGAGGCGGGAGTGGAAGAGAAGTAGGAAGGTATGGAAGAGGTGAGGGAGTGGCAGGAGGGGAGGGAAGGAGTGGTGGGAGTAGAAAAGTAAAAGGGAGGGAGAGAGGGAGGAAGAATACGAAAAAAAGTGAGGAAAGGAGAAAGGGAAGAGGGAATAGAGGAGGACCAGAATAAAGAGGGATTTGGAAGAGAAATAGCGAAAGTCTTTGTCTGCACTCTATGTCAAGATTCCTTCCTAATTTTTTCTGTACTTCTCTTTGTCCTCCCCACATCCCCCTTCTTACCGTCAGTCCTCCTTCTCCTCTTTCCCACTCGTTCAATACTTGATTTATTGATTCCTCTTTCTATTTCCCACTTTCCCTCTTAGCTTCCAACCTCTTTGATTTAGTAATGCTCTTCCTTTCTCTTTTTGCTATTTGATTCCTTTTTCCCCTTTCTTCTTCCCTCAGACTCCTCCTCCTGTCACACTTTCCTTTCTCCTCACATCCTTTGACTTCATCCTTCAGCTTCTCGCCCCCTAATTCTATATTTCCCGACCCCTTCCCTTCTCCTTCTCTTTCATCCCTCCCTGTCCCTCCATTTCCTCTCTCCCTCCAATTCCCTTAATCTCTTCGTCCCTTCCACTGTCGCTTCAATCTTCTCCACTCCTTCTTTCCTTCACTCTCCTAAAGTATATCATCCCCCACCCCTTCCGTTTCCATCGCTCCTCCTGTCACTCCACTTCCTCTCTCCCTTCCTCTCCTCCATCCTTTCATTCCTCCGCTGCTCGTCCTCCTGTCCCTCCACTCCTCCCTCCCTGCCCTCTCGCCCTCCACCGTCCTTTCTTTCCCTCTCTCCCTCCCTCTCTTTCCCTCTCTCCCTCCCTCCCTGAGTCAACTTTGTTTCAATAGCAATAAAAGGAAAGAACTCAATATCGGTGAATTCGTCCCTCATGTCAACCCGACCCTTATTCACTTCGCGCCTTTTGTTAGAGAGAGAGAGAGAGAGAGAGAGAGAGAGAGAGAGAGAGAGAGAGAGAGAGAGAGAGAGAGAGAGAGGCACAAACAGAGCGAGAGTTTGCTTGAGACGGTGAAGGTGAGAAAAACGGTATGTTTGTGCAAGAGTAAAGATATCTCACACAGCCTTCAAGGAGAGAGAGATTAAAGAGAGGGAATTATGAAAGAGAGAGGAGATGTAAGAGCAAGGCCGCAGAGAGAGAGAGAGCACAGAAATCATTATACCTACTAATCCTTTCTCGGCAATTTGGTACAAGCTATTACTGTTGACTGACTCCGGCTAATGATGATGACGATGCGATGATGGTGATGATGATGTTAATGGAGGAGATGACGAGGATGATATGACGACGACGATGATGATGGTGATGATTACTGTGATATTTCGTCTGTGAGTTGCGGGTGAATGTAACAAAGCAAGACTCATTCAATAGCTCCTTCTCATTCAATAGCTCCTTGTTCCGAGGTCGGCAGGAAAATAGAAGGACTATTGTGCGTCTTTGAAAATCGGTTGTAGCAAATTCGTAGGAAACAATGAATGAGAAAACTTAGTAGGCAGGCGGGTATCTTATATAAGGGAAAAATATCATTAAGTGTATGACGTTGTTGTGAATTTCCTGTATGCCTTGGTGATTCGGAAGGTAAAGGATAAATCGGATATTTGTCTTGTTCAGTCGCGAACGTGTATAACTGAGGATTAGAAGATACATATTTATCATAATGACTGAATCTCTTCATTCCGACGACTTCTTAAATTTATATTGTTACCAATAGGCAGTTTTATTCGCTTAGAGGGAACGTCTTGCAGTGAAGGGGTTAAGATGAAGGCTATAGCTAACCCCTGCAATTACAAACGTTTGTCCTAAGGTAAATAAAGTCGTTTGGAGAAAAATACATACCTCCTTGGAATGAAGGGGTTAAAATGCACCGTAAGTACTCGTAGTGTACTATAGTGAAAGGCACTTTGTTTACTGTACCAAAGGCCCACGGTAGAAATGATTCCCCTTAGAAAGAGAGTGATAGCCAGATTCTACGCGTCCTGATGACATGCCGACCAAGTACGAGCGAGGACATGGTTTGTGCACGTGAAAGCCTAAGTGCTTTATTGGTGTGTGTGTCTTCAGTCGGTACGTGTCATTGGGATGGTATGCGTATGATTAAGATGGAAGGTAGAGGGGAGGAAGCTGATGGAAAGGAAGAAAGGAAGGGTGAAAGAAAAAGGAAGGAAGGAAAGAAGAATTAAAAGAAGAAAGAATCAGAGGAATGAAGGACGCCAGGAATGAAGTACCAGTGGAAGGGAGGAAAGAAGAATCAGAGGAATGAAGGTGCGACGGAAGGGAGGGACAAGAGGGTGATTTACATAGAGATGGGATGTCCTGGGATTTACTCTGACCCCTGTATGCTCTCTCACTTTCTCACTCTCACTTACTTTTTTATTCAGCTGTCTCTTCACACTTTCTCACTCATTGTCTTAACCATCTCTTCTCACTTTCTCACTCTGACTTTCTCTAATCTCTTTCCACCCGCACTTTCTCTTCTGCCATCTCGTCTCACTGTCTCATTACCTCCACGTACAAAGTTGGGTAGAGGTTATATATTCGTCTTTGTCTGTTTGTGTACCAAGTGTCTCAAAAAATTGTTTATCGGATATCTGTGAGCTCTGGTAGACAGGTGGGCAGTGGGTCAAGGAAGAGTTTGTTAGATTTTAAGGTGGATATCGCATAAACCATGAATTTTATTGGCGTTGGCGAAGGTATGCGCTCTCTTTCTCGTCGGGCAAGGAAGCTCCCTAACACCACTTCATAGCGGTTTATTTTATGGATATGGCTGGTTAGTATTCTTTTATTTATGCAGAGTATGGCGATATAGAAAGGATGTATGTAACGCAGATTAGTACAGTAAGGTGTACTAAGGAAAATAAGTCGCTTAGGAAAAGGTGTTAAGAAGCTTCCTTAACCATCGACAGTGCGGGCCTTAGTCTCTTGTACGAGCATCTCTTCCTCTCTTACATAGGTATCTTTTCATCTTCTCTTTCTCATTCACTTTTAGACATCTTTTCTTTATCTCATACATATTCATTTTCTCTTACTCAGACGTCTCCTCTTCCTCTCTTACGCGGGCAACTCTTCTTCCATTCACGCATTTCTGTTTCTTTTACGCTGACATTTCTTCTTTTTCGTCCCTCCACCTCTCTCTCTCTCTCTCTTCCCACGTATATATATATATATATATATATATATATATATATATATATATATATATATATATATATATATGGTATATTCCATTTTCTCTCTTTCCCTACCTCTTCATTTCTTTTATTACGGTATTCGTTTCCTTATCCTGTTCACTTTTTCCTTCCCTTCTTTCTCTGTCTTTCATTAATCCCTTTCTCATCCTTCTTTCTCAACATTTTGGTCTTTTGATCTGTGTCCCTGACCTTTCTTCTCTTCATAAGTCCCTCTCTCCTTCATCTTTCTCTCTTTCCTTCCTTCTTCCCTCCCTCCCTTCCCTCCTTCCTTCCTTCTTTCCTTCCTTCCCTCCTTCCCTCCTTCCTTCCTTCCTTCCTTCTTTCCTTCCCTCCCTCCTTCCCTCCTTCCTTCCTTCCTTCTTTCATTCATTCATTCCCCCCCTCAACACCGTCCTCCCTACCTCTCTCCTGCTCGTCTCCATTCATTTGCCCCTCAGTGATTTCCCTGTCTCCTTCATGCAAATAACTGTCCTCCCTCCTTTTTACTCTCTCTCTCTCTCTCTCTCTCTCTCCTTTTCGTGTTTCTTCCTGTCCCCTCATCTGTCCCTACTTTCTTCCTCGTCATCGTTTATCCTTTTACTACGTTTCTTTCCGGTTCCTCTTCCTCCTTTTTTTCCTCCATTTCCTTGTTTCTTCCCTCATCATCTCTTGTCTTCCATTCCTCTATACTCTCCCTCCCTCCCCCTTCCTCTTTCCTTCTTTCCTCCTTCCTATCCCTCCCTCCCTCCTCCTCTGTCCTTTTTTCCTTCTTTCCTCCGTCCTCTCCCTCCCTCCCTCCCTCCCTCCTCCTCTTTCTTTCTTTCCTCCTTCCTCTCCCCCTCTCCCTCCGTCCCTTCCGTCTCTTTCCTGCTGTTCATCTTTTCCTACAGTTCCACCCCTCCCCTTCCTACATTATATTTTTTATATCCTTCTGCCCTCTTCTGTTCCTCCATTCCTTTTCATTTTCTCCTCCTCCTCCTCCTCATCATCATCATCATAATCATCATCATCATCATCATCATGATCAAGAAATTCGCCTTTTCCTCCGCTTTTTCTGCCTCTCCATTTGTTTCCCTCCGTCGCCTCTGTGCCCCGCCTACCCCGGCTACACAATGGGTCAGGTGTCATTGATATGAGGTGTGGTGATTGGTGCATGGGATTGGCCAGCCTCTGGTCCACCCCCACCCACCCCACCCGCTCCTCTGACGCATCTTACCTTCGTAGGGAGACTCGCCAGCCAGGTATCTTTTGGGGGGTGATTGATTTTTTTACGTTTTTATTGTCCTTTTATTTATTTATTCACCTGCTTATTTTATTTATTTGAATTGGTTTATATTTGTGTGTAAAGCAAGCATGATATGTTTGTAGAAAGAGGATGACGATGATGGTGAGGCGGCGAAGGAGATTGTAAGAGAAACCGTTACTCAGCAAAGGCTAGCCTCCCGTTATTAAAAAAAAAAAAAAAAAATCTTCAGAGCTAAATATGTCATTGTTGCAGGCGCCTTTTTAGGGCTGCCCATCACATTATGTGTGTGCAGTGGGCTTGTTGGTTTCAAAGAGTGTCCGGTCATGGAGTGGGGCTGCCCTGATTTACTGCGCTTGTTCATCTTCTTCATCATCATCATCGTCGTCGTCGTCGTCTTGACTGACCCGGTCTCTTCATTCGAGGGGTACCATAAATTTTTCGTCATCATTCGCCTCATAGTCGTCTTCGTCCTCGTCCTCCTTTGGGCCAAATATTCAGTGTCGGAAGACGTTTTTGGTTTTACTCATCATCGCCGTCGTCATGAGTGTCATCGTCATCATCATCATCATCATCATCATCACCTTCAACTTGACGGACGTGATACGTTCCGTTCATTTTTAAATTTTCTTCCCCATCCTCATTATCGCCTTACTTTCGTACTGCCCTGCATGAGCTATTGCATGCTTGTGGTTGAGTCTGCACACCCAGACTGGGTTGACTAACGACATCAACTATGGTCATCACCTTCCTCTTGACTTGGCCGATTCTCTCTCTCTCTAAAATATATATATATATATATATATATATATATATATATATATATATATATATATATATATATATATATATATATATATATATATATGTATATATATACCGGGTGGTGCAAAAGTAGGTTGACATTACTATGTTTTATTATGTTTGTAAAAGTCTTATGTTATGTAAAACTCTTATGTAAAAGTCTAATGTTATGTTACATTGTTATGTAAAGGTCTTATTATGTGTCAGTGGTGGGGGCGGACACTTTGAATACTTACGAGACTAAAAGTATGTCTTTTGTGTTGGAATAAATGGTAAATGTCAACCTACTTTTGCACCACCCTGTGTGTATATATATATGTCTTTTGTGTTGGAATAAATGGTAAATGTCAACCTACTTTTGCACCACCCTGTGTGTGTATATATATATATATATATATATATATATATATATATATATATATATATATATATATCAGCAGCAGCCATTGCAAATCCACTGCAGAAAAAAGGCCTCAACCTTTTCCACGAATTCCTTGATTGAGCCAATCTCTGCCACATTTTGCCAGCAAACTTCTCTATCTCATCTCTCCACCTCCTGATTGGCTTTTTTCTGATACGCTTACAATCTCTTGGAGTCCAGTCAGTCAGCCTCTTGCTTCATCGGTTATCCCTTATTCTTGGTACATGACCTGCCTATCACCATTTCTGTTCTTTTATAACTTCTATAATGTTTGATTTTAGTCTGCTTTCCCACCCACGTTTATCTTTTCCTGTCTCTTAGAGATATTCCCAACATTGACCTTTCCATTGCTCTCTGAGGGCGAATTAGTTGATTTTCCATTGGTTTTGTCAGTTTCCAGGTCTCACAACCGTACGTCATAGCTGAAATTACACATTCGTTATATACTTTTCGTTTCATACGTACTGGCAACCTACTTTTCATGATGCCTGTATGTTTACGGAAAGCTTTCTATCCAGTTGTAATGCGTCATTTTATTTCGCTGTTATGGTCTTTCGTTAGTTTTAGTATTTGCCCCAGGTAATTGTACTCCTTGGCTTCTTCAAGAATTTCTTCGCTTATAGAGGCGCTCTTTGGTGTATTTGGATTAAACATTAGTTTTACTTCGGTTCACCTTTAGCCCTACTTTGAAACTCTCTCTCTCTCTCTCTCTCTCTCTCTCGGCGTGTGTGTGTGTGTGTGTGTGTGTGTGTGTGTGTGTGTGTGTGTGTGTGTGTGTGTGCGTGCGTGCGTGCGTGCGCGCGCGCGCGCATACCGTAGGAACAGTGTCCCGAGAGGGAAGAGCATAACTTTCGGAAATCACAGCATAAAATGCTAAATCAGTACGGTATGGGGCCAAAATTCAACCACTGTGGAGTTAGAGACACTGATGACCTTTTGGCCGAAAATCGTCTCATGAGGTATCCATAAGGTTATCAGTAAATGTATCGTCATAACGGTGGACATTTGAACCCACGTTGTTGTAGCATTTTTTTTCCCCTTAGAACTCCCTTCTCATTTCACCGAGTTATGGTCTTGCTTCCTGTAATTATATATATATATATATATATATATATATATATATATATATATATATATATATATATATATATATATATATATTAATGTAGGTGAATAGATAGATAAAGAGTTAGATAGATATAGATACATTTAATTTCACACACGGGGCAGCACAGAGTAGTCATCCAGCTTAGTTGAAATAAATGGTACGGCTGAAACACAACATATTTGTGTATTTCATGTATATTCATGCTTTGCAAATTTTACCAAAGCAGTTTTGAAAATATGTACAGGAAATTTACCGTTTATTATTATTACATAGTCATGTCTAAACATTTTTGGAAAGTGTGAGGTATAATGATTGTTTTTCCATTTTTCCTGATATTTTCTGGGTATGTCCACAGTTGTATTTTATTGTTGTGATGTTTGTAGTCGAGCTGTCCTGATAGTTTTTGTATGGCGAGTATTATGCCATTTCCCTTATTTTTGGAACAAGTTTGGAAAGTTATGGATTTTTTTTTTTTTTCCGAAAAAGGGGATGAACCATTGGGGGTAGAGGGCAGTCGGGAACTAAACTTCGGCAGATATTTGACACTTTCATCTTCTCACACTCCTCTTTTGGCTAATACAATATTTGTAACCTCCTCTGGCTTGACATGTTTCTGCTCCCACAGATGACTGTTTTTGATATATGTTAGGGGGAAAAGTTATGGACATACCTATGTGTTAACCCCTTCAGCACTATGGCCTACTGGCTGCGTCATGGTGGGCCTGTTGAGGTAGACTGTGATCTGTCCTGAACATCGGGTGTTCCTCAGAATAAGTGGTAAGGCTGAGAGAGTGGGTCTAGCTGCTTGACGCTCTGAAAAGAAGTAGGATTGCTCAGTTTTCCCTGTTATAGCCAGTCACTGTCCCGGTTGGCCATGATATAGTATCTGGCCGTCTACCCAAATAAACTGCCATGTACAGTAGTTACCAGCAGTACCCGTATAGTGTACGAAACTGTGGTGTGGCAGCACAGCTGGGGTAACACCTAGAGGAGGTAACTGGTAATCCGACCTTTTATCCCAGAATAGCGAGTGAGTAACCTGCCACAGACTCAAAGGCCTAAGATGCGAACATAAGCACTGCGACTAAGCATCTCATGGCGCATGCCCTCAGCTTTACTTAGCTGTAGTAAGAAAAAAAAAAAATGTGTTGTGTGCCCTCTGGATAAAATGGAATATATCTGGTATTCAGTGACTATGAGCGCAAAGATGTCCGCCACCCAAGTTAAGTAGACGCAGTAGATTAGTACACGTACTTCTGTCCCGTAGCGTACATGAGGGAGAGCAGCTTGTATTGGCGTGTAGTGGTGAGTAGTTGCGATAGAGAAGCTTGGAGGTAGTAGTGTTAAAGTCACTTTAGATGAGTTCTAGGATTTGGCTAAGGTTAGTAGACAGATGGTTAGGTAGATATGATAGGTAGAATTGTAGATGATACATAGGTAGGAAGAGTAGCTAGATAGGTAGATAGATGGATTAGTAAAGTAAATTGGTTGTTTGAAGGGTAAATAGCGAGGTAAAATGTAGATGACGAGTTAGACCAGTGTGTGTGTGTGTGTGTGAGAGAGAGAGAGAGAGAGAGAGAGAGAGAGAGAGAGAGAGAGAGAGAGAGAGAGAGAGAGAGAGAGTTCCCCCAATATTGTGTGACTGGGTAGAGTGATTGTCCCATTGGTATTCATCAGAGGAGCGAGAAGCCCAGGCCGGATTCATTACACCTGTCCATTTAAATCACTTCTCAGCGCCTCAGGGTTATCTCGGATCCGCGCTTCACTCTAGGTTCGGTTCGGTTCACCTCGTCCGGTTCGGCTGTACGGTACTCGTCCAGGGTGGTTGATTAGTAGCAGCAGATTGTGTCGTTCTGTTTGTGGGAATGGTCAGTTCGCCTCCTTGATCAGTTTTATGTGTTTATTTATTTATTTATTTATATGTTTGTTTATGTGCTGGGCAATGTGTTCTGCTTGTGTCTCTGATAACTTGTTCCTCTTGTTAATTCGTCACTCACTAGCGATCTTTGTCCCTCATCAGTGCACCCCGCAGCCGTGTCCCTTCTTAAGTTATTATCCATGACCAACTTTTACCCCGTCCTAATGGCGGCTCGCACCTCGCACACCCGACTGACTCCTAGCTTTGATCAACTTACGGCAGCGTATGTCAAACTGTCCCTCCGGCCAATTCGTCCATTGGTCAACTCACAGCCTTATCAGTTAGTCCATTTGATTACCACAACTCTTCCCTCCCGTATCCAATCATCTAATCCTAGCCAAATCGTCCCCTGGCCATTTATGTTTGCTTCCCCCACGTCCACTAATTCCCTCGTCACCTCGTCCCCTAGTCAACTTCCAGTGACCCCATCTCACCAGCACGGTCAGTCCTGCCCCGCCATATTGAATTAGGGTCAGTGTTTATCGAAGGTCCAGCTCCACCAACCCAGACGTGGCGGAAGGACGGTGTGGGAACGGTAGGCGAGAGGGCAGTTCACCATCGTCATCATCATCATCATCATCATCAAAGAAAGCAGGAGTTCGTCATCATCGTCATTACCACCAGTTATTCAAGAGTTACTGTGGTGACTGGAAGCTGGGAGGAATGATGAAAAAGAAGGGATCCAGAGGAGGAAAATGAAGAGGAATATAAACATGAAAGGGAGAGGAAGGCTGCAATGATGGGAATAGAAAAGAAAGTTGGGACAAAGACTATAAAAATATCATACAGTATTAAGAGAATAAAGGTTAAAGTTGAGGATCAAATAAGAAGGATGGGAGAGAAGGAATGTTAAAAAAAAGAAATGGAGAGGAAGGATGCGAAGTTAGGAAACAAAATGGAAGCGAGTTATGGTAAAGGCAGAGCGAGAAATAACAAAGGAAGGATAGATGGGGATGATGGTAGAAGAGGAGGGGGAGAGGAGGAATGCGAAAAAAAAACAAAAAAAAAACAGGAAAGGGAAGGATTTGGGGTTAGGAAGGGAAAAGGTGGTTGGCATGGGGCAGAATGACAGATGTAAAGGACAGGAAGGATAAGGTTAAGGGAAAAATAGGGAGGATGATAGGGTAGGAATAGGAGAGGAAGAATGAGGTGGCAAGGATCCATGTTCTAGGTGACGTAAGAGGCTTCAAAACACCGCTCTCTCGGCGATTTATTTTGCATATTACACCTGACCATCCTGTAATATTACTGAGGAAAACTAAGTCGGGAAAAAAAAAAAAGAGAACATCAAGGTGTACTAGGCATGCTAAGGCGCTAAGAATAAGGTGCAACGAAGCCTGTACCTGCTAGAGTACTGGCCAAGAATAGAAGGAAGATGAGGTTGAGGGGAAGGAGGGTGTGAAGGAAGAGAGAGAGAGAGAGAGAGAGAGAGAACTTTAGATTATTACAGTGAGACAGAATGGGATTAAGCTTGTAAGCGGAGGCAAAGGATGCACGGAACAAAAAAAGAAAAGAAAAAAGAAGGACACGGGAATTGGAAGAACGCTAGAAATGAAAGAAAAGGGAAAGGAAAATATGCAAGGAAAGGAGGGAAATGGAAAGGAAGCGAGAAAAGAGATGAAAGGGTGGGTGAGAGGAAAGAGGTTAAAATTTAAAAAAGTATGTTTGGAATGGAAGGCAAAGGGTAGGATGCGGGGAAAGGAAGGGAAGTACATGATATGAGTAAAGGATGGAGAAATGGATGTTTGTGAGGAACAGAAGGGAAAACGAAGGATGCGAAGAAAGTAATCCAAAAAGAATGACACAGGAAACGGAATGGAAATAAAGAAGGCTGCGAGGAGGCTAAGGGAAGAGGTAGTTGTGCTGAGATGAGGCATATTTTGTAGTACCTTCAACGGAGCCTCCATTTCTAAATTAACAAACTTTGAATAAGAAAAATACGTACTTTCATCTTCACCCTTTTTGTGCCCTCTTCTCAGCCGATGACCTCGTTACTCTTCACTCTTTTCTTAACTAGAGATAATGGTTATAAAGTTTTGGTATGCATTCCCTTTCACATGAAGCAAAGTATATCTTCAGCAGAGTTGTAAACATGTAGAAGAAACA
>NC_137018.1:42016167-42103667 GCF_032717465.1 Coenobita brevimanus
AGCGAGAGGAAGGAATACAGTTATGGGAAGGAGTGGAGGAAAGGAGAGCGAGAGAACAGAATGTTGGAAAGAAATTGACCATCGGGAGAAAAAATGGAGGGAGAAGGAGAGTGAGGAAGGTCGAGGTGGTGTGAAGGGAGGGAGGGAGGGAGGGAGAAAAATATAGGAGAGGGAGGGAGGGAGGGAGAAAAATATAGGAGAGGGATGGGGGGGGGTTATTAGAGAAGGAGGAGGGAGAGAGAGTTGTGAAAGGGGGAGGTGTAAGCAAGAGATGGAGGTACACTGTAAGAAGGAGGGGAGAGGAGAGAGAGGTTAAGGAGGAGGAGGAAGGGAAGGAGGAGGTGTAAGAGGGAGGAGGAGGAAAATGTAAGAGATAGAGGAAGGGGAAGGAGGTTGAGAGTAAGAGAGAGAGAGAGTAGTGTGGCTTGTTCCCCAGTAACGTAATTACTCAGATTGAATAATTAACCTGCTTACAGGAATTTCTGTTTATTCGTTTTACACACCACCCATCTTGAACTCTAATTTCTACAGCGGTGTATAACTTTGACAGAGTAGATTGTGGGATGTAGAGAGAGAGAAGTGTGTTCGAGAGGATAGGATGAGGAAGAGATACTAGTGTGAAATCTAGGTAAAGGTGTGATTGGAGAAGGTAGGATAAGGCAATATAAGTGTGAAGTAGATTTAGCAGAGTGATAAGAGAGATCCTTTGGGTTGAAAGAGGGTAGGGTGAGGAAGGGATGTTAGTGTGAAGGAGGGAGGACAGCGTGAGAGAGAACAGAGTATGGCAAAGGAGAGAAGGGTGGGTCGTGTGAGGGAGAGAATATACTGTATATAAGAATGGGAGGGAGGGTAGAGTGAGAGAGGAAGAACAGTATGCGGGAATGAAGGGACTGTAAGGAAGGAGGAAAAGAATACAATATGAAAGAGGGAGGGAGGGTGGTGTGAGGAAGGGAGGGAGGGTAATAGTGTGAAGGAGAGAGGGAGGGTAGTGTGAAGGAAGAGGGAGGGTAGTGTGAAGGAAGAGGGAGGGTAGTGTGAGGGAAGAAGGGAGGAATAACTTGCCTCTCACACCTGCAACTCGGTTAAAGCTGATCTCTGCGTAAGTTGGTCAGCCCTACACACCTGCCACCCCATACCTGCCACCTACACTACACCTGCCACACCATACCTGCCACCTACACTACACCTGCCACCCCATACCTGCCACCTACACTACACCTGCCATCCCATACTTGCCACCTACACTACACCTGCCACCCCATACCTGCCACCTACACTACACCTGTCACCCCATACCTGCCACCTACACTACACCTGCCACCTACCCCACACCTGCCACTCAATACCTGCCATTTAGCCTATGCCTGCCACCCAACACCTACCACCTACCATACGCCTGCCACCCCACTCCACACCCGCCACCCAACACCTACCACACTACCCCACACTTACCACACTACCCCACACATGCCACTCCAACCCACACGTTCACCCCAAGGCCAATTTCACCCCACAACTGCCGCCTCTCACCTGTCATTCCACATTTACTGTCCCACATCCAACGACACACACACACACACACACACACACACACACACACACACACACACACACACACACACACACACACACACCATTCTTCATTTGAACACGCACGAGGTATCCCATGAAAAGGCTTTATACAATAGAACCCATTTCTTCCCCGTATCTGAAGGAGAGAGAGAGAGAGAGAGAGAGAGAGAAGGGGGGAAGGAGGTGACAGGTTACAAGAAGTTAGGTAAGAGAGAGAGAGAGAGAGAGAGAGAGAGAGAGAGAGAGAGCATTGAAGGGAGGGAGGGAGGAGGAGGAGGCATTGATCTCTCCCCCTCTCCCTTTTCTTCCCCTCCTTTTCTTCTCTTTTCTTCCGCCTGTGTCAAGTGGAGGAGAGGAGGTGGAGGAGAGTAGTCGCTGTCCTCTCATTATTTCTCGAGGGGGGAGGGGGTGCGGCTGGGTGTGTAGGTAGGAGAGAGAGAGAGAGAGAGAGAGAGGTGCCCTGTCTATCGTTCATTTTGTCTGTCTGTTGGTCTGTCTGTCTTTCTGTTTTTTTATGAACATTCGATATTAAATCATTCTATTGCAAGACACCTAATGCCGTACTATTTTTTTACCCGTATCTTATAACTGCTTCTCTCTCTCTCTCTCTCTCTCTCTCTTTCTCTCATTGGTTAGCCGTTTTTATTGCTATGCCCAAAGCCTCATGATAAGTAGGGGTCGTTAAGTCACACCATTTGTTAACCGCTTCACTACGGGGATCCATTTCTCTCTCTCTCTCTCTCTCTCTCTCTCTCTCTCTCTCTCTCTCTCTCTCAACATTGGACGATTTCATTCAGCGTGGGGGAGACATTTCGACCTGGAGGGGTTAGGTAAAGCTCTCATCAACCCCTTCACTAGCGGACTCCCCCCGTGATGAATAGAATTGTCCGCTGGCGGGAAGGCAGGTTTAAATGGCGTCCTCGGGCTGAAAGGAACGATGGAAGCTCGTGACGTCACAGGAATCGTTAAGTAAATTTTTGTAGTCCATTGATTTTTTCCTTTTTTTTTTTTTCTTTTTTTTTGTAGTGTGTGTGAGGCTTAAGGTATCGAAGTTCATCGTTTATGGCAGACTATTTTTTTTTTTTTTTTCTGTTAAAGTTGTGTTGGTGGTGAGAGAGAGAGAGAGAGAGAGAGAGAGAGAGAGAGAGAGAGAGAGAGAGAGAGAGAGAGAGAGATGGGTTACTTAATGCCAGACGATTTTATTCAGCTGTATAAACCTGCGAGTGTCAATCCTGCCGCCATAAACCCTCCCGTGGTGGTATCTTGTATAGCGCCAGACCTGATGCTTCTGTTCTGCTGGGTGAGGCACAGGGGCTGGTGGGTGTTAGGCAAGGGTTAAGTGGCCATTGATTTTTTTCCTTAATACACTTTTGTTGAGGGTAAGGTATCGAAAGGGGATCTGAATATGTTGTTTATGTAATGCTTAGGTGGGGGAAGAAAAGCAAGGATGATGACGATGATGATGATGGTGATGATGATGATGATGGTTATTATTATTATTATTATTATTATTATTATTATTATCATCATCGAATTTTAATAGCACTTCTTCTGTTGACTGCAATATTGAAGACAGGTATTATATATTATTCTATTTAACTATTGCAACTTGGATTTTTATAACTAGAGAATCGCCTTGGTATTTGATGAAAGGCTTGCATGGCCCTGTAGGATTTCTTTTTAGTAGGAGTTCGTATTTGTTCACCAATAAAAGACCTCAGTGAATACCTCCACCCTCATTATCCACACACACACACACACACACACACACACACACACACACACACACACACACACACACACACACACACACACACACACACACACACACACACACACACACCACCCTCATTATCTACACTGATTGCTCTCTCTCTCTCTCTCACACACACACACACACACACACACACACACACACACACACACACACACACACACACACACACACACACACACACCACCCTCATTATCTACACTGATTGCTCTCTCTCTCTCTCTCTCTCTCTCTCTCTCTCTCTCTCTCTCTCTCTCTCACACACACACACACACACACACACACACACACACACACACACACACACACACACACACCACCCTCATTATCTACACTGATTGCTCTCTCTCTCTCTCTCTCTCTCTCTCTCTCTCTCTCTCTCTCTCTCTCTCTCTCTCTCTCACACACACACACACACACACACACACACACACACACACACACACACACACACACACACACACCGCAAAAACCAGTGACTAAGAAAAAAAAAAACTCTATGACATCGAAGGAAGGGTCGTGTGGAGTTAATGAGCAAGAACTCTCCTTAAGGGTCAAATTACTCCCCAAGGGCTGTGTGATTTCCGACTCTGCGTTCGCCATTATGTGCTCTCTGAATGTGGCTGTTAAAGGGAGGGAGAGGGTTGGTGGTATGGTTGGTCTGGTTGCTTGGATGGTTGTTTGTTGAATGGTTGACATGGACAGATTAATTAGTTGATTGCTTAAGTTAAGGTCGTGGGGTAGGGTGGATGGTTGGGATAGTTTGGTTGGATGGTTGGCTAGTTGATTGATTCTTTGGTTGCTTGGTTGGATGGTTGGTTTATTCTTTGGTTGGTTGGTTGATACAGGTAGATTGATTAGTAGGGTGGTATAAGTTAAACAGTGATAGATTTGGTGTTGCATGGTGAATGTGAGTTAGTTGGGTGGTTGATTGGTTAGTAAATTATTAGGGTTATCGTTTGGTTGGTTGTCTGTTAAGTTGGTAAGGTGGTTGGTGTTATAAATTGAGAGATTGAATGGATGGTTGGTGGGTTGGATGGATGTTTGGTTGGCTGGCTGATTGGTTGTTAGATAAATGAGTGGTAGAATAGTTGGTGTGTTGGTAGGCATGGTTGGCAGGTAGATTATCAAGTAGTGTGTTGGTAGGGAGATTGGTGAGTAGCTGTGTGAGTATTAATAAACCTAGAGACAGGAGGGAAGTATTGTTAATAACTGAGGTTTGCATTTCTCGTAAGTGTATTTTTTTTTTTCAGTATTCTTTGATGAATCACGTTGTACTGTACATTATAATCATTGTGGTATTTTACCACCACCACCACAAAAGAACTCAACAATCTGTGAAATTGATATTTTAGATATTATTATTATTATTATTTATTATTTTTTTTTTTTTTGGGGGGGGGGAAGGGAAACATCTAGAAGGCTGGCATTCCAAGATCGTTCGAGATGGAGACTTGAAATTTTCAGGAGTGATGTATCTTGGTTGCAGGCTTCTTTTGGCAAAAACAAACAAACAAACAAAAGTCCTGGCGCTAGCGCCTTGTTATTTTTTCAATTTTTGCTCTCCTGCGCAGCAAAAACTACTGAATCGATTGCTTTGCAAATGTTCCAGTATGTAGTGGCCAGCATACTCTAGTGCACCTGGGTATTGGTGTTAGGTGCAACAAGTACTTTTTGAGATATTCAGGAAAATAAGAATGGCCGCCTTATGCCTGAAAGTGCTAAATCGGAAAGTATTTGGCCGATTTTTACCAAATTATGTGGAAATGTCATAAGTGAATATGCTTTACATAGCATGAATAACCTTGACCTTGATCTCAGGGCTACAGGTCAGAATCCGTAAAAATTTTTGAGTCATACCAAAAGTCAGTTAATATTAGAACAAAAGTACAGGTATTTTCATCTTGAATTTGGAGTTCTTTAAATATTGCTTCGGCAGTTTCATAATTCTAGTTATTATTATTATTATTATTATTATTATTATTATTAACATTGTTTAATGTCTGCAATTTCTTCTCTCCCAGGTAAGTTGATGATGACGTATTCATGACATCACCAAACTCTGTGATTGGCTCTTCCACACCAAGGTAAGTCCCTGATTGGTTCATATCCTGTATGACGCCATGAGGACTTTGATGTCTTATTGGTTACTTTATGCCCTGATTTTTTTTTTTTTTTTTTTTGTTACACCAGCGCCCGCTAAGCAAGAACGGATGTTACGTTTTGTTTAGGCGCGTGTGTATGAACAAATTTTATGCATGTATATATATATATATATATATATATATAAAATCTAAGTCTGTCTGTATATTTGTCTGTTTACTGTACTGTATGTATGTCATAACCGTCTCATGTTTTCTTTCAATATCTTCCTCAAATATCCTTCCATCCCCCACCTTCTCTCATCCCACCCAAGTCCTCTCCTTCTTCCATATCTGTTTCCTATATTTATTCCCCATTCTTCTTGCTCGTGTCTCATCTTCCCGTTATAACTCTAGCTCAGTCCTCCTTCCTTCCTTCCTTCCCTCCCTCTTTACTTCCATCCTTCCTTCATTACTTTTCCTTCCTTCGTTCCTCCTTCTTTCCTTTATATCTTTCACATACTTCTCTTATTTCTTTTTCATTATCGTGTCTTGCAATTTTGCCTCTTCTGAGCAGATGTGAAGGTTCCATTTTTCGCATTTTATTTACGATATTTTCCCATTTCTGTGTATTTCCATCCTTCCTTTCATAATTTTTCACTTTTAATTCTCGTTAATTTTTCCTCCTCCTTTGTCCTCCTATATCCTTGCAGTCTGAGGGTACCTTTTTACTTTTTTATGTCTCTCCTCCCTGCCCTCGTTTTATTTCATTTCCTTCCTCCTTTTATTTTTCTTAACCCATTTGTCTTCCTTTCCTGTGTGCGTTTATTATCGGGGCTTATCTGCTTGTCTTTCCCCCTGCTTTATGTATATCGCCTTGAATTCCTCGTTCTGTAACAGGATTTATTTTCGACACATCCACACGGTTTGAGTCCCCTGCAGGGTAACTCACAGGTGAAACAACAACAACAACAACAACAAATGCGACTACTACTACTACTACTACTACTACTACTTCTACTGCTACTACTACTGCTTCTGCTACTACTACTGCGATTTTTAATAATTTTCATGAAATTATTTTTTTCCTCCCTCGTTTGTCACGTCCGTTCTTTTTTGTTTATATTCTCTCTCTCTCTCTCTCTCTCTCTCTCTCTCTCTCTCTCTCTCTCTCTCTCCTCCGTATATCTTTTCTATTCTTCCTTCTTCGGGCGTATCCTTCTCTCCCTCCCTTCCTCTCTGTCTTCCTTCTCGTATCTCTCCCTTCCTAATTCCCTATCATACTCCTATCCTTTCTAAATGGGTAAAGTCATAGGACGGTAGGGCAGATAGAAGACACAGACGGTCAAACAGATCCCCCCTTCGCCCTCTTCCCCCCTTCTTTTTCCAACCCCCCTCCGTCTCTGGCTACCCTCTCTGTCTCTGCCTACCCCCTCCTTCCTTCCCCACCCCATCCATCCCTACGTACCCTCCCTGCCTGTTTTCTTATCTCCCTGCTTCCCCCACCCCTTTTTTATTTTGTCCCACCCCCCCTCTCCTTCTCTTCTTCTCCCATCCACCTCTCCCTACCTGCCTTCCTCCGTGTCTGTTCCTCCCTCCCTCCCTTTCTGCCTCCCTGCTTCACCTCTTGCCTCTTCATCCTTCCCTACGTGCCATCCTCCTCCTCTCCATATCTCTCTGCTTCCCTGTCTCTTTCCCTATCTCCTGCCCCCCTCCCCTCCCCGTCCTTTTCTTTTCCCATCCATCTCCCTACTTATTCTCTTCTCGTCTTCTTATTTACTTTCCTCCCCTCTCCCCTCCCCTCATATCTCCCAGCCTCCCTCTCTCCGCACATCCCTTTTTCTTTTTCTTGTTTTAATCCTCGCCTATCTTTCCTCCCACCTTTCTCTCCCTCCCACCCTTCGCCTCCTATCCCTACCATTCTTTCTCATTCCCTCTCTCCCTCCCTTCCTTCTTCCTCCTATTTGTCTCTCTCCTTCCCACCCTCCATGCCTCCTCTCCTCCTTCTCCCATCTCTCCCTTCCTCCCATCCCCCCCACCTCCTTCCTCCTTCCCTCCCTGCCTGGCCAGCCTCTTAGGGAGGGTACATGTATCGCCTTGCAGATGGTCCAAAAGGCTTGCTGATCCCACCCTCCCTCCCTCTCTTTTCCTTCCTCTCTCTCTCTCTCTCTCTCTCTCCCCTTCCTCTATTTATTTCCCTCTCTCCCTCTTTCCCTTCCTCCATTTTTCTCCCACCCTCCCTCCCTTCTTTTTTCTCTTGTCTGCCATTCCTTCTTCCCCCATACTTTCGTTCCTTTCATCCTTCCCTCTCCCCTTCTCTTCCTGTCCCTTTCCCTCCCTCCTCCTTTTCGATTTTCCTTCCCCTCTTCCTGTCGTTCCCTCCCCCCTCTCCCCCGTCTCAGTGGATGGAGCTAAGCCGTGTGGGAAGGAGGGAAGGTGTGGTAGGAGCAAAGTATATATAGGAGGGAAAAATACTTTTGATCCCTTCACTATGAGGAAGCTTTCTCTCTCTCTCTCTCTCTCTCTCTCTCTCTCTCTCTCTCAGCTGAGTAAAATCGTCTGGTGTTAGGAAGAATATAATTAAAAACACGTCCTCGTCGTGAAGGGTTTAAGGAAGGCAGTAAATGAAGTACGTAAAGCAGTGACATGATAAAACCGTCTCTTGGTCTGCAATTCGGCGTTTTATTTCAGCAAATGCCAGATGATTTTATTCAGCAGAGAGGTAGTGATGGAGCCTGTCAGTGTTGATCGATTCACTGTTACTCTGTCATGGTCCGGATAATTATTGTTTCATTATTTATCACTAATCCATCTAATCCTCCATTGCATTTGAACCTTGACTTTCACCACCATCACGTGGTGGTCAGAAAGTCCACTCCCCCAACCTCTGTGTGCTCTTGCATCCATTACGCACCTTCTTGTTCTGTCATTCACACACGTATTCAATCATTGCCTTCCGTTCATTCAATTCACCACCCACCCTTCTCATCACACGCCAAGTATACCTGTGGATCATTTTGTGCCTAAAGAGGGTATTGGCTATCATCAATCCCATCCTCACGCCAATGTCCACTAGAGCACTGCCTTTATTATCCACTTCTGCAGTCACTTCCCACTCACCAACTACTCCGTCAACATTCACATTCCCTACTTTTCCATTCATATCCCCAATCAAAAAATACTCTCTCATTCCGTTCAAACTTTTTCATGCTTGCTTCTACAATTGCCCAGAACTCTTCTTTCACTCTACTTGCACGATCTTGTGTTGGCGCATACACACACACAGTCGCCCAAATTTTGTATTCCTACTTTCAGTCTTACCCACACAATCCTTGAGCCAACTGATCCTTACTCTCTTATATCACTTCCACACAGCAATACATACTCTTTCTTTTGCCCTCTCATTCTCACCCACTCCCGCGCCTATACCCCATCCATACTCCCATTCTTTCACACTCTCACCTCTCCATTTAGTCTCATTTATTACACATACGTCCACTTTTGCACCCTCAAGCACTTGGACAATATCTCTTTTTCACATCATTCGCACCCCTCACATTCCATGTCGCAGTCCGTACCATGTCCTTTGTTGGGTGCTTAGTCGTCACCTCTTGGTCAGTCTTGGTCCGAGGCTTCGTGTTTATATTTTTAGTTGTTGTTTTCCGAGTAGGGACACTACCCTCCGCCAACCCACGTGTTGTCACGTAGGGAACACGTGTTGGTTGGTTATAAGGTTACCACCCAGCGTTGTAAATGATATCCTGGTTTACAGGAAATCAGTATTATTATTGTTATTATTATTATTATTGTTGTTGTTGTTATTATTATTATTATTATTATTATTATTGTTGTTGTTGTTGTTGTTATTATTATTATTATTATTATTATTATTATTATTATTTACCCTTGCCATGGTCCAGATAACGTTTTTTATTTATTATTATTATTATTATTATTATTATTATTGTTATTATTATTATTATTATTATTATTATTATTATGATCAACTTCATTATTATTATTACTATTATTATTATTGTTAATACTACTGTACTACTACTACTGCTGCTGCTGCTGCCACTGCCGGTATTATTATTATTATTATTTTTTCTGCTAACCCCAGACGATTTGACACAGCTGAGTGTCATACTACTAGTACTGCTGCTACCTCTAGTATTATTACTACTACTACTACTACTACTACTACTACAACTACTGCTACTAGTACCTTTTTTTTTTTTGGGCTAACCCCAGACGATTTCATACAGCTGTCATACTACTACTACTGCTACTTCTACTATTACCGCTGCTACTACTATTACTGCTGCTACCACTACTACTAGTACCGGTCTTAGTATTATTATTATTTTTTTATATTCCGGCTGACCCTAGACGATTTCATACAGCTGAGTGTCATAGGATCCTGAGTGTTAAGATGTACGAAGTGTGAAGAAAGATAAAGAGAAAAGAATGAAGAAAGAAGAAAAGAGAAATTTAGAAGAGAGGAGAAAGAGAGAGGCTCGAAGAAAAGAAAACTGTAAGAAGATAAACTTAAAAAAGGAGGAAGAAGAAAAGATAAAAAACTGCCATCGATGTGACAGGATCAATGAAGGAAGAGGAGACTGGAGCAATAAGAGAAGGTGTGGGAAAAAGGTGGGGGATTTCTGAGAGAGAGTGCCATAGATTGAGAAAGAGATGGAGGCGATCGTAGGGTGGGACGCTGAACGATTGGGTTGGTAGAGGGAGAAACAGAGACTGGTGGGTAGATCAGTGACTGCCTTTGGTGCGATGGGTACAGTTACAAGTATGGTGACTGTCCAAACCCAGTGATGCCATCTCGGAAGTGTATCACAGTTTTCAGAATACAGTACTGCATAACAGTTTCATCATTGTTGAACTAAAGTGTCGAGCAGTATTATTGTCCAGAACTGTACTTCGGGAACTGGTTTCTTTCAGTTTTTGGCCTATCGTGTCTCCAAAGTCAGGTGTTATTATGAAAATTATATAAAACTAGGAATACCTCGTCGGTAGGGTTTGTAAGAAATACAAAAACGGATTTTTTTCTTTTGCACACTCTAAGGGATAGATCTTTGTACGTAAAATGTGAATATATATATATATATATATATATATATATATATATATATATATATAAAGTGCTTGCCCGCAAAAAAATTGTAGAACTAACTAACAGCCGTTCCATCACATAATGTTTGCAAATACCAGTATTTTTGTTTCCATGCAGTTATTGAACCCACAGTGACCAGTTCGGACCAAAAAATTGAATAAAATTATTTTCACATTTTAGCATGTCGCGATTTCCGACTATTGCACGCCTTAGCGTCGCGCACGACCTTGAGCTCATGCAAAAAGAAGTAGGACGATATTTATTACGTTCTCTTGAAAGAAAAGAACAGCCACCCAGATAGACATTTTCGCGCGTCCCGATTTCTGAAAATGTTCTGCCGTTGCGTCGCGTGCGATTTTTTTTTTTTTTTTAAATACATTTTTGACACTCCCTGGACTTACCCTGACCTGAAATGAACAAATTTAGGAAGATGAATACAGTAGAAGCAGCAGATCATGAGAGAATATAAGAAAGAATTCAAGGAAGATAGGAGAAACTAGAAAGCAAAACAGAGTGTAAGGACAGGGGAGGGGAGGTAAGGCAGGAAGGTGGAGCAGGCTTTTGCTCTTAGCTGCGTCTTTAAGGCCCAACATCTGTTTCCGATACACGTCCTCCTGGCTCTTACCGCGACCAGCAACCAGGCAGGGCAGGGAGGGAGGGAGGGAGAGATGGGAAAGCAGGAGGGAGGTAGGGGTAGAAGTAGATGGAGGCAGGGAGGGAGAAAAGTACAATTAGAAAGAGGGGTAGAGGTGATAGGGAAAGAGGGTGAAAGATGGAAGGCAGATAGGGAGAAAGGGAGGGAACTAGAGACGGAAGGTAGGGAGGGAAAGTTGGAGTTCCGTTATAGAAGGTAGGAAAGGCAGTGAGGGACAGGGAGAAAGGGAGGTAAAATATGTGAAGAAAGGGAAGGAGAGTTCATCATCATCATCCCGAGTGTTTACTGTTGGACGAGAGAGAGAGAGAGAGAGAGAGAGAGAGAGAGAGAGAGAGAGAGAGAGAGAGTAAATAAAGGAAGGAGAAGATGAGGTTATGATGAAAACAGGGAGAAAGAATAAGAGGGGAAAGAGAGAAAAGAGCAAGGAAGGCCAAGACTGAATAGAAAAGATGAGAGAGAGAGAGAGAGAGAAAGAGAGATCGTAGTGGCAGGGCTTTTAAGTGAAAGAAAGAGCGGATATGAGGAGTTTTCGGGAGAAGGGAAGAAGATAGTGGGCACATGTAGTGGTTAAGTTGAGAGAGAGAGAGAGAGAGAGAGAGAGAGAGAGAGAGAGAGAGAGAGAGAGAGAGAGAGAGAGAGAGAGAGAATTACAAAATGGAGCCCAAGAAGAAGAGAAGGTAAGGAGCGGGCTAGGGATGCTCGTAGAGAAAGAATGGAGAGAAGGAAAGGAAGAAATAAAGATAAGGCAGTGAGACATAAAAGACGGGCAATTCACTTTTATGGCCGAAATTTTTGTCTTATACAGTTACTTAGCCTCATTTTAATTTCATTCTTGTTGCTCCCGGACGATTTTATTCAGCTGAGGGCAGTCGTCTTGCAGTGGAGGGGTTAGTGGAGGCCAGATTTATCCCGTCCATTTCGAAGAGTCTCATAAGCTGAATAAAATCGTCTGGTAGTAGCTAAAATATAAATATAATTGACCTCCGCAGGCTGAGAGGGTTTACGGTATTTTAATATATATTTTCCCTTTCTTTACTTTGACTTCTGTTTTGTTCTCATAGTTTTTCTTTCCTCTTCGTTTTTCTTTAATCATCTCCTCCTCCTCCTCCTCCTCCCCATTTTTCCTATTTCATTTTGTGTGTGTGTTTCAGTCTTTCTCTCCAGTCATCACATTCTCTATTCCCTTGTCACCCATCCTCATCTCATTTTCATTATCATTTTTCTCTATTCTCTCTTCATTTTTCCCTTCCCGTCTTCTTCTCACCCTCTTTCCGTCCTTTCCTCCCACGCCTCGCTTTTCACTCCTCACCTCTCTGTGCCTCCCCTCCCACCCCTGTCCCTTCTCTCCTCACCTCTCCGTTCTCCCTCCCTCCTTCCTTCCACTCCTTCTCTTCTTTCTCTCCATTTTCTCTCTCCTTTCCCTTCCACTCCTTATCTTTTCGCCTCTCCTCTCTCCCTCCCATTCCTCCCTAACCTCCCTTCTCTCTCCACATTTCTTTCTTCATACCCCTCATCTCCCCTTCCATGCCCCTTCCTACTCTCCCCAGCTCCTTTTCCTCCACCTACTTTTGCTCATCGTGCTTCCCTCTCCCTCTCATTTTGTCTATTTTTTCTCCCTATTTCCACGTTTTCTCTTTCCTTCCCCCTCTGTCCTCCGTCCTTCCTCTTTCTCCTCCAGTCTTCCTTTTTATTATTTTTCCTTCCCCCTTTCCTCCGTACGAATCCCACACTTAAGTATACACATGTGACGTCACGCCTCCCAGACCTCCAGTGTTTGTAAACAAAACCCACGTGGTGCCGGTTGCTCTGGCTGGTGATGATGGTGATGGTGATGGTGGTGGTGATGGAGCTGAGTTACGGTGAGTGCTGGTGATGAGAGATGGTGATGGTGGTGGCGGTGGTGATGAAGTTGTTTGTTATAGTGAGTGATGGTGATGGTGATGGTGATGGAGCTGAGTTATGGTGAGTGATGGTGGTGAGAGCTGGTGATGACTGACGCAGGAGGAGATTAGTAATGCGAACGGTGATGAATGCTGAAATTGCGAGTGTGTGCAAGTGTCTGTTTGATGATTGATGACGAGAATAGCGTTGACGATGACGTACTGGTGGTGTTGGGTGTATTGACAACAGATGGTGAGGGGCGTGAAAGTGACGCAAGATAAAACAGTGTTAGATTATTGAAAGTGGTGATAGTTTTTGACAGAAGGCTAATTGGTTCAGAAATATGCTAACGTACTTATCTCTGCAAATACTGATTGTGTTAAATGTTAAGTATTTCGACGTCCTTATATTTTTATTTCATTTTACTCACTCCTAACTGTTTAACTTAGCTTTGGAAATTGTTATGAACTGTAGAGGCTAAATATAGGGTTAATTATCCCATTCAGTACGAGATGTATGTTATAAGATGAATAAAGATGGCTGGCAGTGGCATGAATAGTATATAATAGACGCCAAATCCAGAGTTTGATAGTAAGTTGGGTGACGATAATGATTAGTATGGACCACCTTTAATGAAAATGGATGTGTAGTAATGTGACAGTTAATGGTGAGATATAATGATGAAAATGCTGATGTTCGGTGTAAGATTTAGCTACTGTGATTAACTCTGTAATCAAATAGGTAGCAGTGATAGCAAATAAAGTACGTACATATGTAGTGATTCCATATATAACGATGCCGACGAGAACCATGATTAAAACAGATACCAGGAACCAGGGTAAAACTGCAGTGAGATGGAAACTATACTCTTTTCACTATAACCTAGTCCAAATTTTCTTTTTGGTTTATTTCACGTAGCTCATTGTCAGGAAAAGACATTACTGTTGATATGCATCCTTGCCATAGCACTTCTTCATGACTAGCATCATCTTCTAGTGTTAAATTATTGTTACAACTGGACATTCAAGACGGGGTGATGGTAGTTTTAGGCCAGGTTAGCTTAAAAGGAGTTTGGTATATAATTGGTGATAATAGTGAGATGGAGCTGAGAACGTGGAAGAGTGAAAGGATGTGCGGTCCAGTCCTGTTAAGTTACATATCTGCAAATACAGCTTCTTTTGTAGTTTTATTTTCCGTACATATCTCTCTCAGCCACCACACTGAAAATGTCGAAAACTGGGTAAGAAAGAAGACGACGACGACAGCCATGTTCAAGAGTGTAATGGTTGATGATATTAGATAACCCTTTCACTACGATGACGTCTAATATTCTTGCGTTTGTAGTCGGTTCGTTTTCATCTGTCAAAAATGCATAACCCCCTTCAGGTTAGTTGGTAGCCAGGTGCGGTCAGGTGGGAGAATAAGTTTGACTGAGTGTGATTACCAAGGAGACTCATTCCTATTTCATAACCAAGGCTCACCAAATTTCATGCAGCCATAAGTAAGTTGGTATTCAAGTTGTAAGTGTGGCCCAATTCCGTCAGATGAAAACAGACTTGGCGAACCACCGGATAATTTTAGCCGCCAAGAGAGAGACCGGGACTGGAGATATAAGATGCAGTATAGCCTTCACCAATGCCTGTACACCAGGAGGCCATCAGAAACAGAACAACTCATTTGGAGGTAGCAGCAACAAACTAAGAATACCGTAATCGTACTGAAAAGGCGAAGAAAAATTGCTATAAAACAGGAAAAGTATGCGTAGTGAACAGAAATTGTGTGTGTAGTGAACAGATAAGTGTGTAATGGAAAATGTGTTATGATGCTGATAATAATAACGATAGTAGGAGTAAAGAAAATGCTATGGTAGTTTTATAATATGAGCCGGGAGCCATAGTGATGACGGTAGCTATATATATGTTTTGAAAATATGTTATAATATTTCTTTACGCACGCCCTTCATTCACCCATTTATCCCTACCCTCTCGCCTCCTTGCTCCTCCCCTTACCCTTTCCCCTCACCCTCACCCTCACCCTCACCGTGACTCTCGCCTCTTGTTAATAACGTAGCGTCATCCCGCCGCCTAAGCGGGTTTAGGTGAACTTAACTAAGCGTAGGATAGCTTAGGTGGAGCCATTCATCCGTTACCACCTGCCTCACCTTCCTTGCCTTATAATTCACCTTGCCTGCCTCACCCCACACCTCCCCTGCCTCACCCTCACCTCCCCTACCTCACCCTCACCTCCCCTTCCTCACCCTCACCTCCCCTGCCTCACCCTCACCTCCCCTTCCTCACCCCTCACCTCCCCTACCTCACCCTCACCTCCCTTGCCTCACCCTCACCTCCCCTACCTCGACCTTACCTTCACCTGTTCTTCCTGTCTCCTCCGCCAGTCCTCCCACTCCTCTCTTTATACACTTCTTCACTTTTATCCTCGTCCAATTAACCTCCCTCCCTCCTTCCCACCCATCCACCCACCCCCATCTCTCTCTCTCTCTCTCTCACACACACACACACACACACACACACACACACACACACACACACACACACACACACACACACACACACACACACACACACACACACACACACACACACACACACACACACACACACACACACACACACACACACACACACACAATTTACCCCTTCCTTTCTCTTCATCCTCACCTCTTTCCTCCGCCTTACCTCTTTATCTGTCAATTTCTCACTTATTCTCTTACCTCTTTTCTCTTTGCTTTTCCATTTTTTCGTCCCTCTCTCTCACTTCCTAGTTCCTTACCTCCTTACCTTTATCTCCTGCTCTTCGTACATCTCTTACAACTTCCTCCCTCCTCCAGGGTCTCACCTCTCCTCCTATCTCTCATCTCTCCCTACCTCCCTCCATCTCAAACCCCTCCCTACATCTCTCCATCCAGCACTTTCTCCTTTCTCTTCATTTTCACTCCTCCCTCTCCCTCAGTCTCTCCTCTTTCTCCACCTCTTATCCCCACCCCATCTCTCCATTCTCACCACTTTCTCACCCCTTCTTCACATTCCATAACACACTACCACACATATCCAAGCCATCCCAACCATAAGACGTATAGCAAGTCACCCAGGTTTCCCAGTCATTTCCTGTCAGCATACGGTTGTCTTATTTTGAGTGGAAAACGGGAGGTCCGTATCACAAATTTCCCAGGCTTACTCAGAGCAGTGGTATCTGGAGGTGGTTGTGTAGGGCAGTATTGAAGTTGGCCATATGTCTGCCTGTCTGTGTATCTGTGTTATGTGTGTCCACCTGTCTGTGTTCTCTGTTTGTGTGTCCATCTGTCTGACTGTGTGGCTGTCTATGTGTCTGTCGGTCTGTCTGTCTCTGTCAGTTGAGCGATATATCTGTCTATATACGTTATGTTTGTTTATCTGTTTTTCTTTGTTTGTCAGTTTGCCTCTGTCTGTGTGTCTTATCTCTCTGTCTGTCTTTCTATATCTGTCTTTCTGTCCAATTCCACGTCTCATTTTCTACACATCATACCTACCACATTTGTCACTTGGGTGCTAGTTATGTGTGTGTGTGTGTGTGTGTGCGTGTGTGTGTGTGTGTGTGTGTGTGTGTGTGTGAGAGAGAGAGAGAGAGAGAGAGAGAGAGAGAGAGAGAGAGAGAGAGAGAGAGAGAGGTAGTATATACAAGGTGTAAAAAGGTTGGTGTGGCCGAGAACTGCTTATCTCCCTGGTAAACAAAGCTGGAGTAACGCAATGGCTCTGTTTATTTGACTAGATCACACACACACACACACACACACACACACACACACACACACACACACACACACACACACACACACACACACACACACACACACACACACACACACACACACACACACACACACACACACACACACACACAGAAAAAAATCTGGTACAGTATTGGGTAAGCGAAAATAAGAAATAGAGTTGGAAAGAAAGTGTGCTAGGGTTGTAAGTAAGCATTCTTAGGTAACAGTGACGTGTGATATGAATTTTACTAATAGTGATGGTGATGATAACAGTTTGCGGCAATCATCATCAATCATCGTGAACTACCTCCCCCCATTACCACCACCCCCATCGTCATCATCATCAGCATGAACCACTTCCTCTCTAATGCCACCTCCACCAGTCATCATCATCATCATCCTTCAGTCTCTGTACATGTATCAATTAAGCGCATTATAAGGAACGTGACATGGTAATAAAGACTCCGCCATAGGGAGTGTGGAGGCGTGAGTGTTGGTGTGTGAGGCAACCTGTGCACCGATAGCAGGTAGACGTGAGATGCTTAACCTTCAAATGATTACTGACACACCAAACCAGGTCAGTACAGGTGGGAGGTGGTCGGGGGGAGAGGTAGGGGAGGGGAGGAGAGGGGGAATGGGTAGAGGTAGGGGAGGGAAGGAAAGAGAAGAGAACGAACCTACACTGTACAGCTCTATTTTGTGTGACATTTTTCTGTTTCACCTGCTGTACCTTCACCAAGCCCCTAATCTTCCTGCTAACCGCTCTTTTAGAGAAAGAGGGGGGGGGGAGTTGGAGGATTGAGAGGTTGAGAGAGAGAGAGTGGAAAAAGGATTAGAGTTGGAAGGAAGGAGTTACAGAATGAGGGTGTAGAGTGGAAGGGGAGGATTAAGGGGTTAAGAAAGAGAATTATAGAAATTACTACCTACATAGAGAGGGAACTGTTTTAGAGAGAGGCAGGAGGGGGTGGCTAACAAAGAGAATAAATAAGTGGAGGTAGATAGAAGACCAAAGGAATGAATAATATGTAAGTTTTGAGAGAGAGGGTAGGGAGATGTGAGGATGATATGGTAAGAGAAAGAAAGGGTGGGGGAGGAAAGAGAAAGTGGGGAAAATAAGAAGGACTGAAGAAGAGGGAAAGATGGAAGGCAGAGGGGGAGAGAAAAGAAGAGTAGAAGCGAAGGAAGAGGCCTGCGATTTAAAAAACTGGAGATGAAGAAAGAGGTATGAAGAGAAAAGAAAAGGAAGAGATGGAGAAACGAAGCAAGGACGGAAGAGAGGCGAGAGAGAGGTAGAAGCCGAGGAAGACGTTTGTAAGTGAAAGAGGAGAGGGAGGAAAGGAAAAAAGAGGATAAGGAAAGAAGAGAAAAGGGTAGGAATGGAGGTGGAGGGAGCAGGGACCGGAGGGAGGAGATAGAGAAGAGGAGTAGAAGTGAAGGAGGAAACAGGTGAATGAAAGAAGAGTGGGGAGTAAGGAAGACGATGGGATAAGGAGGGACAAGGAAATTGCAAGGAGTGATGGAGGGGGGGGGTAAGGTGTTGGAGTAGGGAGTGCAGTAGGAATAGGCCAGAACGTGACCACCCCTCTGTCCGGCTTCTCACCTGTTACACAAGGCGATACAGGCCGAAGTGAAGGTAACACGACTGGGACTTTCGACCCTATGGCTTTACACGTTCCATTTTGGGTACAGCCTTTTTTTATTCTCAAATTGACACACACACACACACACACACACACACACACACACACACACACACACACACACACACACACACACACACGTGTGTGTGTGTGTGTGTTTCTGTTTGACACAGGTTAGAGAGAGAGAGAGAGAGAGAGAGAGAGAGAGAGAGAGAGAGAGAGAGAGAGAGAGAGAGAGAGGAAAGAACGAAGGAAAATGGAGAAAGAAAAAAGCACGAATAAGACAGATCTTAAAAGGAAAGGTGAGAGAGAGAGAGAGAGAGAGAAATGGAGAAAGAAAAGACATGAATAAGAAAGATCTTAAAAGAAATGGTGAGAGAGAGAGAGAGAGAGAGAGAGAGATGAAGGAAGGAAAATGAAGAGAAAACATAAACAGGAAAGAGCTTAAAAGAAAAGGTGAGAGATAGATAGATAGATAGATAGATAGATAGAGAGATAGAGAGAGAGAGAGAGAGAGAGAGATGAAGGAAGAAAAATGGAGAAAGAAAAAACATAAACAGGAAAGAGCTTAAAAGAAAAGATAGAGAGAGAGAGAGAGAGAGTGAGAGAGAGAGAGAGGTGTTTTCCGTCACCATGCTAAGGGTGTGGTAGAAATATGGTGGTGTGGAAGAGAAAAACATCATTTATATTACTTGTGCTCAAGATCGGAGGCAAAACATTCTCTCTCTCTCTCTCTCTCTCTCTCACACACACACACACACACACACACACACACACACACACACACACACACACACACACACACACACACACACACACACACACACACACACACACACACACACACACATTATTGCCCCACTCCGTTTTGTCATGTCCCTTTCTTCTTTGCTGTCATTTCTCTTTCTCACATGTTCATCTCCAGTTTCTCCATCATATATATCTCAAGTTGTCTTCGATTAACATAAATTCTCTTCTCTTCTCGTATTTCCATCATTCTTATATGTCTACTCTCTTTTTTGTTCTGTATAATTTTTCTCTTCAGCTTTCTTATTTGTTGTCTGTTTCCTTCGTATATTACGGTATCTTGTATTTCCTCTTGCTTCCTCTTTATTCTGCCCTTCTCTTTATACACGCCTCCTTTCTCGCTCATTACTTCATTCTTGTTTTCTCTGCTTGTCTTCCTTCACCAGTATCCCCTTCTACATACCCTCTTCCTTTTCCCCCTCCCCCCTTCCCTCTCCCCCCTTCCCCTTCCCTTCCTCCTCCCCCTCCCCCCCTTCTCCCATATAGCTCAATCATTGTGCTCGTAGTTATATTTTCCCTTCCCTCAGTCTATCCGTCATTCCTCCTTCAACTTTCCCTCCCCTCCCCTCCCCTTCCCTTCCCTTTTCCCCCCCTTCCCTCCACCCTCTTTTTCTCTCCTTCCCGCTCATCCCATCCTCCCCACTCCCCTCTTATCTCCTACCATCCTTTTACCTTTCCACCTTCCTTTCTTTCATCACTTCTCATTCTGTCTTCACCCTTTACCCCTTCCCTCCCGTCGTATCACCTTCCCTTCCCCAACCCCCTTCCCTTCCCCTACCCCTTTCCTTTCCCCTACCCCTTTCCTTTCCCCTACCCCCTTCCCTCCCCTCCCCTCCCCTGCCATCCCTCCCATCACTTTTCATTTCCCTTTATCTTTCCCTTCCCTCACTACAACCCATCTCTTCTTCCCTTCGTTTCCCCCTCTTTCCCTTTCTTATCTCCTTGCCTCTCTTACCTATCTTCCTTTCTTTCCCCCTCCTTCCCTCCCCTTTCTTACCCCCCTCCTTCCCTCCCCATTCTTACCCCCCTCCTTCCCTCCCCTTTCTTACCCCTCTCCTTCCCACCCTTTCCCTCCCCTTTCTTACCCCTCTCCTCCCTTCCCTTTCTTACCCCCCGCCCCACTCCACCCAAACAGAACTACGTCATAAGAACCATAATCCAGCTCTAATCACCTGTTGAGCCGCCTAAATGACCACCATCACTGCCCATCCCGACCATCGCTCTTCATAAGTCTACTACCCTCCTTTTCTTTTTTAAATAAAAAGATGGGACATTTCTGAATTTCGGTAAAATGATTGATGATGATGATGATGATGATGATTATAGAAAGGCCGAAAAAGTGTAGAAGGTTGCTTGTGAGACGAAGTTCAAGTGACAAAAAACTTAAGTGCTGTCTGAAGGATTGTGATGCCCTGTCCACCTGTTTTTACACCTTCTCGTCCGTGTTTCTGGAGCCAGACCCAAAACTCTGTGGTTTGTGGGGAATAGGGCTGTGTTGATTATTATTATTATTATTACTTTTGGGGTTATTCGTGAAGGGGCTTTATTTGAAGTATTATCCTGTGAGCTGGAACCAAAAATTTTAACGTGCCTGTTGGTGAGTGGCTGGATGTGGCTAAAATTCCTGGGTATAATGTTTGGAGCTCTTGTGTTTTGCCGGCAGTCCTCTCTCTCGTTCCTGGATTGTACTTGCCTCATTTACAGCCTGGGAACCCGAGATAAGAAGATAATTAATGATGCCGTGTTTGTTGCGATTTTCTCTCTCTTAATTCTTCTCGCCCTTATTTATGTAATCTTATTTTCTCGTTATCACACACACACACACACACACACACACACACACACACACACACACACACACACACACACACACACACACACACACACACACACACACACACACACACACAGAGGAGAAGAAAGCAAAGGGAAGAGAGAAGAATGTGATGTAGATAGGAGGGGAAATGAGAAAATGAGAGTGGCGAGAATTAAAATAAATAAGAGAGGCGATGACAGAGATAAGTAAAAGAAGAAGAAGACAATAAAAACGGAGTGAGTCAAGATAAGTGAAGGAAGAGAGAGGGAGATAATAATGCAGTTAAAGAGAGACTGAGAGAAGAGAGTGTAAAATGAGGAATTAAATGTGTGAATTCAAAGCCAAAGTAGGTTAGAAGATTGGTAAAAGAAGAAAGAAGGGGATGTGGAAGAAAGTGCAAAAAGAAAAAGAGAAGAACGAGTAAGGAAGATAGGGGAGGGGTAAGGGAAGGAGAAAAGATCTAGAAAGAGAAGGACTAATGATAAAAACAGGAAAACAAGTCCTGAAACGATATATATATATATATATATATATATATATATATATATATATATATATATATATATATATATACAGAGAGAGAGAGAAATTGGCAAGGAAAGTAAGAGGAAAAGCAGGCAGACAGGGAGGGACAGTAAGAGGAGGAGGGAGGACCAGGGTGGGCTCTGGTTACGCTGTAAAATCGGGATGCTGTGGGACATAACAGGGGAGAGTTATTGAGGGAGAGAGAGAGAGAGAGAGAGAGAGAGAGAGAGAGAGAGAGAGAGGTTTTGAAAGAAGGGGAAACTGATAAAGGAGAGAAAAGATATCGTGCAGGAAGGGAGGAATAGTGGAGGAGAGGAAACAAGGAGAGAGGGAAAGGAAAAGGGAAGGAGACTGTGGAAGGAAAGAAGGAAGGGAGAGAGAGTGCAGGAGGGGAAGGAGAGTGTGGGAAAGGGAGAGAGAGAAGTTGTGGAGGCAAAAAGGAAAGAACGATGGTGGCCGAGGCACTTTGAAGGAACGGGAGAGAAGGAAGAGAGAATGAGGCATAATGAAAGAGAGGAAGAAAAGGAAGGGAGACTGTGAAGTTGAGAGAGAGAGAGAGAGAGAGTTGTTAGAGTAATTGGTAGTTAAATATACAAGTAGTTAAGTGGGCAGTTAAGTAGACACTTTAGGTAGCACTGGAGTTAAGTACGTCATTAACACACAAGGCAAGAGTGAGGTCTGTTTAATAACACACACACACACACACACACACACACACACACACACACACACACACACACACACACACACACACACACACACACACCAATTAACGTGAACAGTTGAGTCATTAGGGAAGAGGCCACGCAATGAACAGGACAGAAACAAACCATTAAACCTCTTCAGAACGATGGCGTCTTTTATTTTTTGACTTTGCTACCGCCAGACGATTTTGTGTAATTTAAGAGACTTGATTGCAGTGAAGGGGATACAAGGAAATCATTGGCGTAATATAAAAACGCCATAAAATTCATAACACCGCTTAGCTAACCCATGCAATACGATGATGTCATTTGATCTGTTCTTTTTTCTATAGTGCTTTTACTCTGAACTGACAAAGCCCCCTAACGCCTTTTGGGCTGAGTTGGTGCCCGAGTGTACAAAATAGTACAAAGGATCGCAAACAGCAACAGACCTTATGGTCCTTTCGAGGCTGTTTGTTACAGAGTAGACTATGACTACGAGATCTAACTCTACATGCTGAAGGATAAGGATAGTAAAGCAAGAAGGCTCCCCCCACCTCCAAACCCTCCAGTTAAAACTGGTAAGAAAAAATTAGAAAAACCACCATGCAGCATGGAAAAACTGACATGGAATTTTCATAGGAAAGACTGAAATGGAAAAGTTACTTTCTATAATACTTTATCTATAAGCTACAAGTATGAATAACCTGAAAGAGAAAGTAGTAAAGCAAAATGAATAATCCAGTAATAAATAACGCATAACAACATGTACGGGTACGTTGAGTTAACGGGGCGTCTGCGGACACAGCTTGGAAATTGTGGATGTTCAGGGGTGGTGTGGCAGCCTTGCCTGGCGCAGTTAAGGTAGGCAGCAGTCATTCAGGCCCCAACTCCGTTCATTCCACTGAGACTAGGAGCTTTCCCATGCGGGACAAGTACAACAAGTCACCTCCTGAAGCAGTGACCCCTGGTATATTAAAAAAAATCCCGATGGTGGTCACTTTACTAACAGGGACCTTCAGTAATCCACAGCCCATCACAGGTCGAAAGTATGAGTAGTGACCGTTAACTCAGGGCTATCTGTGCATATACTGTATTTGCATTCATAAATTGATCCAGGCTCTAAAAAAAATAAATAAAATAAAAAATAATAAATATAATAAAAAATTATATACACACAAGTGTTTTATTCAGGAGTAGACAAATTAAGCTGGAGGTTAGTCGACAAATCCTTATCGAGGCGACCTTTAATGGTCAGTACTGTATTAGAATTTACTACATTGGAGGGCAATTTATTCCATATATTTACAACTCCGTTGAAGAAGAAATACTTAGCTTTATGCGACTGGAATCGTTTGCCAATTATTTTATACCCATTGCCTCTAGTATAATTCGAGTGATCAACTGTAAAGTATTTATCAACAGCCATGTTATCATGTCCTTTGAATATGTCAGAGTTTGACTCGTAACCAAGGAGACTCATTCTTACTCTATAACTAAAGCTTGAGTTTCATGCAATCACGACTTAGTATTTGAGTTGTGGGAGTGACCTAGTTCCCTCAGATGAAAATAAAACTCATTGTAATAGACCGATTTATTCAGATTAGGAAGGACCTCTATTGGCCGAAGGTGTAGCAAGAACACACTAAAGAAGAGGCTGTTGAGTTGAAGATAATAATTGATGGAATTTTATATGGTAGCTTATTCTTTTTCTTGTGTATGGTTTGAGTTGGGAATTGGTAAGCCTTATGGTGATGTACTGTATATAACTGCCAGACCCATCCCTTCCCTCCCCTTCCCTTCCCTTCGCTTCCCTCTTGGGACCACCTCTGTATCCATGTTCCTTTCTCCTCAGTCCTCTCATACTCCCTCACTCCTCTCCTCACGCCTCACCCTCGCCCTCTGTAACTCATACTCTTCTCTCTCCTTCACTCCTCACTTCCGTAATACCCTTATCTGTTTCCCTCATCATCTCTCATCCACCTATCACTCCACACCCTTCACCTTAACTCACCCTTTACTCTGACTCTGTCATCCTTCTTCAGTCTCATCATCTACGTTTCGCATCCCGTCATTCATTCCCTCACTACTCCTCACCATAACTTCCTTATTCTACTTCAGTGTCACACTCCCTCAGCCTCATTACCCTTCCCTGTCTCCCTCATATTCACTCCTCACTCATTCTCCCTGCTCACTCTGTTTCAGACACTCCCTCCACACCCTCTCTCCCTCACATTCATTGTCACACACTCACTCCCTCCTCACTCTTTCTCCCTCACACTCACTTACACACACATACTCCCACCCCACCCTTTCTCCCAAACATTCACTCCCATACACACACTCCCTCCCCACCCTTTCTCCCTAACATTCACTCCCATACACACACTCCCTCCCCACCCTTTCTCCTTAACATTCACTCCCACACACACACACGCCCTCCCCACCCTTTCTCCCTCACACTCACTCACACACATACACTCCCTCCTCAACCTCTCTCCCTCGCCCTAAGCTGCCTCTCACACAAACCCGGCCAGAGAGAGAGTTGTCTTTCATCCCACACCCAGGCCATACGCACTAAAGGGAGGCTGTTGGAGCGTAAGGTGATTGAAATGCTGTATATCTATGTAAACTAGTCAAACAGATAAGGAAGGATTCTCATGCCTTATTAGCTCGGAGTTAACTAATAAAGTAGCCGATTCCAGTACAGCCATTTTGTTCATTAATTCAGTAATAAAGTGACGGGTACCCCTATAGCAATTCTGTATATTAATTAACTGTATCGTAATAACCAACTGTATTACCTGATTTGCCACGGGGCTACCGGAGGGGAGGGGTCTGTTGTGTGTGTGTGTGTGTGTGTGTGTGTGTGTGTGTGTGTGCTGCCAGATTTATTTTATTGGAAAAAGCATCTTGTATTCCTCGTATTTTCAGGCCAATAAATGACTAGTTTGTTTTAGTGGCTAAATGTGAATAAAGTTGTTTACTGTGTTTATAATAATGGGAGCAAAAAATCATGTGTTTATAGTAATGTAGAGAGTTAATAAATGGCGGGTGAATAAAGGATGATTATTATTATGAATGGAAGAGTGAGAGGAGAGAATGGAGAAGGGGAATGTTAGGGTTCTGAGAGAGAGAGAGAGAGAGAGAGAGAGAGATTGGGGTGGAAAGGGTGAGAAATGAGAAAGACTGAGAGGTGGACGCAGGAGGGAGAGATGGTATAAGGGTGAGAGGTGAGAGAGTGAGATGAGTTGGCGAGTGAGTGGGGGAGGATGAGAGTGAAAGGGAAGAATGAAAGAGAGAGTGAGTTAGGTTAGGAGTGAAAGTGAGGGATAGTGTGTAAGAATGTGTGTTCAGGGTGATTACCTGCAGTGTTCTCTTAATTGAACACCTTTGTGCTCCCATATGTCTTTACTTTTACCGGCGGAAAGAAGGGAGAGAGAGAGAAAGAGTCGAGAAAATATATCGCTTATTTCAAAGTCTATCCCTCCATCCATATATCCAGCCATTTATCCATCTTTGTATCCAGCTTTTCCTCCATCTAAGTTGGGCAGGTTTTATTCTGTTCCCTTCATGTGTACTGTATGTATGTATGTATTTATGTCTGCCCCGTAATCTTTTCGTCCAGGTGTCAATCCATCGTTTTATGTGTCCATTTATTCTGCCCTGCATCTGTTACTTCATTATTCTTGTGTATTACATCTCTTCACTTATTGTCATGTTGTCTGTCTATCACTTCTCATTATCTTGACTGTTAATCTGTACATCTATCAATCCTTAATTTCCCTGCATCCATAAAGCCATATATTTTTTGCCTTGACTTGTCACTTTATCTATCAGTCTGTAATTATCTAGATATTTCACATCACCAGTCTGTCCATCTATTGGTCTATTTGCCTGTCTACTGTACATTCATCTGTCAGTATATACTGTGTTTATCTCACTGTCCATTCATCCATCAGAGTGTCATTTTACCATCCATCGGTCCTGATTATCTGTCTGTTGCCCAACTGTCTGTCGGCTATCTATCACTCCATCTGTCTATCACACCAGCTGCAGCAGCGTCGCGTCGCTTCGTTAGTTTCTCTCAAAGTTTTGTTTGTTCGCCGACGCTATGCTCCCTCTCAGCCTGCCACCCCACGTTGGAGTATTGTCGAGCCTCCCATTGTCCTGAGCGTGTGTTGAGTGGATCACCGGAGCATGATAGATTATTTGAGCATTGGGAAGCATTCAGGTAGCCTGGAGCATATTGGGTAGAGGAGAAAATGGAAAGTTTGTTACTGGAACATTGTTGAGTGTTGGGTGTAGAACGTTGAAGTTGTGGAGTCTTGGAATGTTTGTCGTGGGAGAACTGTGGAGCATTGGAACGTCTAGCCTTGGAGCATTTTGGGGGTATGGAACATTGGAAAGTTAATTAGGAAACATGATGGAGCATTTTAAGTGTAACATTTGAATGACTGTTGTTAGGGACTGTAGAGCATTGGAACGTTTGTTGTGGGAGCACTGAGAAGCACTGGAACGTTTATTGTTGAGGACTGTGGTGTACTGGCACGTGAGGGTGTGAGGTATCAATGTAGACAAGATATAAACACGCATTCTTCATTACAGCATCAGCTCAAGTAGTAGGTGCAACCCTAGGCTGATCTGAACGTGAACCCAGTGGACTGCAGGCCAAAACTCTCCCCTGTTGCAGTCCTCCATCCTCCTGTCGGGAGATGAGGATATTCAGGGTCGTTTGTATATCCAGGCAGCCCCTCCGCCCGGCCATGTTGGTGCCACCATTCGAAGCCATCCCTTTTTTAACACCGAAGGTCAAAATAGAGTTGCAAATGTGGAAACAGCATTCCTTCCACCCAGCAACAGATGACGCCACCACACACATGCCACCACTCCAGGGCATTGTTACCGCAGGGGGATGCAGGGCCGCTGTGGTGGTATTAGCGGGTGGTATTAGCGGGGATACGGATGGGTGTGATGTGATGGGGCTGGGTGGAGTGGTATTAGAAAGGGCAGGATAGGTCGGGGATGGTATTAGAGGGGGTGGGGGGAGGTGTGGTTGGGGAATTAGGTCGGATGGGATGGGGGCGGGGAGGGGTGCCATTGAGTGCGGGGAGTGATATTAACCGGTGTAGGGGGGTTAGGTGGGGTGGGCTGGTGGCTGGGTGGGTTGGTATTAACAGGGGAGGGGGTGGGATGGGAAGGGCTGGTAGGTGGGTATTAGAGGGGGTGGGGTGGGGTGTCATGACCTAGAGCGGTTTAAGAACACTATATTAACCCCATGAGTATGCTGAGGTATCGTTCCTTTTATTCTTGCTGGCGATTTTGTACTGAGGAACACACCCCGATAGCGGCTGTGACTCGAAACCCAAACTCTGCTGGACATTGAAGTTGTGCCATAGTAAAAATGAAGAAAAAAAAAAAAAATGGGTGGATGGACGGATAAGCAGATAGACAGACAGGTAAAAAGATATAGATAGAAACAGACAGACGGACAGATAGATAAAGCGACACAGGCAGACAAACAGATAGATACACCGACTCAGACAGACGAGAAAAAGACACCAGTTCGCAGTTTACGAGCCTTGACCGACTGCCACAATACCGGGAATTAAAAGTGATAAAAAGTTGGGAGGAAACACGATGGGAAGCGAGAAACTAGTTTGCGAGTTTTTTTACGAGATCATTTTGAAATTTTTACGAGATATTTTTCATTTTCACGAGATTTTTTTGAATTTTTTTACGAGATTCTTTGGTAATTTTTCGAGAATTTGTATTTTTACGAGATTTTTTATTTTATTTCTATATGTTTTTTTAATTTTTGTTATTTTATTTTTCATTTACCCTGGCGATGGGAGTGAGGGAAATCAAATATCTGCACTAATAGGGTTTGTCTCGTACTGGCTGCGTAAGTCCTTTTGAAAGTATTAAAACATTTTTATTTTTACTCTCTCTCTCTCTCTCTCTCTCTCTCTCTCTCTCTCTCTCTCTCTCTCTCTCTCTTATCGACGTGTTTATCATTTTCATTGTGTCCTAATTCTCAAGTTCTTTCTCATGTCCCCTTTTATGTCGTTGTTACTTGTAGCAGTGTGCTATAATAATGAGTAATAATAATAATAATAATAATAATAATTATTATTATTATTATTATTATTATTGTTATTCTTTTTGTCATTACTTCTACTACTACTGCTGCTGCTGTTTTTTTTTATTACTTGCTTTGTATAATGTTTGTAATTTCTTTTTCAGGTAAGTTGATGACGCTTTCATGACGTCACTGATGCATTCTGGATTGGTCCTTCCACTCGAGGTAAGTCTCTGATTGGTCCACATCAGGTATGACGTCACGTGGGCCTCGATGTCTCTTGGTGATATTTTTATGTCTGAGATTAATGTTTTTTGCCATGATAATCTTATTGATGATGATCATCATCATCACGACTTTTTTTTTTTTTTTTTTACAGCTTAATGGGGTGAGCTACGGACCAAAAGAGAGAGAGAGAGAGAGAGAGAAGTTAACTGCATGGAGTATTTATTGCTATCATTTCTCTTGTACATTTAAAGTAATCCAAAGAAGAGTATGATTTTTTTTCTTACCTTTATATTTCTTTCCCAGATTTCTCTCTCTCTCTCTCTCTCTTTCTCTCTCTCTCTCTCTCTCTCTCTCTCTCTCTCTCTCTCTCTCTCTCACTTATAGCCTCACCTGTAACAAACGACTTCAAAGAACCAATAGGTTTGTTGTTGTTTTGCTCTCCTTTGTTCTGGAGAGAGAGAGAGAGAGAGAGAGAGAGAGAGAGAGAGAGAGAGAGAGGTTCAAGACTGGGGATTTAGATGCCTTTTCTTCGTAATACTAAAGTGTACATTATTTAGGGTGTGAAAAAAAAAAATGAAATTTCGTATAGTGTAAATTTGTCCTTAATACGATAATTCCACGTAATTGTGAAAACCCCAACCCCTTCACTCCGATGACTTTTTTATTATTTACCACCAAACACTTGCCTCGGCATTAGACTGCCTCAGTGATGAAGAGATTAGTGAAAATGGTGTTTAAAGCTTTCACTTGACTGATCGATGTGTTAGTCCTTGTGAAAAGTGTGTAGAAATGAGAAAATGACCCATGTGAAAACCTTTGTGAGTGAAAATATGTGAGAGCCATATATATGAAACCGACCGATGTGAATATTCTGGTAAAGTAATGGATAAGTATATTAATAGATTGTAAGTGGCCAATGTGAAAATCCATATTAAATAAAATTAAACTGAATTCTAAGTGGTGTGTTGAAGGATGGCTGTGAGTGAAGGATTTTACTGCCTTTTTCAGTGAGGGTTTTAGCGTCGGATCCGTAGATGGAAAGTGGTAAAGTCGAGTGGGAAGTGGCCATTGCACGGCTACTAATGTCTGATTGTAAAAAAAAAAAAAAAAAAAAAAAAAAAAAAAAATTAAGGATGTTTGCTTAATTGGTAAAGATTTCTCTCAGTTTCTGCACATTCAGGAACATTTCCCCAATTTTTCCCGCAAGGAACACTGTTTTGCAGGTTATCGGCTTTTGACTCTTTCAGTTCTTTCCATTTTTTTATTTTTTTATTTTTTTTGCATAAGAAAAATTTCGTCCTTCAATTTTCATTTGATATACGCATGGTGATTAACCTGTGGTTCAAGAGGTATTTTAAGGTGCCTTTTAATACCGAGCATTAGCCTGAATACAGTAAATAGACGTCCTTTGTCTGAAGGAATTACTGTAGATTACAACCTGCCTTACAGCCCACAGTCTTTGCCAAGCTGAGTAAAATTGCTTGACGTTTTGCAGCATAAAAATAAGACGCCTTGAGTTAACTGCCCGGTGCGTTTCTGCGTATCTTAAACTTCTAAACATTTGCGTCTCTCAGCCAGCCATAAACGTTGGTATTACCCACCTTACAGTCGCTAACGTCTGCTCACCGCCACATAAACGTTTCTCTTTACCCACTTTTAGTCCAGAATAATACCCATTCCCATCCCTTCCTTCCCCCCCTCCCTCCTTTTTCCCTCCTCCTCCCCTCCCCCAACCATATCACTTTCCTCTCCCCAGTATCCCCCTTCCCCTCCTCCTCCTCCTCCTCCCAAGATTATCACTACCCCGCCACCATCTCTTTCTCTTTCCTCACTTTTAGCTCAGAATAAAATATTATATTTACCTTGAGTTTAGTGAGAATAGAGAGAGAAGAGGTTGAACAGAGAAGGTCCATTGAGGGGACATGAAAGATAGCGTTTGCTTATAGGTGTATGGTGTAAGGTAGAGTATACGTGTATGGTGTAAGGTAATGTATAGGTGTATGGTGTAAGGTAAAGTATAGATGTATGGTGTAAGGTCATGTATAGGTGTATGGTGTAAGGTAATGTATAGGTGTATGGTGTAAGGTAATGTATAGGTGTATGGTGTAAGGTAGGATATTGATGTATAGTATAAAACAATTGTATATTTAGTTAAGGTGTTTCCGCCCTCCTTTACCCCCTACCTCTCTCATCTCCTACACACCCCACTACACCCTCGCCTCCACCACTTCCACCCTACTTCCCCCACCCCCACCACCCACTGCGTTCTGTTCACCCCACGTAACTGTGAACATTTCTCTCGGCGTTCATTCTAACAGCGGTCGTTCAGGCAGTTTTGACTTAGCGCTTCCAGTCCCGCTACTGCCTTTACACCCCATGTTGTGAGTGTGTGTGTGTGTGTGTGTGTGTGTGTGTGTGTGTGTGTGAGAGAGAGAGAGAGAGAGAGAGAGAGAGAGAGAGAGAGAGAGAGAAATAATAGATAGATACCTGTGTATAGATAACTAGATGGATAAATGAATAGATAGCTAGGCAAATGTATAGAGATAGATATAGATAGATAAGTCAGATATTTCCTGGCTCAAAATGCAATCGTAGTTGCATGTGTCATCGAAAATAAATTGATTGGGTGTAGGGAGGAACCGGATGGGCCTTGGCAGTGCAGTTTTACCCATCTCTGTGCCTCCGATAGTGCTGGCGAGTTTTATATGAGTTTCCCCCGTTGGACTTTTCTCTTGCTGCATGTTTTTTGCTTCTGAGTTGTTTCGTGTTTTCTGTTGTTTGGCGTTTGATTTTACGGAATGTGTGTAAGAGTGGGATTTTGTGTGTGTGTGTGTGTGTGTGTGTGTGTGTGTGTGTGTGTGTGTGTGTGAGAGAGAGAGAGAGAGAGAGAGAGAGAGAGAGAGAGAGAGACAGACAGACAGACAGACAGACCGACAGACAGACAGAGAGAGAGACAGACAGACAGACAGATCGAGATCGTCTTCTAGTAATAATAATAATAACAACGATAAAAATCATCAGCGTCAACGTCATCATCATCGTCGTCGTCGTCGTCGTTGTTGTTATTTTTTTTTTTTTTTTACTTTTCCTTTAGTCTTTCTTTTGCCTTTTTTCACTTTCCCCTTTCTGTATATCTGTCGTCCCTTTCTGTCCTCTTGTTTTCGGTCTTCTTCTCCTTCCAATCTTCGGCTGTCTGCTTCTGCTCCATCCCTACCTGCCCATTACTCTCTCTCTCTCTCTCTCTCTCTCTCACACACACACACACACACACACACACACACACACACACACCTTTCTTCCCTTATTCTCTTGTGTGCTCCCCTCTCGCCCATATTTCATCACTCTCACCCTGATGTGTGCGTCTTTTCTCCCTCTTTCTCCTTCCCCTCCCTTTTCCTCCCCTTTCCTCCTCTCTCTTTCCTCTCTCTCCTCGTTCATTTGTTCTCTTCATCTCTCCATTTACCTCCTGCTCATTCATCTTTTCCCTATTTTTCCTCTGTTCACTTCCTTCTATCACTTTTAGTTTCCTCTTCTCCTCTCTCTTTCCTCTTCTCCTCCTTCCTTTTTTTTTTGTCTCATTTCTTCTCTCCTATTTTTCCACCTTCATTTTCAACCTTTTACATTTCTTTCGTTTGTCCCTCAGTGTGTCCGTCTGTTTGTCTGTCTCTAACTCTCGCTGTTTGTGTAGTGTATGTCTGTTTGTATTGTATGTATGTGAATCTGTCTTTCTATCTGTCTATATCTATATCTGCCTATCTGGCCATCTATCTATCTTGCTGTCTCTCTGTTTACATCCATCAGTCTGTCTATCCTCCCTGTCATTCCTGTCACATATATACTTCTCCTATCCTGTGTCTTTTTCTCCGCTTTAGTAATATTTTCAGTTTACCGTCTCTTCCCTTCCATACCACTCCCTTGCCCCCACTTCATTCCTTTGCTCTCTTTTATTTCTTCTTCCCCTTCGCCCATCCATTCCTACCTTCCTTCCTTCCTTCCCTTCCTCCATTCTCCTTTTTTTCCTTTCATAACACTCCCGTACCTCCTCTGTTCTGTGTGCGCTTTTCCTTTTTCCCCTTCAGCCTTCTGTGTCTTGCTTCCGCCTTCCTTCCTTCTCTCATTCACCTGTTTCCGCCGCTTTTCCCTCACCCATTTCTTTACTTTCAGCATCTTCCTTCGTCATCCCTCCTTCCTTCCTTTCTCCTTTCATTTGTCTTCTACCGTTTCACTTCCATCCGTCTCACCTCCCCCTCTTCCTCCCTTCCCTCTCTCGTCCCTGTCTCTTTCCTTCTTTCTTCGTTTCTTCTTGCGTCCTCCTTCTCTATATCCTCTTCATTCCTCTCCTCTCCTCCCTCTTCTTCTCCCTTTCTTTTCCCCCTCATTCTTCTCCCTTCCTCTCCCCCCTCTTCTTCTCCCTTTGTCTTCCTTCCCTTCCCCGTTTTCATTCTTCCCTCTCACTTTCCTTCCTATCTCCTCTTCCTTCCATTTATCCTTTCATCATTTTCTTCCCCTCATCCTTCTTCCATTTCTTCTTCCTGCTTCATCTTCTTTTCCTCTCCTTTCCTTCATTGTTTCTTCCTACCTTTTTTCTCTCCTTCTTCCTCTTGTTCTCCTTTCTCACCCCATCATTTTTCACACTCCTTCGTCCCACCTGCCTTCATCTCTCTTTCCCTTTCCTCCCGTTCTTTGTTTGTCCTCTCCCTTCTCTTTATTCTCTCTACTCTTCCCACTGACATCCCTTCATGTCTCTTTCTAACTTCCTTTCATCCCCCTTTCCTTCTTCCGTCCTTCCTCTACTTCCATCTTCCCATATTCCCTTCTCTCCCCACCTCGCCACTTCCTCCTTACCTCCTCCTCTCCCAACCCCACTCCAGCAGGACACCGCACGGAATAACGCCAGGGAGTTTAAATCAGGGCCGCCTCATCCCATGCAAATCTGGCAGAGTACCCCCTTTCGCCACTTGCATCAACCGTTTATCTCGGTTTCTATTGAGACTGGGTATGTGTGGATCTTTATTACTGTGTGTGTGTGTGTGTGTGTGTGTGTGTGTGTGTGTGTGTGTGTGTGTGTGTGTGTGTTTATTTACGGGTGTTCTGCGAGGCGTTCATCATATATTTCGGCAGTTATTTCCCTTACATTATTTACTGCTTCCTCACCCATTCTTTTCTCTCTTTCCTCCCTCCTTCTTACACATTTATCTTTCCTCCATTTAACCTCTGCCCCCATTCTTCATATCCACTGCCTCCTCTCCCCTCCCATCCCCTCCCACTCCCCCTCATTCATTTCCCTCCATCTCCTCCCTCCCGTAGATATTCATTTTCTTCTCTCTCCTCCATATTTATCCTTCCCCATCCCTGCCCCTCTCCCTCCTCTTTCTCCTTCAGTATTCCCCCATCCATTCTTTTTCAGAGTGCCCCCTTTCCTCACTTATTCTTTCCTTTATTTTTTTGTTTTTTCTGTTTTTTCTTTATTTTTTTTCTTTACTCTTAATTTTATCTTCATTTCATCTCTCACTTCCCATTCCCTTCATTTTTTTTATCCCTTCCATTACCTTACCTTTTATTTCCTTTTCCTTTCTCAGCCAACCATTCCCTTGCTTTCTTTTCCCTTCCCTTTCCATCCATTCCAAACGTTTATCATCTCTTCCCATCTCATCCCTTCCTTGTCTTCAGTTCTTTTCCCTTCCTTTCCTCCTTCTTCCCTCCCCCTCCTTTCCATTCCCTTCGTTTCTCTTCCCTTTCCTTCTCTTCTTCACCGTAGTGCTTTCCCTTTCCTCCCACCCTCCTCTTCCTCTCTCCAGCCTGTTAAACTCTACACTCACATTTCCCTTTCCTTTCCCTGCCTCTCACCCCTCCCCCTTCTCTTCCCCTCCCATATTTTCTTCCCTCCCCCTACCATGCATATTCCATCCCCCTTTATCCAGTCTTTCTCTCTCTCTCTCTCTCTCTCTCTCTCTCTCTCTCTCTCTCTCTCTCTCTCTCTCTCTCTCTCTCTATCTATCTATCTATCTATCTATCTATCTCCACATACACGTCTTCCCTTCTGTTTCTTATCAGTTTGTATTTTTTTCTCTGTCTTTTATCTTCTCTCACTTTTTTTCTTTCAATTTCGTCTTCTTTTATCCTTTCCTCCCACCTTATATTGTTCTCACATTTTTTCTTTCGTTTTCTTCTCCCAGTTTTCCCCATTTCTTCCTCTCGTCCCTTTCCTCTCTCTCTCTCTCTCCTCCACCACCACTCCTCCCACCCCAACCCTTTTAGTTAGTCTCCCATCTTCCTCCCTCCCCCTACCACATCTCCACCTCTCCCTCCCCTCCCATTACCCCTCCCCTCCCTCAATCTGTCCTTCCTTCCTTTTCCCTCCCCACCCCTTCCTTCCCCTCCCCTCCCCCCCCAATCCACAAAGATAAGACAGTGGGAATTTACCGTGAAGACTCCGACCCCTCCCCTCCCCTCCTCTCTCCTCTTCTCCCTTTCCCCTCCCTTCTCCTCTTCCCTCCCCTCGCACTACCCCCTCTCCTCCCCTGATATACTTCCCTCGTAATATCCGGGGGTTTACGAGAGCAAGGCACTGTGTAGTTCTTTTGTACCTTATTATTTTCGGATTTGTATTTTGACCCCTGTTTATGATCCGGATACGCGAAGGTAGAAGGCTTTTGTAATGAGCAGGCTTTTGTCTCTCTCTCTCTCTCTCTCTCTCTCTCTCTCTCTCTCTCTCTCTCTCTCTCTCTCTCTCTCTCTCATCGCTATGGGAAGTCTTTGCTGAGTTAAATATAATCTTCTAAGGGTAAGTTCTATAGTAAAGAAATAAACCCTCATTACAGGTTTAACCCATTTTATTACATTCGAGTACTTTCTCTCTCCAGGCGATTTTGTTCAACTTCTTACGCAACTCTCGTAAAAAAAAAAATCGTATGAACAACGAAATAAAAATTAAATATCATCAGAAAGAAGGGATTAGGAGGGCTTGAGGGATGAAGGCTGGTAATCCGAGTGTAGTTATTCGTTATTCTTCCCTGTAGGCTCAGTGTTATTGTTTTGTGACAGTTGTTCTTTTGTTATTTTTTTCATTTTATTGTCTGTTTTGCGCTTAAATATATGGAAGAACATATCCGCATGTTTTATTCGCATCTTTTTCTCCATGTCTTGCTTTCTTTTTTCACTCATTTCTGTATTATTGTCCATTTGTGTGTGTGTGTGTGTTTTTTTCTGCGTGTGTTTATATTTACCTGTATGCGTATCACTTTTCTGTGGTTTCCTTAGTGTTTTGCAGTAGTTGTATTATTATTGGGGTTAGTGTGTGTGTGTGTGTGTGTGTGTGTGTGTGTGTGTGTGTGTGTGTGTGTGTGTGTGTGTGTGTGTGTGTGTGTGTGTGTAATGTGTGTGTGTGTGTGTTTGTGTGTGTGTGTGGTGTGTGTGTGTGTGTGTGTGTGTGTGTGTGTGTGTGTGTGTGGTGAGGCTGCGGTTTGACGGATGATTACGTGTGTGTGTGTGTGTGTGTGTGTGTGTGTGTGTGTTCTTGAAGCAGTAAAGGGTGTGGTTTATGTCAGCGCGCGCATGAGTGTATGTGTATGTTTTATTGTGGATACGATTTACTAGATTGGTGTGTGTGTGTGTGTGTGTGTGTGTGTGTGTGTGTGTGTGTGTGAGAGAGAGAGAGAGAGAGAGAGAGAGAGCGTTTCATTGTGCGTGTGTGTGTGTGTGTGTGAGAGAGAGAGAGAGAGAGAGAGAGAGAGTTTCACTGTGTGTGTGTATGTGTGTGTGTGTGTACAGGTCATTGTGTGTTTGTGTGCGTGCATGCAGGCGTGCATGTTCGAGGTTGCATTCTTGGGACTGTGATTTCTGTGATTTGATTGACTGACATTCGAGAGAGAGAGAGAGAGAGAGAGAGAGAGAGAGAGAGAGATTACGACTGCTGTTTGCTAGATTGGCATGTGTGTGTGTGTGTGTGTGTAATTTCACCGGGTCGATCAGGATCACTTGATGGTCGTGATTGTCAGCTTTTACCCTCCCGGAAGGGAGCTGAGAGCTCATATAGTCCGATCTAAGGGCAAGGCTGTGACCTTCACACACGCACACACCCGTCCCCTTGCTCAAGGGGGACAGTAACCACCCACTTCGTCAGTGAAACTTTTCGCAACCTGAGCGAGGCGCGAACTCCCGTCCACCAGTTGGCAAGCGAGAACGTTACCACTGCACCAGCGAGCGGTGTGTGTGTGTGTGTGTGTGAGAGAGAGAGAGAGAGAGAGAGAGAGAGAGAGAGAGTCGTAACAACCTGTGTACATTTTCTCACCATTATTCTCTCTTGTCATCATCCACTTTTACTGAAGCGTCATTTATTTTCTTTCCCTTCGTTTTCTGTGGGGACGTTTTTCCTGTACAGTTATTATTTCTCGTTTTTGCCGTCTTTCCCATCGCATTTTTTTTCCCATTAGTTTTCCCTTCATTCCTCTCCTGTTTTTACTTTTGCTTAGGCTCATTTAATTCCATGTTATTCTCTTGTGACTCTTGGTATTTGCTTCTCTTCTCTCCTTTGCCATGTTCTCTCCTCAATGTTGTCTCCTGTTTCTCCGTTTTCTTCTTGTTTGTTTTAGTTTACCCTCCTCCTACTTTTTCTGGCGTCTTGTTGTAATGTATTTTTATTTGATTATGCTTTTTTCCCTGCATCTTTCTTCTTATCACTCTCTTCCTGCTTTCCGACCATTTTTCTTTTTTCATCTTGTCTTCATTCTTTTTCCTCCCTTTTTTCTCTCTTCTTTATCTTCCCCGTTTACTCTCCTCTTCTAATTCCTACGTCCTTCTTAGTTCTCACTTTCTTTCTTTTCTCCATTCTTTTTCTCCTCCTTTCTCTTCATCTCTCCTCTTTCCCTTTCCATTCACTTCTTTCTTCTTTCCGCTTCCATTTTCTTCTTTCCTCATTCTTCCTCTTCTTCTCTCCTCTCTCCTCCCCCATTCTCTCCGTGCCTCCCCCTCTCTACCTTTCCTCACAATCCGGCATAAATTTGACTTAAGCTGCCTCCATTACTTCCCTCTCTCTCTCTCTCTCTCTCTCTCTCTCTCTAAGTCAGTCAGCGACCCACCTGCATCTCCTTGTCTATCTAACTTTGTCTCTTTGCATCTGTCTGTCCATCTATCCATGTATGTATCTGTCTATCTGTCTGTCTGTCTATCTGTCTGTCTGTATGTCTATCTATCTGTCTGTATTTATTTGTCTACTTTGTTTACTTTCTCACCATTCTCTTTTTAACCAACTCACCAGCCAGTCTTCCTACCTACGTAGCTGCCTACCCACACTCCCACTTACTTTCCTACCTACCAGTCTACCTACCTACCTACCTACCTACCTACCTACCTACATACCTACCTATCTACCCACCTACCTTATTTCCTTGGCCTCCCTAATCTCCATTTAACCTTCCCTTTTCCATAGATTCTAATTATTGCCCGTATCACCTTCACCTCCCCAGTTCTGTGTGTGTGTGTGTGTGTGTGTGTGTGTGTGTGTGTGTGTGTGTGTGTGTGTGTGTGTGTACCTTGATCCCTCCTCCTCCCATTAATTTTACATTCTTACCCTTTTTTGTCATTTTACACATAAATATTTTCCTCTTCATACAGCTCACTTCCATCTTCCACATCCTTCTTTCTTCACCTCCTCTCCTCCCATATTTTGTCCCTTCATCCATGCTTTCCTTATGCCTTCCCTTTGTCTTGTCTCAAACATTTCTCTTTTCTTTCACCTACCTCTCTCCTTCCCTCCATTCATTGCCTCCCACCTTCCTCCGTCCCTTCAGCAATTGCATGCGTGTCTCCATTATCCAGTCTGTCTTTAATCTCTCTCCTCTCTTCCTCCTGCCTTCCCTCCATCCCTCTTACTTCTCACTTTCCTCCTCCTTTCTCTGGTCTCTTTCTCACGCCTCTGTTTTTCGCTAATTTCGCTCATCCTTCTTTCCACCCACACTTCTCTCCCTCCCTCCCTCCCTCGTTCCTTCCTTCCTTCCAATCCTTATTCCTCTCCGTTTTATCCAGTCTTTTATCTTATCGGTTCCTTCTCTTCCTTCTGTCTGTCGTCCTTTCTCATCGTCCTTCGCATTCCTTCATCCTTCCGCATTCTTCCTTCCTTTCCTCCTCTCCATCCCACTGTCCTTCTTTCCGTCCTTCATCTTTCCCATCCTCTCCATCTCCTTCCTTCTTTCCATTCTTATTTCCTCCCTCCTCGCTATTCCTTCCAAGACAGAGGCTGATGGTGGTGTTTATTCGCACCGCTCCGTCCCGGCCCTGATTGCAGTCTATTCGCACCAGGAGCTTGCCCAATGACTGCCTATTTGCACGAAGGATCGCATTCCCGCACGCATTTTCCCACGTACTTGCACGCACATAGAAATTGAGTGCACTTTATGTGTGTGTGTGTGTGTGTGTGTGTGTGTGTGTGTGTGTGTGTGTGTGTGTGTGTGTGTAGTTTACAGGCGTTATGGTGCATTTAGAGGATGACAGATTGTTTTTTAGATATATAGGTACATAGAAATGTAGATAGATGTAGGTAGAAAAACGTTATTTTACACTGAAGTGCACAAAATTCACGTGCAAATCTGTGCACAAAATTCCACACACACACACACACACACACACACACACACACACACACACACACACACACACACACACACACACAGTGTTGCTTAAGGTAGGTGTACGCACAGTCTTGTGAATGTACCGCTCTAAACTTACACAAACTAGCATTCACACGCACACATATTCCACGGTCATGCACACCCATTTGCAACCTGGTCAAAACTCATTCTCACGTTCATATGTGTTTAGCGATGGTCTGGTGCACATGAACTGTGGTACACATGCACGCACGATCACACACACACACACACACACACACACACACACACACACACACACACACACACACACACACACACACACACACACTTGTTTTCGTCCCCGCTCACATTCCCATACTGACACACACATCTAGGTCTTCCACGCGCGCGCACATACACTCATGTAAGCATATTGTCTGATGCACACAGAGCCGGGTACACGCTGACGCACGCAAATCCGGCTCACGCAAAAACAGTAACAGCGCTGGGGTAAGCAGGGGAGGAGATGTATGTACACACACACACACACACACACACACACACACACACACACACACACACACACACACACACACACACACACACACACACACAGAAGGGTATGTTGATAAGAGATATTAGCACACATACAGAGAGGTAGAAAGATAAAAACTAGGCTGACAGGTAGGGTAGGAAAGTAGATAATAAGGAATGTAAGTAGGTAGATTGGATGAAACATCATCATCATCATCGTCGTCGTCGTCGTCATCATTCATCATCATCATCATCATCATCATCAGCAGCAGCAGCAGCAGCAGCAATCATTCTGAGTGCAGTGATGAAGGCGTTTCCTGTCCTCCACTTTGGCCTGTTGGATGTTAGTTGTTTCATCATATCCTGAAATTTTGTTTCGTCTTATCTTTTTCTTAGTCTGCCTGTTTTTCTCATTCCGTCACTAGGTTGCTACTGGGTAAATAGGGAGGGAGGGAGATGGGAAGGCAGGCAGGACAGGTAGGTTGGAGGAACAGAAAGGCAGATACGAGAAACAGGAAGGTAGGCGGATGGCAGGCAGACGAAGAGCAGGGCAGCTATATGGATACAAAGGAAGGCAGTCACACAGGCAGGTAAGAGAAACGAGAATGCTAGGAGAACAGTGAATAGGAGAGGAGACAGGCTGGTAGGTAGGAACACTTACAGACAGACAGATAGGGAGACAGGCAAAAAGATAGACAGACCGGTAGAAGACAGGCAAAAAGATAGGCAGACGGGTAGGAAGGCAGATAGACAGAAAAGGTTGATAGAATGAGAGAGAGAGGCAGGCAACAGACAGGAAAGAAAACAGGAACAACGGGAAGCAGTCAGATATCAGACAGGTAGAAAGCATTAGACAGGAAGACGGAGATAAACTGACAGGTAGGAAGGGAAACAGGAACTGAGGATGACTCGCTGGCAGACGGGCGCACAGGAGAACAAGGATAATGGGAAGTAAATACTATAGCCAAAAGGCAGACAGAGAGAAAGGCAATAAGATAGACAGACAGCCGGACAGACAGACGAATCTGGCGAGAGTCGTGGTCAGTGAGAGAGGCTGTCAGAGTGGCGGCCATTTAATCAGTCAAGTCTTTCACAGCAACAGGCCCTTGATCAGTCAGTCAGTCAGAGGCAGGCGAATATTGGACGGTGGTGGGTCTGGCGGGTTGGAGATGCTCGGCCAGTCAGTCAGAGAGAAAGGAATATCGTACGTTGTGGGGTCTGGGAGGGTTGGTGATAGTCAGTCAGCTAGTCAGTCATTGAATGAGTTAAGTCAGTTATTTTCTTTGATGGGTAGTTAGTAAGCGTAATGAGTCATTCGGGTAATCAGTAACGTAACTCGAGTCAGTCGTTTGGCTACTGAATTCGTGTCATTGTCATTACTTGGTAAGTCTGTGTGACGTTCACTGTAAGAGATCTGCCCCTGAACTGAACGCGTTATTATTATTATTATTATTATTATTATTGTTATTATTATTTCCGCCGTCAATGAATCCCACAATCAACCAGTCACCAGAGTCCGGTGGTTCAAATGTGGTGTTATCGTAGTAAAGGGGTTAAGTGATTCAGCACGGTGGATTACCTGTAGTGAAGAGGTTAGTGAACATCTAACCCCGTCAGTTCAGGATGTGTCCAGTAAGGTAGCGGCAGTAAGGTACAGTCTGCATCATCTGACTGAGGAGGTTAATGATGCATCTTTACTAATAATGTGATGCAACTAACCAATTTTCTCTCGTTTAGTGCATTCTCCTGGCAATAAATGTATGGAGGATGAGTTTGATTGGATGGAAGACAGTTATGCATTAAGTTGTTGGGGTGATAGGGTGTGATAGATAGCGATAGGGTGTGATAGATACAGGGAGTTTTAGTCAGTGGGTGTGTGTAGGTGGGCGTGGTTAGAGGGTCGGTGGGTGGGGGTGTAGATGGGTGGAGTGTGCTGGGGTGTGACAGATAGCTATGGTGACAGTCATGTAGGAGGGTGTGCAGTCAGCGTACCAGTCAGCCCCTCTCACACTACGCTGCTGACCGTTGTGTATCCACCTCTCTCTCTCTCTCTCTCTCTCTCTCTCTCACCACCCATCATCGTACTATTGACGTTGAGTTTGTACGTTCGTTCGTATGTGCGTATCTACGGGTACCGGTATGTATGTATGTATGTATGTATGAATGTTACAAAACTCGGAAATCTGACAAACGCCCTTAACACAAGTTTTCACACGCAACCGTGGGCGGTCCAATAGCTGACATTTCGATTCTGACCCACTGAAGGGTTGTTTGGCACTTTTGTGTTCCTGCCACGGGCCGGGGTGAAATGTGGGTGGCAGGGTGCGTGGAGTTTTGCAGACTCAGGACTTCATTTAAAATTTGTTGGTATGCTTGTGTGTGTGTGTGTGTGTGTGTGTGTGTGTGTGTGTGTGTGAGAGAGAGAGAGAGAGAGACGATTGATGTCCTCATGTGGAGGTGGCGGCGAGACCCCAACACACCCCGTGTAGGGCAAGCGCCAGACACTTGTGTTGTTGACCTAACTACATCGATCCATCTTTCTCTGCACTCTCAAGGTATCTACACTTCATGTATCTCGTCAGCCATATTCCACTCAGTTACACATCCATCCACCCATATCCAGCTACCCACTTATGCATGAAGGTGTGTCTATCCATCCTTTCATCCACCAGTCGATAGTTTATATACACAGAGCTTGTTTTACATCTGTCTACGTATGTAACAGTGTCCATCCTGCTATTCAGCAAACCACAAAAGATCATTCATCCACCCATCCATTCCAAGCATCCGTCATCCACCTACCGTTCCACTCAGCGCCAACCGACAAACTTGAAGGGACGTAAGGGAGAGAACTAGAGGGAAAGAACAGAGAGGGGAGGGAGAGTCTGGAGAGAGGGGGGAGAACGAGGTAAAGGACGTAGAGAGAGACAAGAGAGTGGGGGGATAGAGATAAGGAGAAGAAGGGCGAGGTTATATTAGAGCCTAGATAGAGATAAGGGAAGGAGAGGCTAGAGGGAGGGGGGAGGTAGGGAGAGACTAGAAAGAGGGAGGAGAGATTAGAGAGGGGAGGAAGGGAGAGGGGATAGAGAGAGACTAGAGAGTGAGAGAGGGAAGGGAGGGAGAGACTTGACAGAGAGGGAGGGGGGAGAGGGAGGGGGTAGGGTAGTACACTGGGAGATGACGGGGAGGGAGCCGAGGTATAAGGGACTCCAGACTGGCACTAGAGAGCCAGTCGTGCTGTAGGCGTGCGAGGGGGAGGACACGTGCTCCCTGCTCCCGCTCTCCCTCCCGCACTCTCCCTCACCCGCTTCAGGGAGAGCAGGAGACAAGAAAATAGTGAGAAAACAACCCGATAAAATGAGAAAAAAAGACTGAGATGATGGCAGAAAAGCGTGATGAAAAAAATGGGGGGGCGGTACTGGTTTTGGAATGTGTAAAGTGTGGCAATGTTTAGTGAGTGAGCGAGTCAACATAAGTGCTACACCCTCGTTCTTAAGTGTCCGTCCGTCCGTTCGTCCGTGTGAGTTTATATATTATGTCCACCCCATTTACTTACACGGATCTTTATTCTGTGTGTGTGTGTATACTGTGGTGTGCCGGGACGTGTGTGTTTGTGTGCGTGTGTATTTGCATACTTGGTTGGTTTAAAGTTAGTTGATGTGAACGTTGGTCTGCTTACTTATATGGTACATTTCTTGTCTGTGTGCGTGCGGTGGTGTCTTGAGGTGTGTGTGTGTGTGTGTGTACGTACCTTATGTCTAGGTGCGTGTTTGCTTGCTTGGCAGGTGTAAAGTTAGGTTCTTTGTGTGTGTGTGTGTGTGTGTGTGTGTGTGTGTGTGTGTGTGTGTGTGTATGCAGTGGTGTCCGGAGGCGTGTACGTGTATGCGTGTGTGCGTGCATGGTGGTGTAAGTTAGGTGTACACAGACAGCTCGACTCATGCCACCGCCAGAGGGGGCCAGAACCGCTTGTAACTGCACTGCCAGGTAACGGCTGACTGGGGACTGGCAGGAGTGACCGGAGGCTGACGGGAGTAGGCTGACTGGGAGACAACTAGAGGCCGACTTGGAGAAAACTGAGGCTTAGGTGATTGGGAGGTGACTGGTGAGTGGGAGGAGTGCAACTGGGATAACTGGAGGATGACGAGTAACTGGGAGAAACCTGGGGTGACTTGGAGAAAGCAGACCGGAGGCTTACAGGTATATGACTGGGATGTGACTGTTGAGTGGGAGACAAGTGACTGGAGTAACTGGGAGGAAACTGAGTGAAATGAGGTGGCTGGGAGATAATTATTATACAGGGAGGAAACTGGAGGGTGACTTCGAGAAAACTAGGTGACAGAGAAAACAAGTGGGTATATGGTGACCGGGGAGAACTGACTGGAGTAACCGGGAGCAAATTAGACTGGGGTGACGGGAGGAACTGAGGGTGAGTGGAGTAACTGGGAGGGATTTTGAAGACTGGAAGGTGAACTGGTGACTGAGTAAGATCATCCATCTCTGGCCGAAATAAAGATGAAAAATAGGTACACATGGTGAAGGAATTTGTATTTCTTTTATTATTATCTCATTAGTATTGTTTAACCATTTAAAGAGAACTGACTGAAGGGTGACTGCAAGGAGCTGACTGGAAGGTAACTGGGAGAGATGACTGGAGGATGACAGAGAGAATGGACTGGAGGATGACTGGGAAAGAACTGACTAGAGAGTGACAAGGAGGACTCGCTGGAGGGTGACTGGAGAATCATTGTGAGAGAACTGACTCAAGGATGACTTGGAGATAACTAACTGGAGGGCGACTGATTGGTTAACCGGTAATTGAGAGGAACTTTACGAGAAGGCGACAGGTAACTGAAAAAAAAAAATGGTTACAGGAAGACTACAGGTACATCCAACATATTACTATTATACCTGGTCGTGGTGTAGTGGTTTGCTGCCTGGCTCTCACGTGGCAGTCCCGGGTTCGATTCCCGGCATAATGGTAATAAGTTGGATGAGATTTCCTGTGTAAAGTACAGGTTTCTCTGTACAGGTACAGCTGAGGTAAAAAACAAAAAAAAAATAGTACAGCGGCTTGAACTACCAGACATAATAAAATACAAAGGGAATGCTGAACCCCTTCAACCCGATGACGTAACACACATACATACATATATATATATATATATATATATATATATATATATATATATATATATATATAGATATGTATGTATGTATATAACCTGCAGACACCAGATGACTTCATTCAGGATGGATTTTTTTGCGAACTGGAGAGGTCAGGTGTAGTCTTAATTAAACCCTACAGCACTATACAGTACACTTTTCTCTCCGACGACTTGTATTTGTCATCCCTCCATCTAGAATGGTGAGTTGTAACAATAGATTAACACGAGTATATTGCTAGTCACGAAAAATTGCTGTGGAAAGGATGTAGAGCCGTATTATTGTCCTGTCATTAAGTATGCGAAGTAGGCTGCAAAAGGACGAAAACCTGGGTCAAGTACAGGCGAAAGAAGTCTAGAGGTCTTTACTTCTGAATAAAATTATCTTGTTATGAAGAACAAGATATCTTAGTGAAGATTGGCCGCTATGAAGGGGTTGTTAAAGGCCTTTCAGCCAAATGAACTCTGGATTACATAACTCACACTGCACAGTCGACCAAAGGAAGAAAGGTTAATGTACACGGAAAGAAATATAAGCAAAAAAATGTAACATTCACAACTAATTTTGTCATAGCCATAATTTAAAAGGGGAGACAACTCAAAATGTTCATTATTATTTCTTTCTTGGTGCTTTTCAGGGTAATGTTACCAATTAAGATATCCCACATAAGGACTATGGGTGTAGACTTTCCTGTGGTCGACTATACCGCCGTCTGTACCACGGCAAGTGAAATCAAACGTATATTAAATGGGAACTGAAGAAAAGTACCAAAGCGTCATGAAGCACCCGGGAAGGAAAGAAAAAGAGTCGCCTAAGTATCCATCCGGCCATCTGTCTTGTTGTGTTGAGAGGTAATCCTTTTCCCGACTCAAGCATCATGAGTTTTCTTCTGTCGAGTAAAATCGTGTAGCGGTAACCCGTTGCTGCGTGAGTGACGTCCTGCTATACGAAGGTTGATAACTTTGAAAATGTGCGTGTGTGTGTGTGTGTGTGTGTGTGTGTGTGCGTGCGTGCGTGCGCGCGTGCGCGCGCGCGCCTTAACTTCTAGGCTCTTTAATGGATTTGAATGAAACTTCCCAGGTGAGCTTGTCGGGCAGCTTCCACTATATACAATTTTTCAAACACTATTTTTAAGAGGAGGTCAGTTCCCCTCGCAAAAATAAAGATTATTAGAAACAGTGGAAGGAGGGCAGATACGGCTTCGATATCTTAGGAAATGTACAGTGGACTCGTCTATATGCAATATATGGGGAGTGTGACCTTCCCAATGATTCCTGGGGAGTCAGCCCTCCACCCAGATATAAAAACCATCAGAAATAGGGGAGGTGAGTGCATGGATTTCAACGAAACTTCTCGAGTCAGTTCGTCTGGTTCCATGACGTCTTCCGCTAAATGAAATTTTCCACCTTTGTTTTAGGGGGTTAGCCCCCTTCCAAAGCCTATATAAGATTCAAAATAGGGGATTGAAGGCAGATATCGTTTTGATATCTTAGTACATGTTGTAGAATGGGCTTCCATCTGCTAACTCCTCCTCTTTGTCTTGTATTTTTGTATTCTTGTCATCGTCATACTGTTTTATTCAGTATTGGAGATACTTTTCCAACTGGATGGTAACTACGAAGGGTTCTCTTAAGCAAGGCTAAACACAGTTGTCTGGCAGTATTAACATTGAAACGGGAGGCCATTGTGCTGGACATTAACAAGCACTAATCTGCATTCTTTTTCACGTTGCTAAGATCACATTTCACCCTGTGTACCTCCATTTGATGTTAATTAGGTCAGAGAAGTTAAAAAAAAAAAAAGTGGTGAAGGCTGTTAACTAACCATCTCGGAAAGTGTCTGCGAAGGTAAATAACATCGTCCTCATGTATGAAGAATAAAGTAAGCAGGATTAAGTAAAGCAGTGACGTCACCCCATGGTAATCCGGAGATTTAAAGCGCGATTTTTTTTCTTGTGCCTTCTAGGTGACTTGTAATTATCAGCATACGGTAATTTAATGACTCTCTCTCTCTCTCGCTCTCTCTCTCTCTCTCTCTCTCTCTCTCTCTCTCTCTCTCTCTCTCTCTCTCTCTCTCTCTCTCTCTCTCTCTCTCTCTCTCACACACACACACACACACACACACACACACACACACACACACACACACACACACACACACACACACACACACACACACACACACACACACACACACGCAAAATTAATGACGGTGGCTTATATCTTCACCATAAATCAAAGACGGATACAAAATGGTCGAAAAAAAAAAAAAGGTGACAAGATGAATGTAAAGTGAGGGGAAGAAAACAATAAAAATAAAACGAAAGAGACGCCATTAAAAAAAAAGAAAGAGCGATGGGATAAAGTCACTATAAAACAAAGAAAAGAAGAAATCGGTGAAAACAGAAGCATGATAAAAAAAAGAACAGCGAGAATGGAAAGGCAAAAAAAAAAAAAAGGATCAAGAAAGAAATATTAACGAAAACTGAAAGGGTAAAGAAGAGAGGAAGAAGAAAAGAAGATGAAGACAAACAGAAATGAACGATAATAAAGAGGAAGATAAGTAGGTGAAATTAAGGGAAGAAAAAAAACGCATCTTACCAATGCCTTTCTCACACTAGGCCAGTATGAATCAAGACGGGGTACCTGGTGGGAGAGGATTGCATGTGAACGTTCTAGTGTGTGTGTGTGTGTGTGTGTGTGTGTGTGTGTGTGTGTGATAGGAATCGTCAGGGCGTGAACATATGGAAAGGACATGGGGTAGCATGGTATTCTAAGTGGTTTTTGGAGATTTCGTAACATTTCTTCGTTAGCGATTTATTGTGCACCTAACACCTCAATATCCCCACTATGTTACGGGTGAACACAACTTCGATATTAAAACGATTCAAATACACTAAAATGTTGAGGTGTAAAATGCAAATAGCTGAGGAAGGGTTGTCACGAAGCTTCCCGCGCCTGTAAATGACAAGGATAGGAGCCGATGGGGTACGAACATGTGGATAGGACCAGCACTCGGTTTAAAGTCCGCTGCACCTCGATTCGAACCCGTAGTCAGAGCAAGGCGGATCGGGATGCGAGTACGAATCCCTGAGCTCCCGTGGCTACCCTAAAACTGTTACGGAAGAAAATTATAATACAGTACTAAAGTAAGAGTGATTAGCGCCTGCACACTGATGACTTAATTTTATTCCTGCTACTGTCAGACGATTTACTTAAAAGCACACACACACACACACACACACACACACACACACACACACACACACACACACACACACACACACACACACACACACACACACACACACACACACACACACACACAAAAGCAAGGACTGTTTTGGTTTATCAAGGCTACTATCTAACCCCCTCCAGTTCGATAAGTCTCCCCTAAGCTGAGTAAAATCGTCTTTCTCTGTACCCAACAAAACAAAATTGACGTAAACAGGCAGAAATATTTAACTCTTGAATGCCACGACGAAAATGAACACGAAAAAACAAAAATCGTGTCCATGAATAAGGAATGGTTATCGTTAGCAAATTAATGTCCTTTAGTGATTAAGTGATACAGGAAGGGAAACTTATATTACAGCCATACAGCACCGAAGAATGATGATAATAATGCATGACAGTCTCTACAAAACAGAAATGAAAAAACAGACGGAGAGAAATGTATGCTTTCAAGTGTACTTCAAAATCGCCGCTAAAAAATGAGAGAGAGAGAGAGAGAGAGAGAGAGAGAGAGAGAGAGAGAGAGAGAGAGAGAGAGAGAGAGAAGTAGACAAGTTAATGTGAGAAAGAAAAAAAGAAGAGAAAATGAGGCGCGGAGGAGACGCACACTTCCTGGAAAGCTCTGGAAAGACTGGAAGACTGAGAGAGGAGCTTTTCCAGAGCGTTGCAGGGAGGGAGGCAACATTGCGGTGGACAGGTGGAGGTCTGGCCAATTGACGGGGCTGAGATGCTTTACTTGGTACGCCTTGGGAAGTTAGTTTTTTATTTTTATTTTTTTTTACGAGTCTCCCCACCGGTAAAGGCCAAAGGAAATCTCTCTCACTCTCTCTCTCTCTCTCTCTCTCTCTCTCTCTCTCTCTCTCTCTCTCTCTCTCTCTCTCTCTCTCGACTCGTCCATTAGGTTAAAGAGAAGAGAAGAAAGGAGTAGAGTATTGAGTTACAAGAAAGTCAAACAAGAATAAGATGGATAGCTGAGAGAGAGAGAGAGTAATTAACGATACTTTCGTTGCGAAAGACGGTAAGTGACAGAAGGCCAAACTGAGTAACTTTTAAAAGGTAACAGGTAACCTTAACTAATGAAGGGCTACTGAAAGGCAACAAATAAGCGAGTGGAAAACACGTGTCCAGGAGTAACTGTTAACTGTGAGGTGAGTAGAGGTGAAGGGGTGTGTGTAGCGGGCAGTTAGGGTACTGTAAATGTGGAACAACTGGTGTGTGTGAGAGAGAGAGAGAGAGTGTGTGTGTACAGGTAACAGTATTCCTGCTGAGTACACTGCTGACTCACGTGCCGGCCACTCCACCTAATCCCTTCACTGCCACTGATCCCTTCCTTGCTACGTTCTGTATCCATCTTGGCGGTAGGAAGAATTAAAAAATAAATAAACATAAAAATAAAAGTCTATCTATCTATCTCTATATACCTAGGCTGCTTCCCCCAAGGAAAGGGAGGTAGCCGAGACAGGACGACTCACTCTCCATTTACTCATCCATTCAAACACATTCATTCGCATCTTAGCCCCAAAGGGGAGAACGGACAGATCCTCACCGCATCACACCGCACAAGGGTCAACTGCGCAATGCAATCAGTGACATCCACAGCAGGGCCCGACAGCAGAAATAAATCGTCCTTGTAGTCAAGAGGCTGTTTTTTCGACGCGAGTGTGTTTCCAAAATTGACTATAACTGTTTGGCGTTTGCTGGAATGAAATATAGGAGACGTCCTTGGGGTGAAAGGCCCAGTGGATGTGAAGTTCAATCTCTTCTTACTGAGACGCCAATCCTAAGTAGTAAAGGAGTTAACCCATTGATTTAGGTGATTGGTTTGGTTGTGTATTCATTGGAATGACCAGATGGTTTAACTTTCGGTAGTAAAGACCTCAGACTGAAGGTGGCAGTATAATGAAAGCTATCCCATAATAACTCCAGTACGAAAAGTCTCCAGTCTGAGTCAAATTTCTAGACAGATAAGAATATTGCAAATTTGTCCTCTATTTGTAGGGTGAAGCGTCTGGTCATATTTCCCCTGTTCTGTCCTTCATTCATCCCAACCAACATACTGACATTATGTACATCACCTTTCATCAGTCAAGGCCATCCACTCACTCAGTTAATCGCTCTAAAATCCATCCAGCTATTAATTAAACCAGCTCATCTGTGCCACCGTCGGCTAGTTCACTCGTGTGGCAGTAATTCCCGATATTTTTGAAGCGGGTAACTACTTCACATCCATCATTCATTCCCTTTTACCATTAACACTGGGGATGATCTCTCTCTCTCTCTCTCTCTCTCTCTCTCTCTCTCTCTCCCGTCCAGCGCCAGACGGTTTAATTCACCACCAGGAAACCGTCGGAGGTCTGAGGGTTAGAAAGCACTATCTATTCGACCCTAAACCTCAGACATCTGTTTTACTCAAGACGATTTTACTCCCCAGCTTTGTTAAAGGGATAAAATCATCTGGCGGTTGCACGATTTTCTTTAGCGATTTTTAAAGCGGAGTAAAATCGCCATAACCTGATAAAAGCGATATGGGACAGGGATTTAATTGGAGACCTTATCTAATCTGCGTAAAATCGTGTGACGGTAACGCGATTACACGCATAAAAGTGATATGGTACTGAGAGGGTTCATCGCGAGTTAGTTCAGTGGTGTTGTTTGTCATACCTTCATTGTTCATCTGTAATAACTCATTCGGATCTGTGACGCTCCACTCAGTCATGCTTTTATCCTTCCAGTCTACTGTTTTCATCTCGTCATCCGCCAGTCCCTTTATGCTGTCCACCTACCCATATTACCGTCTTTCCTTGTCAGCAGATATTCCTCCATTCATAGGCTGTTTCCGTCCAGCTTACTCACATGTGTTACCCACTTATAAGTCCATCTGTCCATTCACTCACAGATCCATCTTTTCAACCCGTCCACAAGATCATCAGGTTGTGTAATTACCAAACCGTCCATCAGTCCCTCTGTCTCCACCAACCCATTTAACTTCATTGTCCATTAATTTATTCAACCATCTCTTCTTAATACCATCCAGTCCGTCTGTTCATACATTAGAGAGTCGATCCATCAGCCAGTTCGTTCATTCGTTCCCTGCATCTGTCCAGTCACTCACCCAGTTATCAATCCATTCGCCCATCCACTCACTCACTTATTCATTCGTCCATCAGTTCAGTCATTCTTTTCCTTCATCTGCCCAGTCACTCACTATTAACCCATCCTCCTATCCACACACACACACACACACACACACACACACACACACACACACACACACACACACACACACACACACACACACACACACACACACACACACACACACACACACACACACACACACACACACACACACACACACACACACACACACAGAACTCATCTAACCACGCACCCGCCCCTTCCGCCTCTTCGTCCATCACATACCAGTCCGGCATTCGTTCGTCCACTCGTCCACGCACTTGTCACGTAAGTTCGTCCGTCTGTCCTCTATTCATTGATCCACCAACCAGTTTATAAATCCACCCGCCCATTCATCCACTCTGCTTATCCCCGCGTCTGTACGTCCATCAGACAATTCATTCATACATTCATCCATGCATTCACCCTTCCACGCACCCAACTGCCCATGTATTCACTCATCCACGCACCCATCCACCCATCGCCACACTCATTCACCCACCAAGTCACGCATCCACCCACCAAATCGCCCATCCACCCATCAGGTCACTGATCCACCGACCAAATCACACATCTACCCACCAATTCACTCCTCCACGTATCCACCACGGCATCGCTTCGTTCGTCACCTAATTCCGGTATTCGCGGGTCCATTCGTCCGTGCAGTTATCGTCTAATTCGTGGCCCTAATCTGATCAGCGCGTCGTCTGTCCTCCTCATTTTACGGCCCATACTCACAGCCAGCTTTTATTTCCACACACTATTGACTAAGTTTCCGTTATTAGCAGTGGGGGTGCTTGGGGGAGGCGGCTTTATGAGAGAGAGAGAGAGAGAGAGAGAGTTATGACGTCTTGGATTAATATATTATCTCCAGTCGGGATTATTCATCTTAGGGTAGACTTAATGAAATGGAAGGGTTTGCTGTAGATATAACCTTCATTTCCTTTCCTTTGCGCTCTGCCAAGCTGAATAGAATCATATGGTAGCAGCGAGAACACAATAGAAAGTACGTCCTCGGAGTAAAGGAGTTTAATAGCTTGTAAAATCTGCTTAATCCATTATTCTGGAATATTATTAGCTTACTCCGTTTTATTATTTTAACTGTGGAACGCATGAGGGAGGCGGCGTGGAGTGGCGGAAGAGAGAGTGGTGGTTAGATCATTGGTGTTGCTAAGTTTCCGCTCAAACCTGCTACAGTAAGGGGTAATGTTAGACACAAATACATGAAGAAATTAACCAGGAAGTAAGTTAATATCACTGACATATCAATAACACATCATGCGTTAAAGAATTTCCAGAACACTGCACACTTCATGACTGCGAGAGTTGTCGGAAATCAAAGTGAATATCTCTGGGTCTACAGTAAAAAATAGTAATGTGGCAATAGCTGGTGCAATGTAATAGAATAGTTTTGTTGTAACCTGTATTGATGAACTGCAGGATTAACTTTATGGCGTTAGATTGATGCTTGACACTGAGATTAGGCGCCGGGTAGTAGAAAGATAGGTGGAATAGTACTGATATTGGAGAGAGAGAGAGAGAGAGAGAGAGAGAGAGAGAGAGAAGGGGGAGTGGATGGGATCTAGAGGTGAAGAGACTGGCTGATGTTTTTATTGTAGTTACCGTATCATGTTTTGCTATAGGTAGGCGGACTGATAGACGACGCAGGTTGATAGACGGATAGTTGGTGAGGGAAGGCAGAATATGCAAGGTGTGCTTGATATATTACGGAGCGTTGTTGCGACAAATGTTTCGAAAGACAGACTGGCAGTAATATTTATTGTAAGTATTCATCCATGTGGTATGTAGATAGATAGATTAATTGATATACAGATCGATAGACAGTAGGTCAAAAAGGGAAGAATATGCGGTGTGCTGGATTATTAACGAAGCTTTGCAGAGGCGCAAATGTGTGTTGAAGAGAGATTTGAAGGCTTCTTTGTCGTAATGTAGCTACTTAGTTGCATCGTACTTAGATTGATATGTAGATGCTCAGATGGGGAAGATATGCGAGGTATGCTGCAGGATATAATAAATGAGCTTTGCAGAGGCGCAGATGTGTTTAGTCCCCAGCACCAAGACGTAGCCACGTCGCGGGAATACAAGCGCGCTCAAAAATGTAAACACCGCGTCCCAGCCCCTGGCACGGAGACTTCGTTTGTTCCACGGGGGGGTATTAAAATTTCTTCCCCCCTTCCCCTCCTTCATCGTCGCTGCGTAACTCAATTCCTAACTTCAGTCTCGAGTTAGGGAGGGGAAAAAAGGGAAAAGTTTGATGGAGTGAGACTGAATATGACGAACACCGGGAAAACTTTGGCGGGCTAGGATCAAAGCCGCGGTGGGGAAACGAACGCGGCGACAAATGGATTCCGAGATCAGTTTTGCACCGGCGGACTGTGATTGGCTAATGGCTGTGGTTAGAGGAGTTGTTGCTTACTTTGCCTCTGAGAGAGAGAGAGAGAGAGAGAGAGAGAGAGAGAGGCGATTGTTCCCGGTAGTCTTCAAGGATTCTGTTAACAGCGAGGAATGTGGGGGGCGGGAAAAGTAAACAGAAACGCATTAATCTCTTGACTACGATGACGTTTTACTTTCATTTTACTCAGACTGCCACGAGAATAATCATCTCACACCATCATCATCATCATCATCATCATCCGGACCTCCTTTCCCACCTTAGGGCAGGGTGAGGAGTAGCAATGTCCAGACAGTCCAAATTTGCCCAGTCCAGTGGGCCACGCTTCCATTCACTCATCATTCAAGCCCCCGGAATCCTGGCTCTCTCGGATACGCTAAAAACATTCACCACGTTCTGTAGCTTCACAGAATGGTATCTGACAGAGTCAGTCCAAACGCTTCCATGTTAAAAAGGGATGCCAAAAATCCCTGATCATGCACTTCTCCTCACAAAATTCATCCAGCCAGCTCGATCTCCTGTTAGTTCCCTAGCCTTACCAACTTCCAAACCTCTCTGCCTCACACATTCATCCACCATATCTCTCCACCTTCTCCTTGGTCTACCTCGCCTCCTCACTCCTTCGAATTCGCTCAGATATACCTTTTTCACCACTCTATTGTTATCCATTCTCTCCACATGACCATACCATCTCAGTACACTCTCTTCAATTCTGGTGTCCACCGACTTCCTCACTCCGCATCTTTCACGAATCACATTATTTCGTATCCTATCCACCCTCTGTACTCCACATACATTCCTCAGCAGTCCCATCTCCACTGCTCTTATTCTTGACTTTTCATTTTCATGCCACACCATAGTCTCACATCCATATGTTAAAGTTGGCACTAATACTCTTTCATGTAAGCCTCGTGCAGCTGCAGCACTCAAGCCTCTGTTTCTCATCAAGGCCTTCATTGCACCAGCTACTTTTCTTCCTTGTGTCACTCTGCTTTCAACTTCTTTTGCACATTTTCCTCTCTTTTCTATCACTGTACCCAGGTATTTGAACTCTCTCACCAATTCCAACCTCTTTCCATTCACTGTTACATTGCACTGGGAGTCACCTTCTCTCCCAATAACCATCACTTTACTCTTTTCTACATTTACTCTCAAGGCACGACGCTTACAGACATCAGCAAAACTCTGCACTAGCCTACCAAGTTCTTGTCCGGTACTTGCAAGCAGTACCGCATCATCAGCATACAACTAATAACCTGAGCCTCATCATCAGGCACACCAATTTGCATCTTTAATTGCTACGTAATCCCTTCAGTCAGTTGCCGTGTTGCTTTTACCTCATTTATGCTACCTCGACACGATTTAATTAAGCTTAGGAAAAACCTTTCGTACTGAAAAGGTAAATGAATGTTACATCAGCCCCTTCCAATTAGAAGTCTAAAAAACAAAATCACCTGACGTTAATAACAATAAAGTGAAAAACATGGTGTCAGGTTGAAGTGATTAACCTAATTATGTACCAGGACCACCTCATGTTCCTAATCACCCACTACGTCAGTTCATTTCACTAATTATCAGAGCCTCATCACCAGCCACTCCAAATCACATCTCTAATTGCTACTTAACATAATCACCCACCACCTGAATTCATGTCATCGCCTCGTACTGTTCCCCGGTTGGATGAAGCTGGCCAGTCACACGTAACCAGCGTAGTCTGTTAAACGGAATTACCTGTGATTAGGCTAATTACCTGCACAATGATTATAGGTCATTTAGTATTAGTGAATTTTTGAAGACTTACTCCTTCCGGCCAGATTAGAAGGTGGTGCACCTATGTAATTAATGATGATAGTGATACTTACCTCCGCCAACGAAGCTGGAGGAGGTTATGTATTCACCTATTTTTGTCTGTTCGTTTATCCACACGATATCTCCTAAAGCTGTCAGTGAATTTCAATGAAATTTTGTGGAAGGGTGGGCCATGGGCCAAGAAAGAACTGATTAAATTTGGGGGCGGATCCGGCATTGGCGGAGGTGTGCTCTGTGAGTGCTTTCTAGTTATTGATAGTGTTTGGCACAGGGTATTATTTTGTGATTGCCATACGGTATCCTAAATTTCTTCAGTATGCAGTGCTTGCCCCTTAATTGCAGTATATTCTTTAAACCCAGGCAGTAGTGTGAATAAGAATACAAAAGCAATCGTTACATCGTACTGAAAGAATTATTTGAGGCTGTTTCTAACCTTTTTATGACATGACTTCTCCCAGAGCGAAAGAAAATCGTCTGTCAGTAGCAGTGGTAACCATAATAAGGGGTTGAAGAAAGCTTTTTATATCCTTCAATAAGAGGGATTAACTCAAAGCTGAGTATAATCCTCTGAAGGTAGCAATTGTAAAAATAAAAATATAAAAAAATAACTAATCCCTTTACTTCTTCACAACGTTACGAAAGGTCTCTCCAGAGCTGCCTTAAATACATTCAACTGACGGTAATAAAAAAAAAAAAAAAAAAAAAAAACAGGGTGATGGTAGTGAAGGGAGTGAAATGTGGGTAATGACGTGTGTGTGTGCTGGCCATGACGTGATTTAGGCAACGTGCGGTCATTATTTCCCTGCCGCACTACACTGATTGATGACCTTCTTTGCCTCTAATGACCAAACCAACTCACTTATTGTATTTGGAAATAGTGATGGAACCTAATTTACACCATTTAGCACATTCTTTTCCCTTATAGTTTATTAACTTTATTTGCCATGTCTCTATTAATTATTTATAATAACAAAAACAACCGATGTAACATTTTTCGACTTCACTATGATGACATACAATTTAATATATTTTTGGTACATTCAGACGACTTTCTTCGTCTTCAGAACGGACTTTAGAACTAGAGATGGGAAATATAGTGTTCAGGACAAGAGGTCTCCCCTAGGATTAATGAAATCGTCTGGGGGTAGCGAGAATAACACTTAAAGTTCGCCAGTTTACGAAGGGATTTATGGAAACTTCAAACCCCTTCACCACATTTACGGGCAAGTCTCCAAAGCTTAACCCATGGATACCGATGACGTGTGTGTGGGTGTGGGTGTGGGTGTGGGTGTGTGTGTGTGTGTGTGTGTGTATATGTGTGTGTGTGTGTGTGTGTGGGTGTGTGTGTGGGTGTTTTCATTTACTCATGCTATCACCAGACGGATTTATTGAATTATTTTTTTTTCAAACTGAAGGGGAGTCAACATGGCCTTCGTTAACCCCCACCAGTGCCAGATTTTTCCTGTATATGAAAAAAAAAAATCGTCTGAAGGTAGCAAGGACAAAAAAAAATACGTCATTGGACTGAAGGGGTTAATAAGAGTAATATAAGTCCTCGTACCGAAGGGGCGACGTAGAAATTCAGGGTGGGAATGAGTCGATGGGGAAACCTGTCATTTGAGGCGATATTTTGTGAGGATGAATTGCCAGAGGTGGAGGAATGTGTGTGTGTGTGTGTGTGTGTGTGTGTGTGTGTGTGAGAGAGAGAGAGAGAGAGAAATTCTGAACCATTACTTTCCATCATTTCTCCTGTGAACACACACACACACACACACACACACACACACACACACACACACACACACTCTCTCTCTCTCTCTCTCTCTCTCTCTCTCTCTCTCAGCTGGAGTCAGATTCATCCTGGTGTGTAATAAGGGGGAAAGGGTTGGCACCATCTCCCCTATCCCCCCTGCGGTGCCACCCTCAGGAATCACTCGTCTGGCGCCACCATATAAGCAGTAGGGGTGGCAGGCAGGGGGGTGGAAGGCAGGGAGGCAGGCAGAGGGACAGACAGACAGGCAGGCAGGGAAAGAAGTTTTGAGACATAGTGAGGGAAGTGATCCGGCTTGGAGGAAGGCAGATCAGCAGAGAGAGAGAGAGAGAGAGAGAGAGAGAGGTGCGTGTGTGTGTATGATCGATAGAAGAAAGCGCTGCGTGGCATTTACTGACGTGGGCAACTTGAGAGTGCAGTAATTAAAGATTTTATGCAAGGTGTTCAAGAAACTTATATCTGAATAGTAGAAGACACGTACAAGGATAAAACACACACACACACACACACACACACACACACACACACACACACACACACACACACACACACACACACACACGTACACAAATGTGACAAGGGTAGCAAGAAATCAGAGATGGATGTTAGATGAGGAGTTGTATTATAGTTAGAATAGGAGAAAGGGGGAGAAAATGAAAGAAGATGAGAGAATGCCATGAAGTGAATGTAAAGGAAATAATGTAATAATATGAATGAGTGTAAGGAAATAAATGAAGATGAAAGATTAGCTGGGTCTTAATGGAGATGAAAAAATAAGAGAAAGCTTCGTAAAACGTCTTCCTTAGCGAATTATTTTGCACGTTACCTAATCATTCTGTTAGTACGTCATCTATAGCTTTGTAATATCGACATCAGTAATATACAAGAGGGTGCAATGTGTAATAGGCAAAATAAATCACTGAGAAAGAGGTGTTACGGAATCGCACAAACCAGCGAAAATGGTACCCTCGAGCTGACACGATTTCGCCAGAGCTTTGTACTGCGTGTTTAGAAGAGGATATTTTTAGATACGGGAGTGTGTCGAGGAGCGGCTCTGTCTGTCTGTCTCTCACTCACGATTTTCAGACGCGAGGTACTTTATTCCCATCGACTTTAGCATCTTTAGTGATGCCACACCACACCACATCACACAAAGCCACCCTTGCACACCACACCACACTACACAAAGCAACCCTTACACACCACACCACACCACACCACATCACATCACATCACACAAAGTTACCCGTACACACCACACCACACCACACCACACAAAGCTACCCACATACACCACACCACACAAGACACCCTCACACATCACACCACACACAGCCATCCTCACACACTACACCACACAAAGCCACCCTCACACACCACACCACACAAAACTGCCCTCACACACCACACCACACAAAGCCACCCTCACACCCCTCACCACACAAAGCCACCCTCACACACCACACCACACAAAGCCACCCTCACACCACACCACACCACACAAAGCCACTCTCACACCACACCACACAAAGCCACCATCACACCACACCACACCACACAAAGCCACTCACACCACACCACACCACACCACACAAAGCCACCCTCACACCACACCACACAAAGCCACCCTCACACCACACCACACCACACAAAGCCACCCTCACACCATACCACACAAAGCCACCCTCACACCACACAACACAAAGCCACCCTCACACCACACAACACAAAGCCACCCTCACACCACACAACACAAAGCCACCCTCACACCACACCACACCACACAGAGCCACCCTCACACCACACCACACCATACAAAGCCACCCTCACACCACACCACACCACACAGAGCCACCCTCACACCACACCACACCACACAAAGCCACCCTCACACCACACCATCACACAGAGCCACCCTCACACCACACCACACCATACAAAGCCACCCTCACACCACACCACACCACACAGAGCCACCCTCACACCACACCACACCACACAAAGCCACCCTCACACCACACCATCACACAGAGCCACCCTCACACACACACACACACACACACACACACACACACACACACACACACACACACACACACACCACTCCACTCCACTACACTACACCACACCTTAAGGCCCTGAAGCTTCCTCATGCAACCTTTTTATAATTGTTAAATGTGTGCATTGGAATGACAAAGGAAATAACATTAAAGGCGAGCGATGAAGCAAGATGAGATATATATACTGATGATACTGTTCTGTTCTGAAAGTCGAGGGAGGAGCAAAGCCAAAATGTTAGGAGGTACAAATAGGAGAGTGTGAAACCAGAATAGGAAAAAAAAAAACTGTATATAAAGAAAACAGCTGTTAAATTTAAGTGCTTTCTTCAGTTTTGTTAGTGAATGTATGAAATGAAGAGTTTGTGCGTGCGTTGGATATTATGTCAGCAGTTAAAAAAAAAAAAAAAAAAAGCAAACGAACCAAAAAAAAAAAAATGAAAAGGTCATAGATAGGTCAGGTGTTGCCAGGAGATAGCTATACTCTGTTCATTTTAACTTGGCCTAGAAGTGCCTTTATCTTCTGTGGTGAGCTGTGACAAGATTTAATGCAAAACTGTGGTGCTAGTCACGAGGAAGTGCTGTGAAGAGATGCAGAGCCATAGTATTGTCGTGTTGCGCCACTGAGCTGCGGGAAATAGGCTGCAGAAGGACGATATTTTTCACCACTATGATGTAGACAAAACATAATGAACAGAAGAAGCAACGGCACAGGGAAAATGTTAATTGAGAGACCAACAGACGGATCATACCTGTTATTTATTTTTTTATTTGTTTGTTTGTTTACCTGCATTTATTTCTTTGTTTTGTTTACTTTAAAATGGGACGGAACAGGTCAGGGACGCTATTAGGGCTGGCAAAAGTTGGGATAAACCATAGAAAAACTGTGCATGTTGAGAGAGAGAGAGAGAGAGCGCACGGAATTTTTGATCCCTGACTGTTACTCACTCCCACCCACAGTAAATCACCCAGTTGTAATCGCAGCCCTAACCAGCTTTGTAAACAGGATCTAGAGAGAGAGAGAGGCTTTAAAAGGAAAGTCTCGCATGTTTGTTTTTTAGTAGCTTTAGTAGGGCGTTTGTCTCTCTCTCTCTCTCTCTCTCTCTCTCCTCTCACTGTATATTTTATGTACATTTCTATATCTTTCCCTTCCCTTTATCGCTTACTCCTTCCCGTCCTTCATAATACCCCTCCCACTGCCTCTCCCGTCCTCTCTTCCCGTCCCTGCCCTTACTGCACCCTCTCCTTCCCCCTTCTTTTCCTCACTGTCCAAATTCCACCTACTCCTTTCCCTTCCCTCCCCCTCCCCTGTGCTTTTCCCTCCATCATACCTCTCCCTCATTCCCTCCACCTCCCCCAGCTCACTCGAGGGGTGGAGGGGAGGGAGCAGGGGTGGAGGGAGGGAGAAGAGGGATGGGGGAGAAAGGAAAAGGGGGGGAGGTGGAGGATTCCCTGACATCTCTTGTGTTATTCATGCTAAACCTGAGTGACGCCAGTGTGTGTGTGTGTGTGTGTGTGTGTGTGTGTGTGTGTGTGTGTGTGTGTGTGTGTGTGTGTGTGTGTGTGTGTGTGTGTGTGTGTTAATCTCTATACACAGGCCTGCATGCTTCTACTCTTTCAGGTTACAGTTCTCTATCCCTCTTTCACACTTTCCTGACTCTCTCTTCTTTTCTATCCCCTTCCCCATTTCCTTTCTCTCTTCTCTCCGTTGCTGTCTTCTTCCTCTTCACTTTCCTCCATCCCTCTGTTCCCTTCTTCTCCTTCGGCACTCCCAGTCCTCTTCAACTCATTAATCCTCATTACCCACCTACCTACCCAACTACGTACCTGGGCTGCTTAACTACTTGCCGACCTCATTACTTACGGTACTTATTACATTCATACAAATCGCAAAGTTGCTACCATACTTATAAACTGACCGTCCTGCTGACTTTCGTTCCTCCCCTTTTTCCTACTTCCCTGCTAACATACTCACCGATTGATCTACCTACCTACCTACTTACTCACCAGTTGACCCTCGTGCCTACCTACTCATCTATTGACCTACCTACTTACCTACCTACCTACTGAACCAGTCACCTGTCTATCTCACCTGCCCATCAGTTTCCCAGGCCTCCACTTACCTGACAATCTCCAGCCTCCCAGCCCACCTGCTTACCTGTATACCTGCCACTCTACTTACACACCCCCATCACAGTGTTACATCCCCCTACCTACCTACCTACCTACCTACCTACCTACCTACCTGCCTGCCTACCTACATACCTACCTACCTACTTACCAGCTACCTACCAGCTACCTACCTACCTACATACATACATACATACATACATACATACCTACCTACCTACCTACTATCTACCTACTGTATTTGCCTGCCTACCAACCTACTGTACCTACCAGCCTAACTGCCTGCCTGAATACTCACCTACCTGCATAGGCTACCCGTTAGTGTGTTTACACACTTACAGCCTCACCCCCATTCTTACGTCGAAAAAAGGTCACAGTGATAATAGAAATAATAATAATAATAATAATAATAATGATAATAATAATAATAATGATCCATCCATCCATCCATTGCCAGACGCCATGTATCCCAAACGGGGTGGCCAAGGGCTTAGAGTTAATTGTTTTACAGGGAGGGGCACTAATCCTCCACGAACCCCACTTGATAATAATAATAATAATATTAATAATATTAATAACTAGAAATCTGAAATTACTGAAGCAATATTCAAAGAACTCCACATTCCAGATGAAAATACTTCTTTTTATCATTGTAAACCTAATATTAAGGGACGTCTGGTATGACTCAAAATTTTCTACTTGTTTTGACCTGTGACCTTGAGATCAAGGTCAAGGTCATTCATATTATGCATATAATGTTCACCCATGACTCACAACATTTCCACCGAGTTTGGTAAAAATCGGTCAAATACTTTCCGATTTAGTTCTTTCAAGCATGAGGCGGCCATTTTGATTTTTCTCAATATCTCAGAAAGTATTTGTTGGATCTCAGTATCAATACCCAGGTGCACTAGTGTATGTTGACGACTACATACTGGAACATTTGCAAAGCAATCGAATCTGTAGTTTTTGCTGCGCAGAAGAGCAAAAAAAAAAAATAACATAGATGGGACAAGTGCGGTGCCAGTGCTTGGAAAAAAATTTTGTCCAAAAGAAGTCTGCAGCCAAGACACATTACTCGTGAAAATTTCAAATCTCTATCTCGAACTGTCTTGGATTGCCAGCCTTCTAGATCTCCCCCCCCCCCCGCAAAGAAAAATCCATACTATCAGTTCTTAATAACAACGACGACAACAACGACGATGATCTTCAGATTGTTCACCCTACCTTCTCTCCTCTTTTATCTTCTTTCATTCGGATTTCATTTTCTTAGTTTCTTTCATTCTTACCTATTTCATCTTTTTGTATTGTTTATTCTTTAACCTTAGTCACATTGTTCCCCGTATTACCCCATCCCTTCTTTTCTCTCGTTCACATTTATTTCTTTTCCTTTCTCTTGTTTCGTTTGGATTCTTTCTCTTCTCTTTCTTCATCTCTTCCTCCTGTACCTCCATGTTTATTCCCTTTCTACTACTTTACGTCTTCTTACTTCCCTCTTTCCTCTTATTGTACCACTCCATCTCCCTGTTCTCCTTTCTCTCATTTTGTCTCCCCTTTCCTCCTCCTCAGTCTCACCTTCTTTTCCCTCTTCTTCATGACCTTTCAACATTTTCCTCCCACTATCTTATCCTTTTTCTTATTTCTGTCATTCTCTGTTTTCCCTTTATTCCAGATTTTTCCTTCTCAACTTTTAACATATTTTCCTCCATATTTACTTTCCTGTCATTCACATTATGCCACTTTCTTGTGTTACGTGTTATTCATGCGATATTTCCATTCTTTCATTTCTTTCCGATCTCCGTTCCTCCTTCTCCTCCCGCCATTTAACTACTTCACCTCAGCTCTTCTTCATTTACTGTCTCCTCTGGCTTTCCTCTATCGCCCTCTCATCCAGATTTTCTTCAGTTCTTTCTCCTTCCACTTGCCTTCTTTCCTTGTTCCCACTTCTCTTTCTCTCCACCCATCCCTCCCTCCCTCCTTACAATTTTCTCTCCATTCCTTCCCTTCCCTCCCATCTCATCCACACTTCCCTGTTCATCCTTCCCTCCCTCCTTCCCTCCATTTTTCTCTTCCCACTTCCCTCTCTGCCCTCCTTACTTCCATCTCCCTGACTTCCTTCATCCATCATCCTCTCCCCTGTTTTTTCTCTCCACTCTCTTTGCACCTCCCTCTACGTACCTCCCCATCCCTCCAGCCTCCTGTTTTTCTCTCCATCTCTGCTCGACCCTACACTTACATCTCTGCCCTTCAGTACTTACCTCTCTCTCTCTCTCTCTCTCTCTCTCTCTCTCTCTCTCTCTCTCCATTCCACCCTGTCCCATCATCCCTCCTCTCCTCTCTTCCCTCCCCATCCCTTCCATTCTCCTCTACTCTCCCCATTCCATCCCTCTCTTTCCTTCATCCCTCCCATTCCCCCTTTTTCTCCCCCTCTTCATCCCTCTCATTCCTCTCTTCCCATCCTCTCCATCCCTTTCTTTCCCTTTTTCCCTCCCTTTCCTTTTTATCCCTCCCTTTCCCTTTTTGCCCTTCCTTTCCCGTTTTCCCTCCATTCCTCTTCATCCCTCCCTTTTCCCTTTTCTCACCCCCCTCCATCCTTCCCTCTCCCCCCTTCGTTCGGTTCTACTTCCTTCCCCCGTGTTTTTTTTTTTTTCTGCACTCTCCCTCCCTCCCTCTCCTCTCGTCCCTCCCTTCCTCCCTCCCTCTCACTCTTCCCTCCCTCCGTCCCTCCCTCCCTTTCCTCTCCTCCCTCCCCCAGTGTCTCCGCCTCCCTCCTCGGCAGTCCAGTAAACTTGTCTGCCTAAAAGCCTGGGTCAACGGCAAGGCCATTGGAATATTTTGATTCTTATTCTGCTTTACTGATTGGGGGGAGGGGGAGGGGGAAGGAGAGGAGAGGAGAGGAGAGGTGGAAGGGGGTTGATGAAGAAAGGGAGATGATGGAGGAAGGAAGGGAAGGGCGTGGATGAGGATGAGGGAAAAGATGGAGAGGAGAGGTGGAAGGGGGTTGATGAAGAAAGGGAGATGATGGAGCAAGGAAGGGAAGGGAGTGGATGAGGTTGACAGGAAAAGAATGAGGCGAGAGGGGAAAAGAGAAAGGAAGGAGAGAGTGAAGATGAAAAAAGGGAATAAGGAAGGGATGGAAGAGGAAAAAAGAAGGAAAAGAAAGGGGAAGCATAAGAGAGAGAGAGGGGGGGAGGAGAGAAGAGAAGGGAAGGGGTGTAGATAAGAAAGGAAGGAAGGAAGAGAGAGAGAAAAAAGAGCAGATGAAGGAAAGGGGAAGGGAAGAATATGAAAGGAAGAGGTGGAAGATGAGACAGAATAAGAGAGAGGTAATGGGGGAATAGGATGAGGGATAAAAGGATGAAGAGAGAAAAGAGGAGAATTAGAGGAAAGCTTGGGCGGAGAAAAATGCAGGGAAGGAAAACAGGAAAAGAGTCGGATAGAAGGATTAATAGGGAGGGAAATGGAAAGGGTAGTGTGAGAGGGGTGGAAGGAAGGAAGGAAGGGAAGCAGGGAAACGACAAAAGGAAAGGATGGAAGGAAGTTGTGAAAGAGTGAGGAGGACAGATAAAGATGGGTAGAGGGGGGAAGAAGGAAGGAAGGGAAGGAGAGAAGAAAAGTAAGGGACTGAGAGAAGAGAAAGGGGAAGAATGAAGGAAGGGAAGGAGAGAAGAGGAGAGTGAATGAGGAAAGAGAGTTGTGAAAGAGTGAGGGGAATGGAGGTGTGATGAAGATGGGAGAGGGAAAAAAGGAAGGAAAGCAGTTGGGAGAAAAACAGAGGAAAAGGGAAAGAAGGGAAGAGAAAAGAGGAAGGCAAGGAAAGGAGAGAGAAAACGTGGAGAAAAGACTGGAGGAAAAGGGACTGTGGAAAACTGATAATGGAGAAGAGGAGGTGAATGAAAGGAGGAGAGGATGAGAGGAGCAGGAAGAGAAGGCCGGGGGAAGGGAAGGGAGGGGTTGGGAAAAAATAATAAAGGAAGCGAGGTGATTAGGAGGAGGAAAGGCTTAGAGAGAGAGAGAGAGAGAGAGAGAGAGAGGAGGGAGGTGGGAGAAGGGAAGAGAAAAGCGAGGAGGAAGGTAAGAATGATGAAGCAATTTGATCTCCCCTCCTAACTCAATATCTTCTCCCAGTTATAATAGAATACTTTAATATCTTCTCCCACCTCTACCATCATTGCCACCACCACTACTGAAACCACCACGTCTACCACCATCAAAATCACAGCTACCACCACTACTGCAATCACAGGCACGACCAGCACCATCACAACCACCACACTACTGCCACCTTCACCATTGCCACCACCACCATTACTACCACCAGCACTACTACCACCATTTCAACCACCACCACCACTACCACTTCTTTTCCAGCCAGTGTATATTGTCCGTATATTTGGTGTATTTGTGCAGCATAATACCCCGTTTCCTGTATTCTTTGTAACGCTTCCTCTCCTGACTCACCGCCCTTGACTCTTGGTGCCCGTGAGTCACCAGGGGGAAGTGGGTGAGTCGCTGGATGGACGAGATAGATAGGTAGGTATTTGAGTAGACAGGCATAGGTGAATAGGTAGATAGACGAGTGGTGGTACAAAAATAAGATAGATTGATAGGAAGCTGAACGACTGATGAAAATATTGTTAACAAGATATAGATAGATAGACGGATAACTGAAGAAGCATAGATAAATGATTAAATAAACTGATAAATGAATAGACTGGAATGATATATATGCACAGATGAAGGATAGCTTAGATAAATAAAATAGATAAATGATAAGTAGATGGATAAACAGAGAAGACACTGAATAGATAAAAGTCGATCATTTTACTGATAGCAAATGTACTGAATAGATAGATAGAGAATTCACTGGATAGATAGATGTGTGATGGATAGATGTATATTGACTGGATAGACCTCCGGACCCTCTTTAAGAAAAATATTATGAACTTCGATGTAAGGGGATGAAACTAAGAGAGAGAGAGAGAGAGAGAGAGAGAGTAGGAAAAGAGGTAAAGGGGGAGGAGGAGAGAAAGAGAGCAAGGTGGAAGTAGACAGATAGTGTGTGACAAATTATCAGGGTCGATCATTAGAGAGACAGACAGACAGAGACAGCAGAGAGAGAGAGAGAGTAGGCTAAACAGTTACAGCGTCACTATGCATAGCTTTAACAGCAGGCGAGGCAGAGTGAGGCAAGCAGACAAAGGTGGTCAAGCAGCAGGAAGGCAGGCATGGTAGGTAGGCAGAAAGGCAGGCAAAGTGGGTGGACAGAAAAGCAAGGAGGGTGGGTAGGCAGACAAGCAGACAGGAGTGGTCAGGCAGCAGGAAAGTAGGCAGAGTGGGTATAAAGAGTAGCAGTTAGGGTGATGAGACAGCAGGAAGGGAGGCATGGCGGGTAGACAGAGAAGCAGCCAGGGATGGTCAGGCAGCAGGAAGACAGGCAGGGTGGGTTGGCAGACAAACAGGGAGGCGTGGTTAGGCTGCTGAGGCAGCAGGATGGCAGGCAGGCTGGGTTGGAAGGGAAACAAACAGGGTGGTTAGCAGGTAGGAAGGCAGGGTTGGTGAGGTAAATGAAGGTAGATAGGCAGGCAAGAGTGATGGAGAGGCTGGCAGGCAGGCATTGATGGTGAGGTATACAAGCTGGAAAAGCAGAGAGGCAGGCAGGAGAAGAGGTGAGGCAGGCAGGCAGGCAGGCTGGGGTGGTGAGGCGGATAACGAGCGATGACATTGGCCCATAAACAGCCTGCCTCGCCTCTCTCCAATCCTGTCTGCCTGCCTGCCTTTCTTCATGCCTACCTACCTGCCTACCTACCTGCCTACCGACATACATACATACAAATCCTGTCTGCCTGCCTGCCATTCTTCCTGCCTGCCTTCCGACATGCATACATACACACATACATACTTTCATGCCTGCCATCTCTCTTCACAAGTAGCTAGTTTCATTACTGAATACTTACGGCACCTACCAACCAGCAGCTATCCCATTTCTTTCGTTTTTACCTAACCGCGAACCTAATTTACTTATTTCATGCTGGGTCTGCCTGCCTGCCTACCTAGCTACCTAATAATTTAAAACATTTTTACCTTCCTACCTCATTTTTCTCCTGCTGACTACTTCTCTAACTAATTTAATTCCTGCCTTCCTATCTATCAGATGTAATTCTTTCTTAACTGTTTACCTGCTTGCCTACCTACCTACCGACAGTGGCACATGGTAGGTTGTCTTGTTTACCTGTGTGTCATTACTGTTGTTTGGTACCCTGTGCACACCTTCCCTAGTACTCCTTCCTTCCTTCCCACTGTCTTAGTTCGTTCGTTTAATATTTCCTTTCTTCTTGCTTTATACTTCCATTCTTTTGTTTTCCTCTTGTCCTTTTCCATTTATTTTCAAGTATTCCTAGTGTTCTATCTCTTTTTCTCTTCTTCCCCTTGCATTTCTAATATTTCTAACATATTTTACCTACGTTCTTGATTCATCCTTTCCTTTTGGTGGTCCGTCTTTTTTTTTCTGTTGTTCTTTTCGTCAGTTCGTACTGCACGTTTCCGTCCAGGCTTTTTTGTTGCGTCGATATTTCATGAAACAACGTTATTAGATTAAACTTTAACCTCATTACTCAGATATCAGCCAAATAACATCATTCTCCCTAGATTACATGTATTATCTCATAGGGAAGGATATGTTATTTTGTTTATACATGAAAACAGTGTAACAATTGTGTCATCGGATGGTATACCAACCAGAAGAGGGAGTGTTGTAGTACTTTTGTGTTTCAGAGTCGTAATAGCTAATTCAGTCATGAGCCACATTGTGAAATTCCTTGCTTATAACCATGCTGGAGCACCATAATGAATCACACGCCTAATACTAAGCTGTCTACATCCCATGTTTGTAATTTTGTTAGCTCAACGAAATCCACTGTTGATAATGGTGATACGGCGCCACACGCCACCTTCCCCATCTCCCCCTTCCATTCCACCCCTTCTTCTCTATCCCCTACCCCACTGCCCCCCTTACCCCAACCTTCCAGCCACTGCCTCCCCCATACCCTCGCCTTCTAGTCCTTTCCCATTCCCAAACTGTAACCTGCCTGATAAAAATGGGCCGGATCATGCTGGCACAATCAGACCCGTAGTGGTCACTTCATCTGAACACAAGTGTACATATTTCGGCCATCTACGTACACATTGCTCCATCCATGTACGCATCCGTCCATCCACGTACACATGCGTTTGTCATCGCACAGTACATATCCCTCCATCCACGTACACATCTGTATATCCACGTACAGTACCGGTACCTATCCATCTAAACACGTACACACGTCCATCCACGTACACATCCATTCATCCATGTACACATCCGTCCGTCCACGCACACACCCATCTACACATCCGCCCATCCACGTACACATCCGTCCGTGTGGCAGGTAATGGCGTGCGTAGATCAGTGTTTGTCAAATAAAGTGTGGTGGTGTATGGTGTGTGAGTCAGAGGAATGGGAGGTGTTATTTCCTGTCTCTCTCTCTCTCTCTCTCTCTCTCTCTCTCTCTCTCTCTCTCATTCCTTCCTTCCTTCCTTCCTTCCTTTGCATTCTTTCCTTACCAGTCCTGCAGCTTTCCTCACTCTCACTTTTCATCCCTGCCTTTCATGTTAAGAGAAAGTCATAGAGAGGTAAGGGGGAGGGTAGAAAAAAGGCACAGACGGTGAAGTAGAAGGCAGTGGTGGTAGACAGTTGTATGGCGTAGGTGAGGAGGGTAGAAAAGATACAAGGCAGGGACGGTGAAGTAGGGTAGTGATAGAAGACAGTGATATGGCGTAGGTTTGGTTAATTGATTGTTGTGGATACGCGGTAACATGTGAGCGTCCTGCCTACAAACTCACTGGTGCTCGAACCCACTCCAGAGCGTCGATTAAATGTGATGTTCAGTGCCAGACCGACTGAGCTACCGAATGCCTCCCTTCCATGTACGTCCTTCGCACTACCCCTCCTCACTTTTCACTCCTTGCGCATGCCGCTTCCTTCTCTCCTTCACCCCCCCCTCTACATTTTTGTATTCTTCCCTCTTTTCTCTCCCTTTCAAGCTCCGTCCCTCTTCCCACACCATATGCCTTCCCCACATTCTACATGGTCACCTCCTGCCCTCCCCCTTCTACATTCCCACATTCCCTCCCTCCCCTCTTCACCTCTCACACTCTCCCATACTTCTCTCGCATTCCATACATCTCTCTCGACATCCTCCCCCTCCCTCCCTCCCTCCCTCCCTTGTTCCCTTTCCCCATTCCATCTCTTCCACATCCATCCTTCTCTCCCATCCCACCATCCTTATCTCCCTTCACTGAATTTTGACAGGCTCACCCTTCCTTTAACTCTCTTACCCTCGCTCGCTTCCTCATTCCTCTCCTGCCATCTTTCTCTTCTCCCTCTCTTTCTCTCCCCTTCACCCTTTCCTCCCTTTTTTCTCTCACACATCCCATCTTTAACCCTCCCTGCCTCCCTCACCCTATTCTTTTACCTGTCCAATTCACTTTGTCTTAGCCGCCTCTCCCTACATGTCTTAAGGGAGAGTAGAGGCGGCAGGGAGGGACACGGAGGGAAAAAGGGAGACAGGGAAATTGAGAGAGAGAGAGAGAGAGAGAGAGAGAGAGAGAGAGAGAGAGATGATGGGAAAAGGGAGGGAGGGGGGAGAAGGGAAGGAAAAAATGTGAGAGAGAGAGGGGGAAGGAAGCAATCATTGTGTGTGTGTGTGTGTGTGTGTGTGTGTTTCAGGAGAGGGAAGGATATGTATGTAAGTAGTGTGGAAGAATGGGAGAGAGGGAGGGAAAGATCCTGTGATTTACAGGAAGGGAGGGAGAATTTGAATGTGAGGGAGGAAGGGGACTGGAGAGATTTAGTGAGATAAAGAGGGAGAGGAGGGGAGAGACTGATTTAAAGAGAGGAAGAGATTGAGAGAGAGAATGACTGATTTAAAGGAAGGGAGAGATCGAGTTACAGAAGAGGGTCGAGAGAGAGAGAGAGGTATAATTTTGTTGTAGTTATTTGCAAGATGTTGATGATGATGATGATGATGATAAAGCACGAAGCATTCCAGTTAACGTATGAGATGGGCAATATATATACTCCTTCACACTCTACGTTATTAAATGCACGTCACATAAACCCAAGGGAGCTGAAGCGGGGGAACAATGCTGGTGTCTGTTCTGAGGCGTGTATATCCCCTTGAATCCCGGTGACATCGTTTGATAATAGTTCTCGGTGCTGTTTGACAATTTTTAGAAGTTAACATAGACTCGTTCAAGTGGAGGGGTAAGATATAGTGTCGGTGAACTCTTTCGGGATTGAGAGGCCGTCCCTGAGTTTAATAAAATCGTCTTGTACCAGCAAGTAATAATAATAATAATAATAATAATAATAATAATAATGATGATAATAATAAAGATGTTACCTAGCTTCAGAGGGCTAAGACAGTATGATAAAAGACAAGTGATCAGACAGACACCCTTTCTGTGCCTTATTTTCGGGTAGACTGACTCAGGGGTTGTCAGTACATCACAAAATGGGTTGCTGTACATGCCACCTGATCTGACACGCACACTCTGCCTTATTCTTAGTGATTAGGGGAGAATTCCTTATAACCTTTCTTTAGTGATTTTAATTTTGTTTGGTACACCTCAATATCCTTTTTTTTTTTTTTTAATTGGCACTTATGGATATTAAATAGACATGAATAATATACACTAGATTATAGAGTGAGAAGAAAATTTAAATCGCTTAGGCAGAGGTGCTACGAAATAACTCATATACCAATAAGAATAATGCTTTGTCAGTCAAGCCGACATCCTTTGTAACCAGGAGGAATGATACCCCTTTGCCCACTAGATGTGTGTGTGTGTGTGTGTGTGTGTGTGTGTGTGGAGAGAGAGAGAGAGAGAGAGAGAGTGGATTCAAGTGTGGGGGCAGGTGTTGACAAATTTAGACAGGTGTATGTGTGTGTGTGTGTGTGTGTGTGTGTGTGTGTGTGTGTGTGTGTGTGTGTGCCCTCTCTATCTGTTTGCCATTGTCTGTCTGTGTATCTGTCTGTGTATCTTTGTCTCATTCAGCTAACTCTGTCCAGAATTACCAGAATACCCTTGCCTGTCCATGCCTCGCCCTCTCTTTCGCTGTGTGTGTGTGTGTGTGTGTGTGTGTGTGTGTGTGTGTGGTTGGATGACTTTCGACGTGCCTCCTCGTCACTGTGTATGTGTCTGTCTGTCCGTTCGTTTGAGTCATCCGCCTCACTGACTCGCACCCCATTCTGTCTGTCTGTCTGTCTGTCTGTCTCTCTCTCTCTCTCTCTCTCTCTCTCTCTCTCTCTCTCTCTCGTGTGTGTGTGTGTGTGTGTGTGTGTGTGTGTGTGTGTAATGTTCCTCACATGTAATGGTGGAAGTTGAGATGATGTTTGTTAATGTATGTATATGTATATATGTATGTAGCAGAACCCTGAACACTGACAAACGTTTTCAGCGAAACTTGCCATGCACAGCTACTGGGGGGTCCAATACCTGACATTCCGAGTTTGTTTGTTTGTTCTTTTTTCTTTTTTTTTTCTTTTTTTTTTCTTCTATTGTGCTATTGCTACGGCCACTGCAGCGCCCCCGTTAGAGGAACAGTTTCGCGAGCACAACGATTAAATTCGCTTGTTCCCACCTGCTAGGAGTGCACGTCACAAAATGCCTTTCTTTATAAACATCATTTTTTCCTCTATAAAACATTCAAATTTTAATATCCACCGGCCAAAAGCCACAAGGGAGTCTCTTAAACATAGTCCTGTGCCAGAGAGAGAGAGAGAGAAACAAAGAGGGAAAAGAGAGAAAGAGGGAATGAGAAAAGCTAATAAAAACTTTGCCACGCCTTGTAGGTCCATGTTTACGTGTGTGTGGGAGAGGCCGGCTCTCTCCCCCATCTCGACTCCCGGACCTGTTGCGCCTAAATAAACCCCAATGCGACCCGACCCTTACCCTTGCCCTGAACCCCAATTAAACCCCTGACACGAGGAGGCTGCCAGAATTAGTGGGAGGCTGGCATTCGACCCCGGTTTGGTCTGTGTGGGCCGAGGTGGCGAGGGGGCCGAGCTATCCAACCTGATGTATTCATGTCCCTCCGGGCGAGGAAATAATGCCATTTTCTGGTCTCCTACCTCCCATGAGAGACCAGGGCCGTAACCAGCTGGCAGGGAGAGGAAAGAGGAGGGAAGGAAGAGAGCGAGACAGAATGAGAGGAATGAAGAGAGAGGGAAGAGAGAGAGAGAGGGATGAGGGAGGGAAGAGAGAGCATGAGAGGAATGACGAGGGAGGGAAGCGAAGAGGAAGAGGAGACAGGAGGAAAGGAAAGAGGTAGTGAAAAGCATGAGAGAACTGTAAAGGGTGAGGGGAGAAAAAGAAAATAGTGTGTGGAGGGAGAGTGTGAAAAGAGAGAGAAATGGGAGGGATCGAGAGGAAGAAAGAAATGGGGAAAAAAGGAGAGCAGAGTGTGGGGGGAGAGAGGGAGGGGAAAGGAGGAAAGGGGAAGAAAGAGGTGGGGGGTGGAAAGAAAAAAAAAATGAGAATAAAGAGTGGATGGAGAGTGAGAGGATAGCAAGAAGTGGTAGGGAGGGGGGAGGAAATGCGGCAGAGAAAAGAGAAAGGAGGGAAGAGAGGAAAAGTAAGAGAAGAGAGGATGGATGGAGAGTAGAAGAGGAAAGATCAGCATCAGAATGGAGGAAAAATGAGTCCTGAGTAGGAGAGAGGAGGGAAGAAAAGAGAGGAGAAAGAATGAAAAAGAGTAGGATAGAGAGAGAATGGGAGGGAAGGATATGAAAGGGGAAGTAAGAGAGAAAAGAGAGGAAGTTAGAAAAGAGAAAGTGTGAGGGGAAAAAGGAGAAAATGAAAGGAAGGGGAGAAACTGAAAAAAAAAAAAGTGATGTTGAGGAATGAAAGACTCGAGATACGATGTGGAGAGGCAAAGGGACTTAGAGGATAAATGAATAGTGTAGTAAAGAATGGACAGGTAAAGTATGAGACGGAATAAGTGGAGGGAAAGGTAGGAGAGGGAAGAGAAAAGAGAAATGAAGCAGACAATGGAATGAAATGTTGGCAAGAATGAGGGGTTTGCAAATATAGTTAGCGGAAGAGAGAGAGAGAGAGAGAGAGAGAGAGAGAGAGAGAGTTTTGAAAGCAAGCAATGATGGATATTTACAAGTAAGAGGGAACTTAAAAGGGAAAGACGACTGAGAAAATATTATTTTATTGTGAAAAGATGATGGAGGAAAGTTGATGAAAAGGAAAGACGGGTTGGAAGGGAAGGGGAAACAGATATGCAGAGGGAGAAAAGGTAATGAAAGGTTGAATAGTAGGAGGAGGAAATGAATGGATTTAGAAATGGGGGAACACGAGAGAGAGAGAGAGAGAGAGAGAGAGAGAGAGAGAGAGAGAGAGAGGAAATGAATGGATTTAGAAATGGGGGAACACGAGAGAGAGAGAGAGAGAGAGAGAGAGAGAGAGAGAGAGAGAGAGGAAATGAATGGATTTAGAAATGGGGGAACACGAGAGAGAGAGAGAGAGAGAGAGAGAGAGAGAGAGAGAGAGAGATGGGAAGATAAAAGCTAAAAGTGGATACAGGAAGAGACTTAAAGATGAAAAACGATATGATGACTAACAAGGGAGAGAGAAAGGGGAAAGTTTTATATATATATATATATATATAAATATATATATATATATATATATAAATATATATATATATATATAGAGAGAGAGAGAGAGAGAGAGAGAGAGAGAGAGAAGAAAAAGAAAACAAAAGAACAAGAGATGAGAATGAAGAAGAGAATGAGAAGGGCTTTAAAAGATGAAGAGGAGGAGAAGAGGGGGATGGGAGTGAGGAGGAGGTGGGGAGGAGATGGGAAGAAATAAGAAAAAGAAAGTGAGTAATTGGAAGAAGGAGATGGTGAGGGCGAGGTCTTTATGGCCGGTGGGAGGGAAAAATGAAAGAGAGAGAGAGAGAGAGAGAGAGAGAGAGAGAGAGAGATTATGTGAATAGCTTTAAGGAGGGAAGATGAAGAGTAGGAGGGAAAAAAAATTATTTAAAAATAGAAGTGTGGAAGAAAAATGAGGTAAAATTAGAAGTGGTAAGGAAGAGAAATGAACTTGATTTAATGGAAGGAGGAGGAGGAAGGATGTTGATTTAAGAGAGATGAATATGACGGTGAAGAAGGAAATTATGCAAGGAAAGTGGAGGGGGAGGTATATGAGAGAGAGTGAGGAGGCATGGAGGAAGAGCGTGGAGGAGGGAGAGATCAAAAAGAGCCTTGAAGGATCTCGTATGAACACTCTCGGGCATTGACACTGTATTTTTGGTACATCTTGTTGATTTGATTCAGAAGAGGGTTATAACATCTAGTATCGTTTTTCTAAATGAGTTTGTGATCGCGGCGCCTCTCCCTAAGCGATTCATTCCGCATGTTACACATCATTATCCTTCTCTGCAGTATTGATGGAATATTTGTCGATATTAACACTATATGAATAATGCGAGAGAGCATGTAGGTGTAATACGCAAAATGAATCGCTAAGGAATATGTACTCCGGAACACCTGGAATACGTCCCCATAGTCAGTTGTTCTCACCTGGCAAAGATCTGTAACCCCTAACAGTTCAGTTGATTGCCAGGTGTAGTCAGATTGGAGGGTCATTTTCACCTTTAACCAAGGAGACTTATCCAGCTGTAGTCAAACTGGAGGGTCATTTTCACCTAGTAACCAAGGAGACTCATCTTGGAATTACAGGCAACCATGACGTAGTCTTTATGTAGTGAGAGTAACCTAGTTCCGTCAGGTGAAAGCAAACGGATTAGTGATTAAGGTCCATTGAATACAGTGAACCGTCTTATGTTCTTGCTACTTCCAGACTCATTTATTCACCCTAGAAGACCCCTCGTAGTGAAGCAGTAGTAATGCCTCCTTTATTGTATTTATCTTTGTGGAGACATCTGGGAGGGAAGGAATTACTGCACTACCCATCATTACAATTCTGGGTAAATCCACACTCACCTGAAGCATCCTTTCTCTCTCTCTCTCTCTCTCTCTCTCTACCTTTATATCAGTGTCTTCCATCTATCTGTCTTCTGTCTGTCTATCCATCCATCCACCAAACTGCCTACCTTCCAACCTGTATGTTTGTCCATCTGTCTATCTACCTGTCTGTCTATCATTAATGCATCTGCTATCATTGCTTATCCTAACACCCTTAAGTGCCTGTAATTCCACCTCTCTCCTAATTATATCCCCCTCTTTCCTTCTCTAATTCGTGTTCGCCCCGGAAGCCCCTTGCCATTGTTTGCGCTCTGGAGGGTTCGCCGGCCCCGCAAATTCGGCCTCCTTGTTATAGTAGGACTCGCGCACGCTCGCGGCCGTGGCGCGGCCCGCACCTGTGTACAGTGTTGCCACGTTTTCTATACCGTTATCTCTCTCTCTCTCTCTCTCTCTCTCTCTCTCTCTCTCTCTCTCTCCTGGCGGGAAATGTGAGCCTCCCTGAGTACTTTTGATTCTTTTATAAGTTATTTATAATTGTGCTTTCATTTGTTAATTTGGTTTTGTTATATTTAGTAGTAGATGGAGTGTCAAAGTTACTGTCTGCTGAGATGTGGGTTTGTTGGGGTGGTGGTCCAGGGGGGAGGGGAAGTGTGAAGGGGGATTTGACCTGAGACACCCAGGAGGGATTAAGAAGGGAGGAGAGGGGAAGGAGGGGCTGGATTCACCTACCACGTGGTCAGTATTAGAAGAGAGAGAGAGAGAGAGAGAGAGAGAAATTACGTGTATAGATATATGTGCATCAATAGGAACAATGTATATCAGTGTGTGCATTATGTACAAAGGAACAAATGAATACAAAGAAGGCAGTGACAGACCTCTCTCTCTCTCTCTCTCTCTCTCTCTCTCTCCTGGCGGGAAATGTGAGCCACCCTGAGTACTTTTGATTCTTTTATAAGTTATTTATAATTGTGCTTTCATTTGTTAATTTGGTTTTGTTATATTAAGTGATGCCGACAATGCATTCAATGCATGCCTCTCTCTCTCTCTCTCTCTCTCTCTCTCTCTCTCTTGGGACATTGAATCTCCTCATTCTCCCTTGGGACATTTATTTTAGGCCAGATGGATGTGTAAGTATTGCCACTCACAAGAATTACATGAATTATTTCTTTTACTTTGGATATTGGCATATTTCTTCTTTTTTCAGGCTCATTATCTTATATCCATAACTGTGATATTATTACTCACCCTAAAACTACGCTAAAAACCATTAAAAGTGACTACAATATCTTTTAGCAACACTGTACAATATGTGTGCCATGTTTCTGTGTTACTGTATAAATATTTTGTGCATAATAAGATTACTGTTGATTCATCCATCAAAATACACAAGTGTAAGTTTTATTCATCTGAATTTATCGAATTTGTGATGCCTTGTACATAAATAGCTTCCGTTTCACATCGCAAGTTGGGGAAACGTGGCACCATTGCCCACAGGTGCTGGCCACACCCCCGCCGCAAACAGGCGGGAATCCGACTATAGCTCTTAGGACTCGGCTCACCCGTTTTTCCGGCTCGGCTCAATCAGGGGACGGAATTGTAGCGAGGAGGGGAGGGAGGGGGTATGAGGGCCGGAATATCCTCTCATCGCCGGACCGGACTGGCGAGCTGTGTACAGAGCCGGAATTACACGGGTGCCGAGCTCTCCTTTTATTGCCGAGGGGAAGCGGGCTGAGAGAGAGAGAGAGAGAGAGAGAGAGAGAGAGAATTTCACAAAGGAAGGGGGGAAACAAACAGACAGGAACAGAGCAAGGCTGGCAGACAAGAATACAGACAGACAGACAGACACAGACAAAGACAGCCGGAAGTATGAGGAAATGGCAAGCAGGCGGGGATTTAAAAAAAAAACACACACACAGAACAACACGAACTAGAAAACAAACGACCAGAGGAAAACGAGAAAAGGGCGAAAAAAAAAAAAAAACAGAAGATGGAGGAGGAAGTAATAAACCCTGGGGAGACCAAAATAAAAAACAACACACACACACACACACACACACACACACACACACACACACACACACACAGTACCAGGGGAAATAAGTAATAAAAGAGACAGAGGGTAATAAAGGAGGAAGAGGGGGCAGAAATGGCGAAAAATAATGCTACAGTAAACAATAACAAGTGGAACGGGATAAAAATGAATGATAAATGACGATGATGCAATGAACAATAACAAGGGAAAGGAGATAAAAATGAATGGAAGTGAACACGATACAACAAATATATAATAACATGTGAAATACGATGAAAGTGACTGATGAATGAGGACGGATGGTAGCTAATAACAGGGTAGAAAGCAAGTAAAGTGAAGCAGGGAAACGGATAATGGGAGAGAGTAAAACAGAGTGCGAGTAAAGCATAATGAGGGCAAAATAATAAAATACCAATTACAGTTAAAAAGAGGGTTAATAGATATAATAGCAAAAAGAGTATTATTGAGAAAAATAGGAAGAACATTTAGAAACAGTTATACTTCTACAAATAATAATAATAATAGTAGTATTAATAGAAAATATGAAAGAGTAGTAATTAAGGAGAGAGTAAAAACCGTGTGAAAAGTATCATTAGCAAGAAAAATAATTAGTAGAGAAGCTATACAAATATCAGAGGTCGACAAATTGCACAAGTAATATTTAAAGAAAGTAAATCACAGAGAACACATAAAGTAAACGAGAAATTAAAGTGAACACGCTGGACAGAGAGAGAGAGAGAGAGAGAATTCGAGAATAGTTAAATTGACATTCCTTTTTTTTTTTTTTTTTTTTCTTTTTGTCCCTTCCTCTTCCCCATTTTTAGATTTTTATTCGTTGGTGGTGACACGTGTTTCGACCTGTCAGGGGGAAGAGAGAGAGAGAGAGAGATGAAAAAATGAATGAGAGGGAACTGTCCATCACAACCACCAGCAGAACAACAACAACAAACACAGACAACAGTGAATTACAAATATTGACAAAAAAATAGTGAAACCCCGACAGCAACAGTGATACCAGCAACATCTTCATCTCGAGGACATTATTCTTCCTGCTGCTGCCAGACGATTTTATTCAGCTTGGGGAGGGCGTTGTGTAAAAAATCTCTCCGGAACTTAATAAAATCGTCTGTAGAGAGCAGGAATAAATACAGAAAACGTTGTCGTGGTGAAGTGGTTAGTTTCATCACAGGTTCTTAACAAAAGTGACATGCAGTTAATCTCTTACAATACGAGGACGCCTTTTTATTATTATTATTATTATTATTATTATTTTTATTTATTTTTTTTATTGCTGACGAAACGAACAGGTTAAAGAGACGGCAGGAATCCCACAGACACTCAGCGACCTTGCGACCGCGACGCAAAAACCCCACGAGTAGGAGTGAAGGAAGTTGCTAATGGAGGGGTTTATTAATTTTTCTTTATTTGCTTGATTACTCTATTTGGTTTATCTTTCGGGAGGTTTCTCTTTATTATTATTATTATTATTATTATTATTCTATTATTATATGGAATGTGTCTGCGATAGTTCTTATTTCCTCTCTTGGGGTAGGGGAGGAGAAGAGAGAGAGAAAGAGAGAGAGAGAGGGAGGGAGGGGGGGAGGTATGTGAGAGAGGAGGGAGGAAAGCTAGATAGAGTAGGAGGCAGGAGAGGGGAGTAAGCTAGATGAAGTGGGATATTATGAAAGATAGGAGGAAAGGAAGAGGGGAAAGAGTGTGTGGAGGGAAGATATAGAGGAGTAAGCTTGATGGAAGAGCTGGTGGTGGGGAGAGAGAGAGAGAGAGAGAGAGAGAGAGAGAGAGAATAACTTGTACAGCATTTAATTTAACAAAAGGCAGACATAATATACACATATAAACACACACACACACACACACACACACACACACACACACACACACACACACACACACACACACACACACACACAATCGGCACTCAGAACACAGACACAAACAGACAAGCACATCCGATTACTGTCAGTTGTAACTCGCTACGTGTGGACGGGGGTAAAGTGAAGGGAGGAGGATGGGAGGGAGGAAGGAAGGGAGAAGGAAAAGGAAAGAGGAAGAGGGCGAAGGAACGAAGGAAGGGAAGGGAAGGAGGAAGAGAAGAAGGAAGATGAACGTGAGAGAAGTGAGAGAAGGAGAGAATAAAGGAAAAAGATGTAAGGAAAAAGGGAAGAAAGAAATGGGGAGAAAATATGGGGATGGGAGGAGAAAGTGAGATGAAAAAAGGAAAGGGGGAGAAAGAATAATGGAAGGAAGAAAGGAGCAATTGAAAAGAGATAGGAGGAAGGGGATAGTAAGAGATGGAAGGAGTGAAACGAGAGCATGGAGAGAGAATGAAGGAAGATTATGGGAAAGGCCGGAGATGGAAAATGGAAGAGTGAAGGAAGAGAGAGAGAGAGAGAGAGAGAGAGAGAGAGAGAGAGAGAGAGGATGGGATGAAGGAAGAGCATAAAGTACCGAAAGAAAGAAGTAAGAGTAAAGAGGAAGAAGGCGAAGGAGGAGAAGGAAAAATTGTACAAATAGAGGAAGGAAGTATTTAACGACGAAGATAAAAGGGGGAAAAAAGAACCGGAAGAGAAACAGGAAGGAATTAAGGAAGGGAAAGAGAGAGGATGAATGAATGAAGGGAAAAGTAGAAGAAAGAAAGGGGAAAGAAACTGGAAGGAAAGGTGAAACATGACGAGAAAGAGAGAGGAAGTAGAGTAAAGAGAGGGGGGGAGAAGATGAATGAAGGAACAAGAAGGAAATGAAAGAAGGAAGGATGAGAAACAAAGAAACGGCCAGGGTGGATGAGAAGGAAGTGAAGAGTGTGTGAAGAGAGGGATAAGGGCATGAGAGGAAGTGAAGGAGACGTGGAGAGGGGGTGAGAGGGAGGGAGGGAGGGGAAGAGAGACAAAAACGGAGAGAGAGAGAGAGAGAGAGAGAAGTATAGGAAGAATGGAAAGGGAGGAGGTGGAGGATAGAAAGAGTGTATGTAAGAGAAAAAGAAATAGCCGGCAGATGAAGAGAGCTCTCTCTCTCTCTCTCTCTCTCTCTCCTACCGTAGCTGAAGTAGCGCCTGTTCACTTGTAGGTCAGAATTGGGTTTTGTGTGTGTTAGGGAGAGAGAGAGAGAGAGAAAGAGAGAGAGAGAGAGAGAGAGCGAGGTGGGAAGTGTCGTGTAATAATCAAGTTACCGTGGTCGGAACTCTCGTAACAGCTTTCCCCCCGGGCCTACTCTCCATCTATCGCTTCTCCCCTCTGTCTATCGGCTATCTCCTCTGTCTATCTATCCCCTGACTTCTGTCTAATTGTAGGTTCTCATGTCTTATCTCCTTTATGTCTCTTTAGATTTTACATATCTATCAGTTCATTTCTATCTATCGGCAGTCTCGCATGTATCTATCGGCTGTCGGATGTCTGTCACTCGCTGTCTGTCGGTCACTGTCTACCGGCTCTCGTATATCTATCACCCTCTATTACTCCTTGCATAGATAGATGGGTGGATGGCAAGATTTAATCAGTGCACATAAACTTCTATCAGTCTGTTTTATGTCTATCACCCCCTGCTACTCCATGGTTAGATAGATGCAGATAGATACAGAGATGACAAGGTTAAATATATCTGTCTATCGGCCTTATTAGATGTGTCACCCACTTTCCCCATGAAGAGATAGATAGATAGATAGATAGGTAGGGAGAGAGAGAGGGGGGGGTTTATTTAGTATTATGTTCTATACGTGCATCTATTGGCTTAATCTATCGTCTGTCATGGTCTCACACTCCATGGGTAAATAGATAGCCGGACATAAATAGATAGATAGAGGAATGGCAGAGTTTAATCGGCGTGTATTAAGTCCTGTCATGGTCTATTTGCGTGTGTGTGTGTGTGTGTGTGTGTGTGTGTGTGTGTGTGTGTGTGTGTGTGGACAGATGGCAAGGTTTAATCGATGTGTATTAAGTTCTATCAAGGCCTATTTGTGTGTGTGTGTGTGTGTGTGTGTGTGTGTGTGTGTGTTTGTGTTATTGCTATCTATCTGCCTCATATCAAAGGAATAGATAGAAGAGAGACATTTTTTTGGTGTTTTATGTTGGTACACTCTGGTTAAGGGGAGTTAGACAGAAGGTTAGATAGAAGAGAAGTATATCATAGGAACATTTATCTTTTTGTATCTCTGTCTCCACCCTACTTGTCTATTTGTCTGTCTGGCTTTCTGTCTTTGCCTGTCTATCTGTGTCTGTCTGTCCGTCTATCTCTGTCTGTCTGTCTGTCGTGCATGTAGGTTTGTTAGGAGTGTGGTGGGTTGGGTCAGATCATACCTAATGCAGGGCGGATCTGTTGCTGGTCCGAGACGGAGGAAGGAGAGGAGGAGGGAGGGAGGAAGGAAGGAAGGTAGGGAAGGAGGAAGAAAGGAGGGAAGGTAGGGAAGGCGTTGAGGAGGAGGGAGGGAAAAGAGAGTGAGAGAGAGAGAGAGAGAGGAAGGAAGGAGGAAAAGAAGGTAGGGAGGGAGGAAGGAAGGAAGGAGTTAAGGAAAGACTAAGAAAAAAGGAAGGAGATAGGGAGAAGGGAGTAAAGGTAGAGAAGGAAGGAAAGAGAGGGAGAAGGATGGAAGAAGGAGAAAGAGAGAGAGAGAGAGAGAGAGAGAGCTGCAAGCGTTAAGGAAGGAAAAAGTGAAGGATGGAGAAAAGAACAAGTGAAGAGTTGTGAGAACGATAGGAAAGAAAGACGGAATTACTATAAAGGAGAAGAAAGGAAGGAAGAATGAGGAATAAAAAGTAAAAGGAGGGATTATGTGAAACACGAGAGTAGAGGAAAGGAAATAGGGTACGTATGAAAGAGGAGAAAAATAGAAGAAAGATAAGAAAAGAGAGAGAGAGAGAGAATATGACGGACGGAAAGGGAGAGATAAGGAGAGAACGAGAGTGAGGGGGAGAATGAAGGAGGGAGGGAAGGTAGGAATCAGGTATTCAATTTTGATAAGATGACTGGAGAGAGAGAGAGAGAGAGAGAGAGAGAGAGAGAAGGAGCAAGCGGACGTGGAGGAAGCAACAGCATTAGCAGGAGGAAGGAAAATGATAGAAAAAGTGAGAGATGAGGCAGAAAAGAGTAATATAAACGAAGAAAGTCTCTCTCTCTCTCTCTCTCTCTCTCTCTCTCTCTCTCTCTCTCTCTCTCTCTCTCTCTCTCTCTCTCTTTCTCTCACTTTATATAACAAACTTTTCCCGTGGTTGCCCATTAAATCTAAGTACCCATTATCCTTCCTGTCCCACGTCCACCCTTTTCTTAATAGCCCTCTTTAAACCCTCCTCCCTCCCATCCTTCCTTCCATCTCTCCTCCCCTCCATTAGATTTACCTCCAGCCCCATTAAATCTCTCCCTCCAGCCCTCACCTACATTTTCTCTCTCCCTTTGATTTTGTCTGTCTTTCCTTGTCTGTCAGTCTAGCGTTTTCTCTCTTCCCATTTCATGCTGTGTTTATCCAGCTCTGTCTTACTGCCTCTTTGTCCCTCTCTCTCTCTCTCTCTCTCTCTCTCGTCATCACCGTGGACACCTCATTATCAACTCTCGCTAATAACCACCACAACTTCCTAATCCTCGTTATCACCCTCGTTACGGAACAACTAACTGATTTGTTTTTAAGACATTATCTTTCTGATGTATTCTCTGATTCAGGTTTTAACTTTTTTTCAGTTTTACATTTTTTTTTTTTTTATAGTTATTACCTCCCCCGTACCTCCACTCGTCTAATGGTTGGGGCAGTGGATAAATTTCAACCAACGCCAGCCGATTTCATCAACTGAGAGTACGTAACAGCAGACTAACAACTTAGTATATGCTTTTAGATTTACAAAATTGCAGAGGCTTTGAGGGATAGTATATATATATATATATGAGAGAAAGAGAGGGAGAGAGAGAGAGAAACACGGTTTAAATTAGAGAAGTGGAGGTAGAGAGGACTTCTGGCTACAAGTACTATATTAAATGAAAGAGCTACATAAACATATATTAGAGGGAAGGGGTATAACAACACTACTTTGTGCATTTTAGACATCCTGTGGGCGGAAGTAGAGAGAGAGAGAGAGAGAGAGAGAGAGACTAGATTAGTATCTGAGGGTGTATGTATATGTGTGTGTTTGCATGTGAATGTGAGCATGCGAACACCTCTGTGTGTGTGTGTGTGTGTGTGTGTGTGTGTGTGTGTGTGACCTGAAGGGCGAGGTCAGGTCTCCGGGGTCACTTACTTTGATTACCTGATGATTACACTCACCTGGCCTGGGGTGAGAGAGAGAGAGAGAGAGAGAGAGAATTTCATTGGCTTTATTATGTGCTCTATAACAATCCCATGGACGGAAATTTTAAAGTGTTGATGTTTGTTTATTTCATTGTGTGTGTGTGCGTGCGTGTGTGTGCGTGCGTGTGCGTGTGTGTGTGTGTGTGTGTGTGTGTGTGTGTGTGTGTGTGTGTGTGTGTGTGTGTGTGTGTGTGTGTGTGTGTTTAAGAATGAGAGAGAGAGAGGTTTTAATAGCTTTATGTCCCTCTTACCAGACATGTGGGCGGAAGCTAGAGAGAGAGAGAGAGAGAGAGAGAGAGGTTGTATTTGTTTGTTCATTTGGTGTTAATTGTATGTCGTAAACCCCTTTGTATTAATATCGGGCTGAAAAAAAGGTCTGTTATTGGAGAATGTAAGTCACAGGAATGCCATTGTAGAGGAAGTTTTGTGTTGCCAAATTGACGCTTACAGGTATAAATAGGGACACACACACACACACACACACACACACACACACACACACACACACACACACACACACACACACACACACACACACACACACACACACACACACACACTGACAGTATTTTACGCGCATGTACACGCACCTCGTCGATCTCATACTCACCCGAACACGCGATCTTATAATGTACACACGTAAACCACACGGACACCGACATGCGATCATCCACGCACACACACACACGCACACATTAACTGTAGAAAAAAATAGGTTACTAAAGTCTACTAAGTTGTATTGTTCTTCGCTCCCTGGCTTCATCCCTATCTTTATTCTCCGCTCCCTTTTTCTCTCTCTCACTTTCATCTCTTCACTTTGTTTATCCCGCTCTAGTCTTTCTTCTCTCTCTCTCTTGCTTTCCTGGTTTTTCTTTTTGTCCTCACTTTATGCCTGTTTTAATCCTCTCCAGTCTTCTCACTGTCCTTATTTTTTTTCTCTCTCGTCTTTTCGTTCCTCTTTCCTCACTTTATCCCTCTATGTTCCCTTCAGCATTTTTCTTATTCTCTCCTGCGTTTCTTCCCTTTCTCCCTCCCTTTATCCCTCCTTATATTTTCCTGTCCTTCTCCGACGTCCTTTATGTTAAGTTTATATTCCCTCTTTTATTTTGTATGCGCGCACATCTCTCGGAGCAGCGCTGTCCATCTGTCTCTCACTAACGATTTTCGGAAACGACCTGCTTCACTCTTTTAGACTTTAGTGAAGCCATACAACACCATGCCTACATCACACCACACCACGCCGCACCACACCACACCACACCACACCACACCACCGAAAAACTCTGAAACTCCCGCATCTGTTATTTTTGTACCTGTCTGTTTCTTTCCTGTTCATTTTGTTTTGTCATTTCTCTCTTGTTCTCCCTCAAACTTCCTTCTTTTACTGCTTGTTCCTTCATTTTATTGTACCGGTACTTCATTTCTCTCTCTCTCTCTCTCTCTCTCTCTCTCTCTCTCTCTCTCTCCCACTATTTAATTCCCCCCTCTGACTTTATCCTCCCCTGTTCGTTCTCTCCCCACTTCTCGTATTTCCTCCTCCTTTTTCTCTCCCCTCTCTCCGATTTCCCCTTCCCCCCTTGCCTATGGTATCAAAATCCTCGGTCATTTTTTTTTTTTTTTATCCTTTATCATCTTTCTCTCTTTTATCACTTCTTCTTTTCTTAGTTTTCTTCTTCCCTTCTCTCATTCTTTTCTTCTCCTCTTTCCTCCTTTATCTCATTTTTCGTGAAGCATCATTGCCTTTGCTCTCTCTCTCTCTCTCTCTCTCTCTCTCTCTCTCTCTCTCTCTCTCATCCTTTATCGTTTTTATTTTCATTTTCCCTCCCTCCTTCCCCATCCTCTCCTCTTCTCCACTTTATTCTTTCTTCCTCCATCCCTTCCTTCCTTCCTCGCTTGCGGCAGGGAAGGGCAAGTAGGAAGGCTGATGTAATGTTATGTTTTAGGAATATCACTTACTGTTGCCTTGGGAGGAGGAAAGGGAGGAAGAGAGTGAGGGACGAAACAAGGAAAGGAGAGAAAAGAGGGAAGGAAAGAAGGCTGGTGAAAGGGAGTGATTGAAGGGGGTAAGGTAAAAGGTAGGAGAGGAAGGGAGGGAGGGAACGAAGGAAAGAAGGAAGGAGAGGAAAGGCGATGGAAGGAGGCAAGGCTGGTGGGGTGTTGAGAGGGAAAGAAAGAGGAATGGTGAGATCTAGCGAAAGAAGGGGGTGAGGGAAGAGAAGGAAGCAGAGAGAGGGAGGGAAGGAGGGAAGACTCGTAGGAGGGAGGGAGTGAGGGAGGCAAGGGGGAAGGAGAGAAGGCTGGAGGGATGCAAAGAGAGATGTATGAGGAGAAGGAAAATGATATTATGAAAAGGAAATTGAGTAAACAAGGGAGAAAGAGGATGGAAATGAGAGATAAGAAGTTAGGGAGATAGGATGGATGAGGGTGGAATAACGGAGAGAGAGAGAGAGAGAGAGAGAGAGAGAGAGAGTAGGTAATTACAATATAAGCCTGCAAGTTGGTAAGTAAACAGGCTGCAGAGGTTAGTTGGTTTAATCCCGTGTTGGTGGGTAGGTGGGCAGGTAAGTAGGTAGGTAAATAGGAAGGTGAGTAAATAGAACAGGTACGTTAGGTAAGTAAGGATATTAGTAGGTAGGTATGTTGGTTGGTAGATTGGTAAGTAGATAGGTTGTAAGATATGTAAGTCGGTAGAGAGGTAGTTAATGAAATTGGTAGGTAGGTAGGTAAGTCATCAGATATATATGTAGGTAAGTCGGTGGATAGATAGGTTGGTAAGTCAGCAATTAGATAAACTGAGAGATACATAGGTAAGTAGGTGATAGTAAGGCGGTTGGTAGGTAGGTAGGTAGAGTGGTAAGTTGGTATGTTGGTCGAGAGATAGGTAAGTAGGTACTGTATGTAGGTGGATTGGTAGGGAAGACGGTAGGTAGAAAGGCAGGAAAGTGTGGGTAGGTAGGTAGTTAGGTGAGTCAGTAGGTAGATAGGTAGGTAGGTGAGTAGGTAGACGGGTAAGTACGTGCCAGTAGGTAGGTAGGCTAGTAAATATGATAGGTACAGTACGGTACGTAAGTAAGGACAGTAGATAGGAATAGAAGTAAGTATGCTTGAAGGAATTCTGGTAAGTAGACTGGGGAAGGTATGTGCACTAGCTCAAGTGTTAGGTAAGAATCGACAGTGGGAAGTAGGTAGGCTGTGTGTGTGTGTGTGTGTGTGTGTGTGTGTGTGTGTGTGTGTGTGTGAGAGAGAGAGAGAGAGAGAGAGAGAGAGAGAGAGAATATAATGGTAAATAGTTGGGTAGATAAGTAAGTATAAAGGTAAGTATAGTAGACGACGATTTAGTGAGTAGTTTGGTGGGTAGATAACTAGAACAGGAATGTAGATAGATAACTAACGTAAGTAGGCATGTAAGTAGGTTTGTTAGTTGGTATGTAGGTGGCAGCTAAATAGGTTATCGTAATAGTAGGTAGGTTTGATAGTACTGAAGAGGCAGGTAAGTAGGTAGTAGGTAGGTAGAGTAAATATGGTGGTAGTAGGTAGGTTTGTAAGTAGTGAAGAGGTGTGTAAGCAGGTAATCAGGTAGGCAGGTAAGTAGGTTATGAGGCTGTACAGGTGTGGTGAGGATGCACAGGTGT